>NC_079404.1:10758967-11125934 GCF_029220125.1 Pseudoliparis swirei
ACCCCGGGAGGAATCAGCGGTGGCCGAAGGAGCTGTGCAGAGCTATGGAGCGCCATGCATGGGGTGGGAGGCGGGTTCATCAGAGACGAGAGCTTATTATCCTCCTGGCCCCCACCACCCACAGTATCCAGAGAGGACACCCAGCACGCTGCTTGGGGCCTCTTTAGCAGCTTGTTCAGCTCTCTTCCTGTCAGCGCCGCGCCATGCTGCTGCTGCTCCAGAAGACCACTCCAGCAGAAGATGGCTGATGCCACCACAGAGTCCAAGAAGTTGTCTTCAGCAGTGCTCCCTGCACTCCAGAGGACCTCAGTCTCCCTCAGCAGAAAGAGCCTGCTCTGTCACGCTTTTGATAGAGTGGTATGTGCGTGCATCGGGGCCCAGTCCAGTTTGTGTTTCAGGTAAGAACACCCAGTAAGTACTTATAAGATTGCACCAATGTCCAGTCCCTGGGATGCTCACTGGTACCGGAGGAGGCGATTTATCGCGGAAGTCCACCACATCATTCACTAGAGTTGATGTGGATTTGAGAGATGTTTGGTAAGTTTACTGCACTAAAAGGCCAAAAGGGTTCAAAGTTAAGATGTATTTTGTTAGATCTTAATTTCTGTAGGAAAATGATTTAGTGTGCTAGGACTGTGTCAAGTTCCTGACTGATGCTCAATCTGAAGCCAAGGCCAACACCTCATTTGTCAACTCTCTCATTGAGAATTTTGAGAACCAGTGTGACTCTTCAATTGGACCAAGTTTGACATGTAGTGAGCCTTTTTGAGTGAAGGAGGTTTGACAAAATGAATGTTTTCTTTGTCAAAAGAAAAAAAAGATTCATAACACGATTGTTTTTTTCTCATTTCAGTGCAGGCAGTATGTCTCCCAGTATGGTAGCCTGGTTATTACCGTGCTCATGTCCATGGTGAGTGTCCTCCTAATGCATTGAACTTTTACATTAAATTTTTTTTATTTTTATGTTGTCTTTTTATATTTGAGCCACAGTTTAACATAACTGGTCATTATATTCTAATATTTAATGATGAGCTTAATAGTCAAAACGAATGAGTTTGATAATGTATTGTTTTGCCAGTGCTAAGTCCTTATTCAGTCTTGGAGCACCACCTGGCTTGCTGACCTCAATTTATCCACATCTTCAAATCACTTTCTGCCCTTCTTTTTATTCATTTTTTTCTTGTTCCTCCCTTCTTCTTTTTTTACTTTTCTCCTCTCCATTAATGTTGTCCTGCTCTGTTTTCTCCTGCTCTGGGTGTTGTGTGCTGCTCCCCAGGAACAGGTAGGTCTTTCTGTGTTCCGCCTGTGGCCTCTTAACCCGCTGCTTGTGCTGTCCACTCGTAGTGCCGCTCACCTGACCCCCGTAGAGATGCATGGAGATGGTCTTGTGACGCGTGAGACTGCTTTACGTCAACTGTGCTTGTGTGGCTAAAGTCTTGACACACGAGTGCCTGATGGGAGACTTTGAATGTGGTGGTCCTTCACTGGACTAGTCTGTTCATTCACATGACGTTGGCATACAGCGCTGTCGTGGTTTACAGTATGCTGAGATGTTGTGACTAAGTCTTTACTAACATTGAAGAAGCTCCCCATTTAAAAAAAAAAACTAAACACACTTTCCTTTTTTGTTGTAAGGCTCAACACTGGCTGATCTTGTTTGATGCCTGAGGGCTGCATATGTTTTTGCCAGTATGGGTGTGTGTTGCTTTGTGTTTGGTACTAGATCAAATAAGCTGTTATTATTTTTGTAAAACAGAAACTGCTGCATGGGTGGCAACGTTGTGGAATGGTATGCAGATTACCGACACATGGCCTTTTATTGATCTCAGTGTCGTCTAAAGTAACCATCTCTGTGTCCTCAGGATCCCAAGGACCTCTGTGCCCATGCTGGCTTGTTGCTACAAAGAAGTCCATTCCCATGCTGGGTTGCTGCCCGCCATGGTTGCACGGCACTCAAGCTTTTCCCAGCCACTGAGGTGGGGTCTGCTGGGTGTCATGTTGGGCCCCCACTGCTGACTCCTACCAGTGTGTAGTAATGATATGCGATGGAGCAGTATTGTACATGCGCATGAGACGGTGCTTCTCTCTGTTCCAGCCCATGGTGCAAGTCCGCGAGTCCCCAAAGTGTGCCATCTGTGAGTTTGTGATGCAACAGTTGGAGTCCATCTTGGATGATCAGAAAACAGAGGTGGGATTTATGCCACTAGATTACATTACATTACATGTCATTTAGCAGACGCTTTTATCCAAAGCGACTTACAATAAGTGCATTTCAACCTAGAGTACAAACTAAGAACAACAAGAATACAGGAAGTAACATTTCCTCAACATAGTCGAACTACAAAAGTACCATATAAGTAAGTGCTATCTAAGTGCACATTGAAGTGCTAATCGTGTTTTAACCAGATATAGTCGGAAAAGGTGTGTTTTCGGTTCCTGGAAGAGTCTCTAGAGACTTTGCTGTCCTGATGTCAGTGGGGGAGCTCGTTCACCACTGAGGAGCCGGACAGCAAACAGTCTGATGTAGAGTGATTAGCCTCGAGGTGCAGTAGTCTCAAAGTGATTGGCTGTTGCCGAGCGGAGCGAACGTGCCGGGTGTACGGTGGGTGACCATATCCCGGATGTGAGCGGGGCCCAATCCGGCGTCAGGAGCACGATGCGCCAGGACCAGTGTTTTGAAGCGGATGCGGATGAAGCAGCCACCGGTAACCAGTGGAAGGCGGAGAGCGAGGAGCGGAGTGGTGTGGGTGAATTTCGGGAGGCTGAAGACCAGTCGAGCTGCTGCATTTCTGGATGAGCTGCAGGGGTCGGATGGCCTTAGCAGCAGACCAGCCAGGAGGAGTTGCGGTCGAATCGGGCGTGAAATGACCAGAGCCTGGATCAGAACCTCGCGCGCCGCCTTCTGAGTAAGAAGAGGACGATTCTCCTGATGTTGTGCAGCATGTACCTACAGGAAGCAGCGTCGTCGTGCAGCGATGTTGGCCGTCGAGAGGTTGACTGTCGAGTGTCACCCCTATAGTTCCTGGCAGTCAGGGTAGGGGCAGGGGCTACAGAGCTGTTGAAGGTGATAGTCAGGTCGGTCGTGGGTGGGGGAGCCTTTCCCTGGAAGGAATAGTAGCTCAGTCTTGTCAGGGTTGATCTTCAGGTGGTGAGCAGACATCCACTAGATGTATCCAATATGGCCATAACACAACTCTGCTGTAGATGTGGAGCAGTACGTTTGACTCTGATCCATTTGTCTATTTCAGGAGGAGGTGGTTCATGCTGTGGAGAAGGTGTGCACATACCTGCCCTCCTCTCTGAGTGCCCAGTGTGTGACCTGATCGAGACCTGGGCCAGGCCATCATTGAGCTTCTGGTGCAGCAGGCGGACCCCAAGACCATCTGCACCGTGTTGGCACTCTGCAACGATGGCAGCCGTGCTTTTGTCCGTAAGTTCTCACCCGCCAGAAGCACACTGAATTAATATTATCCATTATCGTCTTTTAAGGCACTTCGTGCTAGAATGTGGCAACATAACACAATTGACTTTAACCAGCTGTTTTAAAGTAGTTGTTTGCTGGTGTTTATAAAATGTCAAAGTTATGCATGTGATCTCTAAAATCAAAATGCTCCGAGTAGAAAGTCTGACGTCTTATTGTCATGTCTCTTTAAAAAAATGTTTTCATTTACATCCAATGGCCAAAGATTTTCTTCCACATATGGATAATAACGGTGACTCTGGTTCTAAATTCTCTCCAGCTGCACTTTCGACATGACTCTCTATAAGACCGTGGCTATTACGATATGCAAGATGGCCGTTAATTACATTGACGGCATTCTGGAGAAAAGAATGCAACGGAGGAACAGATTGAAGAGGCTGTGAGGAAAGTCTGCAGCTTCCTGCCCGACTCCTTCCAGACCGAGGTAATTAGTTGAAGTAGTTTGAGCTCCTTAGTTTGTACCTTTGACCAATCCTCCATGTAAACCCTTGTGTGTCTTTGTCAACAGTGTGACCAGATGGTTCAACAGTATGAACCGATGCTCATCCAGCTGCTCCTCCAGATGCTCGACCCCGACTTTGTGTGCATGGTAAAGAGTAAACTAGATTCATCCATGACTAAATAAGAACAGTCTTCATGTTTGTTTGGGAGCAAAAGGGATATTTAGCTTTCAACAACAGCCAACAACAGCCAATCGACTTGTGCCTCCTGCACCTCGAGCTAATCACTCGAAATCCAGACTGTTTGCTGTCCTGGCTCCTCAGTGGTGGAACGAGCTCCCCACTGACATCAGGACAGCAGAAAGTCTCTACATCTTCCGTCGGAGACTGAAAACACACCTTTTCCGACTATATCTGGATTAAAACACAGATTAGCACTTCAGTGGCACTTAGATAGCACTTACTTATGGTACTTTTGTAGTTCGACTATGTTGAGGAAATGTTACTTCCTGTATTCTTGTTGTTCTTAGTTTGTACTCTAGGTTGAAATGCACTTATTGTAAGTCGCTTTGGATAAAAGCGTCTGCTAAATGACATGTAATGTAATGTAGACCAGGCTAGTGTCTGATCTGTTTTTTGGTGTGTAAACCAGAAAGTGGGAGCCTGTCCTGAAGCCGAGCGCAAGCTGCTGGGAACAGAGCCGTGCAGCTGGGGCCCTGCGTTCTGGTGCAAGAACATGGAGACAGCGTCTCGCTGCAATGTGAGTGGCTCAGTCATTGTTGGCCTCTTTTTAACTATTGCCCACCACTACGTATTCTTCTTCTCAGCATTTGCGTCACGGCTTGTCTAACCACTTGTTTGTGTTTTAGGCGGTGGCTCATTGCAAACGCCATGTGTGGGCGTAGAGGAAGCGCAACCTGACCTGGAAGGGAATTGAAAGAAGAATTACTCTCGTGCTGCATCCCCCTTAATTTTGGTCCCATTATTGTTTTTAATGACTGCAGTTTGTTTAATAAACTTTTGATATTTTTAATGTCATGGCGGAAAGGGACTGGACTTGTTTTCTGGGGGTGTGTGGCAAGGGAGGAGAGATGTGATCTGCAGCTCCGCTTGTTGCTGCTTCACTTGGAAAAAGTCCCAAAGCGCCACCGTCGGGTTGCATCATTTAGGTTGTACTTAACAATGTTGCTTGCTGGGTGTGTTCTGTAAGAACATGGATTGTAGAAAATCATTTAACGTCTGCAGCAGCGCTGCTGTCCTGATTTGTCCCCCCCCCTCCTGTATTTGAATCTTTCTCCCTAGGGCAAGTGAACGCAAATGGAAGAAACTGCTCTGTGTTCAGGATGACGGCAGTACGTCTGAGCCCAAAACAAATTTGTATTTTGTAGAGGGGAAAATGTGTCTATTACCGAGTGTACCTCCCATTGTTTGCACCGTTTGTAAATCACTGTTTCTAACTTACAGAGAGCATCTCTAATGCTCAAACGTAAGCCAACTGTCAGTCTGTAAATGTTTAACAATTAAAGTGATCCCAATCCACTTGGTTTCTTTTTTTATCACCTTTGTAAAATGACCCTAACTGCATTCTCTCAAGCTTGTCATCAAATCTTACTGGCTCTGAGGGTGTTTGGGCCTATTTTTATAAAATGACAAACCTTGTCAAATTCAGATTTTATTTTTAAAGTCTAGTTCATGGTACAGTTGTATTTCATAAGTACAAAAAAATGTGGAGCTCAGTCTCAGATTTAAAAACAGCAAATGCAGAACAGGTGTATGTTTGAGATGGAACCTGAAATATTGTGTTTCAATTTCATTAGTTGCATTTGTTTAAAAATGCCAAACTTCACTAATGTTCAGTTTAAAGACTGAACAAGGCGTACATACCCAGTGCATCATGTGGCCGCTGTAATCCTCACTGCTGCTTTGCCATCTGAATATTTTATTAGTGGAACTAAAATAGTTCTAAAACTAACTAATAAAACTAAAAACTGATGCCCCACAAATGTATCCCTTTGGTTTAGTTTTGCAATGTAAAAATGGACAAGCGCCTACTGAAGTTGAATGTGTAATTAAGTCATGGCAGCCCGAGGTGCCCAGCATCAGCCACATCAGTGGAAATACATATTACTATGAGGCTTAATGGTTGAGAGGCTTATCGGTCCGCTCCCTTGATGGCAGACCACTGGCTTTACTGGTGCACTTTGCATCCGTGCTTTGAGGCTCTGCTGTCCAGCAATTATTCAGATAACTTAATATATCCCTGTTGATGCTCAACAGCCTGGTCAGACGTAGTGCACAATCAGCACTGAGAAGGCCGACCCCACAGCCAGTCCCAGAGTGAGGAAGAAGGCCATGACCACCCTGTGGCCTCTGTCAGCCTCGAGGCACGACTTTGGGACCATATAGATCATTGGCAGAGTGCCCAGGTAGCCATTGGTGAGCCTCAGCAGGCAAGTTAAAGACCACAGGGTATGCGCTGTGGGCGAAAAGCACAGTGTGGAGGTGGTCCCTTGGCTGGTAGTTGCACAACATCAGAAGTGGCACCATTCTCTCTGGCTCTCTCCGAAGGGGGTCGCATTTTTCTCCCTCTCCTCCCCATGACCTTCCCCTCCCTGCTTGGCTTCTTTGTCATGTCTTGTTTGTCTATACTGGAGAGACTTCTTCATACGCTCGAACTAAAAACCATGGACGTGAATCAACTGTGGTCCTTACGCACAGTGACACCATCTTCTCGACGAGAAGCTCGGGTTGGGAGAACCTGCCTGTCCCGTTGGGACGAATGTTGCTGGATACACGATGGACGCGCATGGCGTGGCGGTCTTGCCAGCACCACTCTCCGTGGAGGACGTGAAGACATCTACCTATTCGGAACTATGATTACAGGATTTCTGCTGTTTGGATTTACGCTGCCCTGGCTTATATCGGAAAATTAAACAAGCGGTGACAGCCAAAGCCCCCATAGGCCGCCCGACATGATTGACGCCAAGGTAGAGTTGTTGGCACTCAGACTGTGGCATTAAACCGCCAGAATGATAACATCGTGGAGAAGCTGACGGCTCTGCAAATGAAAGTGGACCGATTTGAAATCCAATTGGCAACCGGGAGGAAGATCGAGGCATAGTGGTTGCGCATAAAAATGCAGCTACTGGAAGACCAAACAATCCCAATCTTATCTGCTTTGCCCTTTAACAGGACGTTTTGCCAAGGCACAAGTTACTGGAACAACAACTCAAGATCACTGAAACGAGAATCTCTCTCATTCCCTTCCCCCTATCCACAGACACCTGTGGTTGTTTTTTCCCCAGGACCTTTCAAGGCTATCTCCGACTGGCAACCATCTTACGGACTGAGAACTCTGTCTGTTGTGGCCTGGGGAGACGACATACCAGAACACGCATACCGAACTTTCAATAATACTGATTCGCATTCACCACCCCTCCCCATCCCACGCCTTCGCCTGCTTTTACCTCCAGTGTGACGGACGGCCAGCCAGGCGCTGCTGTGTTGGTGCCGGACCGGCTGGTTGTCGGTGCTGGTTACCTTCTGCCCCCAATGGATGGGCTTAGATCACCCAGTTGTTGGATTACCCTCCCCTTCCTACTCGTTGCAAGTCATGCTCTAAAATGTATGTGCTTATGTGCTAAGGTGTTTTTTTCTGTTCTACACTGTACCCCTCGGGGCATAGTCGGGGTTGGTGTTTTTCTACTTTCTTCCCTCATGTTATGCTGTAATCTTTCATCCACCCTTTCTTGTAATTTCGATGCTTTTGTACCTGTACTCTGGCAAACGACAAATAAATATATCAATCAATCAATCAATCAATCAATCAATGACGGAGCGACACGGCACCAGGACAGGCAGGACTCGACTGGTGGGCCCCGGGACCTGCAGCCAGGCGGTGGCCTGCCTGCCGCAGAAGTCGGCGGCACTGTACAGGAGGAAACTGGTGAGCGGCACAAAATAAGTGGTTGTCCAGGGGCTGCCACTGTCTTTGACTTGATTGATCCCAGACGATACGCAGGGAACACCATGATGGAGATGCAGAAGACGTAGAAGACGCCAGACCGAGCATCCACGTCTTCCTGAGGATGGCTTCAGCGGGCGGGATGGAGACTCTGCTCCCGTGTCTCGCGGCTCCGCCCTCGCTCATCACTCCTGAACTGATGCCCGCTGCCGCCTGCATGCAGTGTCTCGAGAGAACGGCAAATAAAGTGACTCGCACGTCAAATCTCAAGACTTAAACTTCAAAAGATGGATTGGACCTGTCCCCTGAACCTAAATACTTTGCTATTGTTCTATCCTACTTTCCCATGTGTTTGACTAATGGACGTTTCTGAAATTGGTCAAGTATTGATCGAGAGCGCTGCATACGCCCCACGGGCTGCAGTGTAATCATTTAGCAATTTAGCACAATGAATGAACGCCCACCGACAGGTGGCTCTGATTCTGACAACACTAGGAGACAGATTCAACCCTTTAATGCACATTACTAATTATACTTTCTTCACCTGGAGTCTTGTGCCTCTCGCCTCACCATTGGTCTCATCTCTCCCGCCCTCCCACATCATTGACCCTGCCTTCTTCAGCATGCCTCCTGCCGTGGTGCCCTGATGCCCCTCCTCTCTACCTTCTTCTGTTGACATGGATTGTGGTTATCTGGATCGTGGTCCATGCTTACTACTCACTATTAAGAATTTGTCATATTCATGTGTTGTAACTCTGTCCATCTGTACACCTGGATTGCACCTGTCCATCCTGGAGAGGGATCCTCCTCTGTTGCTCTCCTGAAGGGTTCTTCCCTTTTTTCCCTGTGAAAGGGTTTTTTCTATTTCTTGGGAGTTCTTCCTGATCCGATGTGAGGTCCTGGGACAGGGATGTCTATGTGTACAGATTGTAAAGCCCTTTGAGGAAAATGTGTAATATGTGATTTTGGGCTGTACAAAATAAAATGAATTAAACCAGAAATCTTGTGTTGCCAAAACAATAAATATGAAAAGGTGGAATGGGGTGTTCCAGGCGGATTGATTGGATCTCACTGTTTGGAGATATTCAAGTGTCATGGCTGGATTGATTTTCAATAATGTGGATGTCTTTGAATATGACATCCACACACCAGTGTTTAGAGCTGAGGCCCGAGTCCTCGAGCCGAAGAGAGAGGCAACATACAAGGTGACGTAAAGAGTGAGATCTTTTGTTGCCTTCAAAGTTATGGGAAAAAAGTAATATTTCTTTGCAGGGTCCTTTCCATAATAGTCAAATGTATTATAAAAAACAGTTAAAAAGCACTTTCAGTGAATGAAACACGACATTGACACCGCACATTTGCCCTCGCAGCTTGTTATTTGAGGTTGACAATTATGGCGTTACCCCTCAATACTGGACCATTAGTCACGGAGACAAATACATATGACATAAACCTTTTAATGTTTAAAATGAGTCATTAGTCCAACTGTGTTAAATGCAGCATTAAATAAAAGACAAAGATGTGTTTATCATGTCTATTGCTAGTGACCTTAATCCAACAGTATCTGCCATTTCAAAATGCACAAAACCAATCACTGGAATAGGTAAGATTATTTATTACAATTATTCTTAAGTAATTTGACCCACTTTGTGTAAGATTTAAACATTTCTAACGTTGGCACCATCTGGTGGTGTTGGGAAAATGCACAACACACACACCTTCACTGGCCTATAGGATTCAGATGAATGGTCATTTGACAGGACAAAGGAAGGTGGTAACATTTGTCAAATCCGAATGCCGGCTGACAGGGGCTGATGCATATGTATCTGTCTCGAACCACAACATCTTTGGCTGCTACTGACCTTGAATACGCCAGCCGGCCGAGCAGATATGTGATGATGCGGAGCACAAGACCGTCGGCTGTCAGGAAATAGACCAGAGCGCTGTCGGTCGCATCCTTCGCCACCGCCAGGTCCGACTGACGCTACTGCATCGTGCTCAACGCGCCCCATGCCCTGGCCTGAGACAAGAATGGACCTCCACTAATGTCCTGTGAAGGCAGTGCAAAGGTATCGTGCATTAATGAAGCGGCTAAATAGTGCATGTTTACGGTAATGTGGAAATACTACAAAAGGCAACATGACCCAAAGGAGCTGCACCTGCTATAAGAGCCTGAGAGATCCTCATGGGGAAATGACCACTGATCCCGAACACGCTGCCCGAGAAGAGGTTGGACGCGCCGCTGACGACAGCCACACTGGCCAGCGTGCAGATGAAGAACTCTGTCCTGCAGTCCGACACGTCCACCTTCACCAGCACCGTGGTCAGCACAAACACCAGCAGGATCACAAGAAGAGACGACAGGATCCATGCGTTGGAAGATAGCCTACCGACAGAGATATGTACGGGGATGAGGCATTAGTGCGTCAAAGGTCGGCTGATCAACTGAAAACACAAACAGCAGCACGCGTTTGGTGCTGGGCTGTTGGACAAATGCAGGACAGCAAGTCATTAATTATCCCCACGTGTATTCTGCTGCAGAGGTGCTGTTCACAATGACAATCTGTAAGGCCCTTGATAGGGTGATATGTGTCGACACGGTCGACATTCAGAGATAAAGAAAATCATTTGAAGGGAACGTGCTGCGTGTGTGTGTGTGTGTGTGTGTGGTTCATCAGAGACGAGAGCTTTGCCATCATCCTCCCGTCCCCCACCACCTCCACAGTATCCAGAGGACACCCAGCACGCTGCTGGCCTTCTTTAGCAGCTTGTTCAGCCTCTTCCTGTCAGCCGCTGCCATGCTGCTGCTGCTGCTCCAGAAGACCACTCCATAGAAGATGGCTGATGCCACCACAGAGTCCAAGAAGGTCTTCAGCAGTGCTCCCTGCACTCCAGAGGACCTCAGTCTCCTCCAGCAGAAAGAGTCTGCTCTGTCCCCTTTTATAGTGCATGTGCGTGGTCAGCCCAGTCCAGTTTGTTGTTCAGGTGAACACCCAGGTACTTATAAGATTTTACAATCTCAATGTCCAGTCCCTGGATGCTCACTGGTACCGGTAGGAGCGTTTACCATGGCGGAAGTCCACCACTCGGTCTTACTAGAGTTGATGTGGATTTGAGAGATGTTTGTAAGTTTACTGTAAAAAAGGGATTAAAAGAAGATGTATTTCTGTTGGAGGAGTCCAATTTTGGACTAATGTTGAAATGGATGTAAGAATGGTGAACTCCTTTTGGTTTCAAGAGAATTATTTAAAGAACAATTCTTGAGAGTTATAAATGTGATTAATGTGACCCGAAACACAGGTGGCGGCGACTCTCTGCCTGTCTGACCGACATCTCTCAGTGGATGTCTGCTCACCACCTGAAAATCAACCCCGACAAGACCGAGCTACTATTCCTTCCAGGGAAAGGCTCCCCACCCACGACCTGACGACCACCTTCAACAGCTCTGTGTTGGCCCCCGACTGCCAGGAACCTCGGGGTGACACGAGACAGTCGACTCTCCCTGACGGCCAACATCACTGCGACGACAGGAGAAGACGTCCTCTTCTTACTCAGAAGGCGGCGCAGGTTCTGGTCCAGGCTCTGGTCGTTTCACGCCTCGACGACTGCAACTCCCTCCTGGCTGCTCTACCGGCGAAGGCCATCGACCTCTGCAGCTCATCCAGAAGGCGGCAGCTCGGCGGGTCTTCAGCCTCCCGAAATTCACCCACACCACTCCGCTCTCTCCACTGGTTACCGGTGGCTGCCCGCATCCGCTTCAAAACATTGGTTCTGGCGTACCGTGCTCTGAACGGATCGGGCCGATCTACATCGGGATATGGTCACACCCGGCCACGTTCGCTACGGCTCATAACAGCCAATCGACTTGTGACGACTCCTGCACCGCGAGCTAATCACTCTACATCCAGACTGTTTGCTGTCCTGGCTCCTCAGTGGTGGGGCGAGCTCCCGCTGACACCAGGACAGCAGAAATCTCTACATCTTCCGCCGGAGACTGAAAACACACCTTTCCGACTATATCTGGATTAAACACAGATTTGCACTTCAGTGGCATTAAATAGCTCTTATTGTGGTACTTTTGTGGTTCGATGATGTTGAAATGTTACTTCCTGTATTCTTGTTGTTCTTTGTTTACTCTCTAGGTTTAAATGCACTTATTGTTAGTCGCTTTGGATAAAAGCGTCTGCTAAATGACATGGAATGTAATGTAAAATTTATTTGGAAGATGTATGTGAAAAGTATGTCTGTATTTGTATTTATATATATGTATATATATATATATTGTTTTATTTATTATTTATTATTTATTTTTTACATACATTTCTGTTTTATTTGATATTAATTTAGGATAGGAATATATAAGCATTTTTTTCTTCTACCTATACCTTTTCAGTCCTTCTGTTTTGTATATTATATAGAATAATATTGTATTGTATTTGATTGACTGAATAAAATACACAACAACAGCACATGGTGTATGAAACTTCTCAAGAAATGTCTGAGTGACCGTCAATTATTAAATATTATAAAATTATATATATTCTTATTTACAGTAAACAGAGCAGGGTAATGTAAAAAGAACATTAGTAATATAAATAATTAAGCTGTTTCCAACAGTAGTGACTACCTGAACAGTTTAATTCATATTTATTAATGCAAGTAACTTTTCAATTAGTCATTGCATTGTTTAATGCAACACAGTTTCTAATATAGTTTAATCAATGTAGTGTGTGTGTGTGTATAGAGTTGTTGCTGTTTTAGTTGTCCACCTCATTGTGCTGTTTCTTGAATGAACAAAGCAGAGCCTGTATGAGGAGAAGCAGAGGAACCTTTCTACCAGTAGATGGCAGTATACGCTTATGTAAACCATACATTTAATCAAATGTACCCATCGTCTCTGTTAACTAACTAGGTTATTGATGAATATGTATTTAATGCCGTTTATTTCCTCTGATATTTAATGTTCATGGATAATTTGCAGCATAGTTGTACATACATCATGTGGCGGTGCGTCAATAGAGGGCGCTAGGGCGCCGCGCCTCTAATGTTGAGATGAAGAAAAGAAAAGAAGAAGAAAAATATAATATATACTGTCAAAAACGTTATATACCAAATAATTTAAATAAAAAATAAAGCGAAGCGTGTTGACGCGCTAAATGTGTGTGGGACCGTAAGCCTGTCAACAACCACTTAAGTTAAATGTGACCAAAAGAATATATCGCCACTCATCGTCATGGAGAGAAGCCCGCCCCTTTGTGCGCCGCCCTAACGTGTGTGGACGGAGCGAAAAAACACTTTCACGGTCGTTGCGGCAAGGGCGGCTCTCATTGTCTGATGAAAGGTGAATCTGGACATGCTTCCTGGCCAGGACATCGTTCATTCACGTGATTGGACTCATTCAATTATTGTTTGATGTCCAGTTGAACCCGTTATCTATCTTTGTGAAGTCGGCGTTCATTGCCTGCTTCACGGCTAGCCTCGAGCTAACTCATGTCGGGGCCCAGAGAGCCGAGGCGTTAAAAAATCGCCAACATTCGCGTGTTTAACAAAAGCTACGGGGAGGTCGGAGAATTAAAATGTGAAATGTTTTTAAAGTTTGTAAAAAGTTTTCGGACAATTGTCACGGGAAACAGCTCTTTACAGAGAAACCCACCTTAGACGGAATTGACTGCGTCCACAGACCGCCGGGGCAACCCTTGAAGGATCCGCGTTACATGTGGCTACATAGACCATCATCTCTGGGCAATTTCTATGGCATTTTGGTTCATTTTATCATTATGACATATGTGACCAAGCCCGGGTTTTGAATCAAGCAATTGACATATCTAAATCAAAGATATTAATAATAAATTAAAAAGAGTTGACTGGTAAATAATACTTATAATAAATAAAATGTAGATGGTCATAATAATAATAATACTGGGAATTTATAGCGCTTTTCGAGACACTCAAATGTCGTTGTTAGCTCGCTAGTAGCAGGCTAACTACCCACACAGTGCAAACCTGCATCAGTTTTCAATGCATTCAGGAAACTCAAATCAGGTTGAGGGAGCAGCAGCTGGACCAGCAGGCCTTCACGTGAGCTCGGACTTGTGGCATTGTGTTCATGACCATGCATTAGCAATGAAACTGAAGGACGGTTTGGGGAATCTGACCTCATGTCAGCATTTTTGGATTGTGTAAATTACGTGATGTTGAATAAAAATAAACAAGGCTGTTCCATAAAACCTGAACCTATTGCCTAAATATTCTAAATTGCCATCAAAATAAATACGTATTCTACTTGTTGTACTCAAGGTCGACATTAATTCATTTTGAAACACTTTCAGGAAACTCAAATCAGCTTGAGGGAGCAGCAGCTGGACCATCAGAGCTTCAGGTGAGGTGTTACATTGATTCTGTGTTGATGTGTATTATTATGCTTGACATTGTTAATATCGCCTTCCTGTTTAATGTGAATTATTATAATGTTAAAACATGCATGTGCAGGCTAGGCTACGTTTCCTTTGCTCTTTAGGGGAACAGTCTGGCCACAGTATTACCTTAGTAACTTCAGCACTTTGAAGTTACTGTTTCAGGCAAAGTGGTGGAGTCGGTATCCATGGCTGCATTATTATATAGCACTCTTTGTTTTGAGTAGGATATAGAATATATACTGTGACTGTCTTTTGCCATTTTAGCAGAACTTTTCTTATTTGGTGCAGAATACGGTTTTGTATTTAAACTAAGGTTTGATAAAAGTAATTTAGTTTAAATCAGTTTAAAGAGACTGAGACTGTACTTCAAGCAACATCAACGGTTTTCACTTGTTTTTTTGCTTGAGAAAGTACTGGTATTTTTCCAAATATGATGTGACTCGGTAGTTTAATTATTTGTTGTCAGTCCTTGAAGTTCAGGCAGGTTGTGCCTTTAAAGCCCCCTGACTTGCATTTGCATTACATTGATCTGGAAAACGATAACTCATAAAAACACCTTTAGTGGCCTTGCAGTGGATGAACAGCCAGCAGCAACACGGCATCGTTCTTTTGTTGCTATTCTTTGGCGTGCTGGTGGCAGTAATAACTTGTGTAACTATGTGTGACGAAGAGGAGGAGTTGCAAGCTGTTGGATCTTCCACAAGGCAGCCTGGAGAAGAGGCTGCAGAGGGACAACGCTCTTCTCCAGGTAACCAAGAACAACTGTTGTCTTCTAACCACTTCCTCCCTAATGTTCATTCATGAGGTTGCCAACCATGTAGTAGACGGACGCCTTCTGGACGCCATGGGGAAGCAGAGCTTTCATTAAGAAATGATGCTGTGGTGATGGAAAAATAAATAATTAAATATAACTATCGTGTATTATTTTTCACTAACTATACTAGTCCGCATGTAGCATATTCAATCTGTTAAAAATGTTTTCCTGAGAGCAACCTCATGTAACATCCGTTGTACTTTTTATCACGGAGGATGGCAAATTTTTTTTTGTATGCAACTTTAAAAAGTAAAAGGCAGCGCTTAGTCTATTTCTTCTGCAAGTATTCTCTGCCGACCTCACTAAACTTTAGCGCCCGCGCCTCGTCTTTAAAATGATGATTCCATGCGAATGCAACAGAAACACTGCCTCGCTGCTAGCATGGCACGCTGTCTTCACTTGAAGATTGCAGAGTGTAACTGGACGCTCAGCTCTGTGACCTCGATGTAATGATCATAAGGGGCAAGGTCAGAGGAGGTTCAAGATATTTAGACTATACAGCGTGGTTTTGTTTGCAGTTTCTTTTGGATAGATGTTTACAAAAGTTCCTTTCTCAAATCTCTCGCTCTCTCCGGAGACATCTTCTTGTTAGAATATATATATATACACACACACATGCACGTATAGTTCAAAACATCATTTTGTTTTTGACGTTGACGTTATATAGTTTAATTGTCTTGTTTTTTTCTGAATGAAAAGATGAAATTAGTTGGAACACTTCAGGTTGATTTTGTTTATATTGTAAAATATATTGAGGCTCAATTTGTAGTCAATAAATTGAGATGTTTTCAGCTGTGATTTTATTTCACGTGTTTCAGGGACTGCTGTGCTGCCTTCAGGGTCCTGCAGGCTGGAGCTCAGGAGCAGCTCTTGTGGGACTGCTGGAGGACCTCAGAGGCATCGTCTGGGAACCTGGAGAACACCAGCGCCTCAAGGACCAAGTTCAACAACGATATAACCATCGAGTTGGACTTGTTCCACTGCATGCGGCGCTTCAGTCTCGAGCATCACTCTCTACACCTTTCTGCCAGTTCCTCGCTGCAGCCTTCCTCGTTGTGGACCAGGGAGATCTCCAGAGAGGCTCAGGAGGCGAACACCTTCTGTGGGATCTCTCCTCAAATCCCACTAAGCTGCACATGAGGCGCTGCAGGTGAAGTGCCACAGCCGGAGAGCTGCTGCAGGGGTGGAAGAGCATGTGGAGTCGGTGGCGTCCCCGCCCAGAATCACGTGGGCCTTCAACGACAACGTCGTCCGGGTGAGCAGCGAGGAAAACGTTTATTTCAACTGAAACATCGACGCTTTCGTGTGATCCTCGAGAATAAAGAAGTCTAACGTGTTTCCTCTTGTCTTCAGTTCCCTCTGACCGCGTGCCGGGCCTCAGCGAGCTGCTGGTGGAGCGCGTGGACAAAGAGGACTCGGGCACCTACAGCTGCGAGGCAGAAAACGACGTCGGGACCATCAAGTCACTGGGCGTCGTCGACGTCAGAGGTCAACACACAAATATATAAATGTATGTACCACCGTTCAAACTCTGAGATTCTTTGAAGGAAGAGTGCATTATTATTATTATTATTATTATGGGGTTGCCAGACAGTTTAGTGATTCACATGAAAACTGTCACTTTTATTTATCAATGAATATAAAAGGAGGTTATAAAAAAATGATGTTTATATCAAATGTTAATGTAGTTCTTCTTGAGGCTCAAAGGAAGGCCAGTTTTATAGCTTCTCTCAGCAGCATAACTGTTTTCAGCTGCGCTCACATAAAAAGGACGTAAAGGGTTTTCTACCCCTCCGCTAGTATTCTAAGGCGATAACACAATGTACCACTAGAACACTGGAGATGGCCCTCTACACACCTCTGGAGAGACTTCATTACACACCAGAGAATAGTCATGTACACATTAACTATGGAGGGAGTATTTATGATATATTTAATGTTATCTTCATTGAAGAAACAGTGCTTTGAAAAATAAGAATATTTCTAAGTGACCCTAAACTTTTGAACGGTAGTGTAACTATAACCTCCCTGTTAGGCACCTATAAGTCCCCCATGAGGCTGGTTATTGAGCAGATCATTCATGAGAATATAGTAATAAGGTACAAATTTATTTTATTGGAGACATTGTTGTCAAATATTGTACATTTCGACTTAAAATGTCATCTAACTACATTATAATGGATAGCAGAGGGATGTAAAGGGCTACCATGTCATTTACAACATCCTAATCCAGGGGTCTTTTCCTTCATGTCTCCAGAGCCTCCGATCATCGACGGGGACCATCACTCCGACCGCGTTGAGCCTCTTGGTGCAGCGCCATCCTGAGCTGTGAGGTCCGGGAGACCCCCCACCATCCGCTGGAGCAAGAGCGAATCAACATCCAGACCGGGCGACCCGCGTCCGTCAGCTGGACAACGGCTCGCTGGCCATCTGCACGTGCGGTAGGAAAACACGCCGGACCGAGATCCGTTCTGCGAATACCGTTGATGCCGAAGGAAAGGGATCCCAATGGTTCTCATCAACAACAGCTCTTCATTGTGTTCATACAGAGTGAAGATGCAGGCGACTGCATGTGTGTGGCAGCGAATGAGGCTGGAGTGGTGGAGAGGAGCGTCGCCCTGACCGTGCACAGTAAGCGTCTGCCCTCTCACTTTAGTGATATTCTATTCAGTTTATTTAGCAGAGCCCAACATCACTAATTATCCTCAGAGGGCTTTACAGTCTGTACACATAGACATCCCTGACCTTGACCTTTGACTGCAGGGCCAAGTCAATGGACCCTTAAACAGTGACGTCATGACTTTTCTTAAAGCTTAGATCACGTAGATCTCTGCCTCTTCCAGGTGCTCCGGCCATCACGGGCGGACGCGGCAGAGGTGGTGGTGGGCGCCCGCGGCACGCGCGGTCGTGCTCGACTGTCGGGCGGAGTGGAGCCACGACCCACGATGGAGTGGTCCCGGAAGGGAGGCGCCGCCTGCTGGCGACGATCGCTTCTCCCGCTAATCAGCGGCTCAGCTCTTGAGTCATGCAGCTACCCAGAAGGAGGACACGGCCCAGTATGAATGCCTGGCCAGAAACCTGCTGGGGTCAGCGAGGGCCAGGGTCATGGTTGACCATGCCGAGAAAACTCCTCATCTCACTCACATTTGTGGGCTCCTTCATTGAAGCCCCGTTTTTTTGGGGAGGGATAATAGTGCCCAAATTCCCTTTGGAAAATTCCCTTTTTCCACTTGGGTCCCCCTTTTTAGAACTGGATATTTAAATCATTTTTACTGTGTCAAGGGGAAACCACATCCAACCCTTTTTCCCCCAAGATGAAAGGTTTGTATTATAAAAAAGGGGGTTTAACCCCCGGGGGTTTATAACCCGGGCATACTGCCCTTTTGGGCGGGGTTGGAACCCCATTTAGCTAATTTCAAACCCTTTTTTCTCCGCAAGCAGGGATATCCACGGGGCGGTATTTTCACGGCCCTTCCATTCGGCCGTTAAAAAACCGCCGGCGGACGTTTTTTTGTGACCAAAGGAACCCACGTTCTCCCCCACCAGCCTTTTTTCCATTGGGGGTCTTCCTTGATTTCCCCCCCCCGGGTGGAACCCGGGGTTTTCGAAAAAAGGACGTTTGGGAAAATTTTTAGTAAGCGTTTCCCTCCCCTAATGAATTAACTATTAGAGGCAAATCATCTTTCCCCAAAGGGCTTATGGTAAACCGGAACTGCTGAGCCAGAAACCTTTTCCATGGTCTTTTTCCCCCTTAGCTAGTCCGAATCCCGCCCTCCAGGGCCCGTGGGACCCAAAGGTTCCCCTTTTCGGAAAAAAACCGCTGTGTCCGGAAAAAGGGGCTTCTTGGACACGCTCTCCCCTGTCAGGCCTGATTGCGGGCCAAGACGGCCATGATTTTTGGGGACCCCCCGGGGGAAAGAAAGTCATTTTCCCCCTTAAACCTCCCTTTTCCCTGTGAAACCTTTTTTTCCCTGAATGCACTTTCATTTGGGAATGTTGGGTCCACCCTTTGTAGCACGGGAGTCTTTTAAAACTTGGCGCAATTTTTTGTATATTTTTTTTTTTTAAATTTGGGGCTTCCTTTTGCTTTCTGTTAAAATTTAAGTGGTGACCATCTGACTTGGCAACTCCCGGGGTTTTTGTTGCTTTTTTTTTCCCCTTTGTCGCCATTTAAGGGCTTTTCCAGGCAAATCCTTTCCCCCATCTTGGGGAAGTTAAAACCCATAAACCTTCTTTTGTCGCACAAGCCCAAATTCTGTTGTTTCTAGGCGAAAAAAAGCCAGTTTCATTTGCCCCCTTTTGTTTTTAAAACCCCCAAATCGTTTTTTAAAAATAAAGAAAGCCAAATTTTTATTTTGTATATTGCGTTCCCTTGAAGCCTTGGGGTCATCTTCCCTGGAGAACAAGGTTTTAGGGGATTAGCTTGCTCGGGTTTTGCCGAACTCTCAAATCAACCTTTTGTCCAGTCGCCCTTGGAAAAAAAAGGGGCTCCGCCTGGAGGAAAAACCCCGGGGTTTTAGCGTGCAGCTGCCCCCCGGCCCTTTTTACATTCCTTCAGCTTTTCTTCCAATTTTGACCCCCCCCAAGTATCTTTCTTCCTGTTTTAAAACCCCTTCTCCCCATGCATTTGCTTTGGCGGGACAAATTTTGGTAAATTTGCATTTTTTCCCGCCCTTTTTATCCCCCTTTTCCTTTGGGTCCCGCCCCAACATCTTCCATTGGTCAACTGCAATAAACTTTTTTTGCTAAATCTCCTCTAATGTCATGTCTTGATCGCCCCCCCTCTCTTTTTCTGATTACTCGTTTTTTTTTATTTAATTTCTTTCCTAAAGGGAGGTTCCCCGGGCGAATGGGGGGGCGGGAACCCTTGTGACCCCACCCCCCAGGGGGAAAGGTTAAAGGGGCCCGGGAAAAAGGGGGGGGTTTTGGGTTCCGGGCGGAAAAACGTTCTTTGGTTTTTTAAATTTTAATTACAAACCCTTTTGAACTTTGGAAAAAAATTCTTTTGGGGGGTAACAAAAAACACTGAAAAAAACCCGCCAAATTTTAAAAATCCCCAAAAAATTAAAAAACATAAAAAACAAAAAAAATTTTTTTTTTAAAGGGGATGGGATGGGGGAGGTGCTCCCCTCCTGGGGGGGCCGTGTTGGAAGTCCCCTGGGGAAGGGGTCGGCCGTGTGGGAGTTTCCCCAGTTTCCCAGGTTGCCCGCCTCCCAGGGGGCATTTTTTGTTTTTAATTTAAAAAAAGGTTTTTTTCCTTTTTGGTTTTTTGAAACAAAAAGTCAAAGTTTTTAAACCCAAATTTTTCCCAATTAACGGTCTGGGAAAGGGAAGGGGGGTTTTCGGCCCCCACTTTGGACGTGTTTCCCGGGCCTTTTTCCCCCGGGGGGGGGCTGAAAACGGGGGTCATCAAAATAGGGGGGAGGGGTTTTTAACCGCAAAAAGGGGGAAAACCCCCTTTGCCCACCCCAGGGGTTTTTTTTTTAAATTTTTGGGGGGCCCGGGGTTTAAAAACCTTTCCCTTTTATTTTAAAACCGGGCCAAATTTTTCTGAAATTTTTAAAAAATTTTTTTCCCCCCCGGGGGGATGGGCTGGTGGGTTGGGGTCTTCCCCCCCGACCGGTTTCGTTTTTGAGGGGGTTTTCTCCCACCCCGGGGAAGGTTACGGTAAAAATTTGTTAAAATTTTGTTCGATTGGGTTGGTTGTTGTGGGGGGCCCCCCAGCGGGAAAACATCAAAACATAATTTTCCCCCCCCCCCCCAACGCCCCCCCCGGGTCGGCCCCCCCACCCCAGGGGCACCTATTTCATTATTTCCCGGTCCAAAAAAATGGAAAACAAAAAAAAGGTTTTAAGGGAAAGTTCAAAAAATAAATCTAAGGATTTTGGAAAAGTCATAGGAAATGTGTTATATCTCCTATTTCATGTTATGCTTTTAAATAGAGTTTTAAATAATTAATATGCTTTTTAATGAATGACGCTCTAAATATAAGTCGCCATTCACTCTTTCACACTCGCAAATTTTCCGCAAGTTGAACGCAACTTCACTGAAAAGACATCAATGTTTTATTATTTAATCAAACTATTGTCTCTCATTGATTTGAGTCTTTTAAGGTTATAAACTATGCTTTGAAATTCTCATTGTTAGTTTAAATAAAAGATTCTATCACTTTTTCATGTTTACAATGAGATTAAAAAAAATAACTCTAGTGGTGGTCACCATGTGGATGAACTCTGTTATATATATTTAAATATTGTCCAAATGATATCTGGCTCCATGAAGCCAGAGCACCTGGATAAGTCTCATAATAATTTGAATCTGCTCGCTGTTCGAGGTCCACATGAGAACGCTGGCTCCACCCTGAACCCGTCTACTGGACCGCTGCACAGGAAGTACAGGCCAACGTCATTGACGGAAGCGCTTCAGGCGAGACGCAGGTGGAGTTTGCCACAGGTGAGAATTGACGGTTGCACCGCTGTCGGTGAGATGGTTAATGACTGATGGGTTTGGGACCTGACTAACGCCTGGTGTACTCTCTGCAGGTGAGACCCTGAGGATGACCCGCGCGCCGAGCCTGGACTCGGACGTTGCGTTGCTGCTGGACATCGTGGTGAACGGACACGTCCTGCAGCTGCCCTCGCACGCTGACCCTCAGCATCAAGGTACGGAATAAACCACGAGGGACATCCACAGTTTTATGTATTTGTAAGAGCCGTTTTGTTTAACCTCTGGCCACTAGATGGGGCCCCTGTCAATTAAGACAGAGGCCCTTCACAACAGTGTTTACCAACCTTTTGAGCCCAGGATCCTGACCTCCTACTACCAATATAAAAGTTGTTTATCAACTGACGTTACAGCACAACACTGACAACATGTAAGTTCAGCTCTCATCACAATGCCATCAAGTCATGTGACTCCAGTCAGTGCTCTGTCTCAGACTGAACTCTGTCAGCTTGTAGTTTCATAAGCACAGACTGACAGTCTAAAGCCGCCTGTCAGTAATCCGCTCCTGGTCTTTGATTTTGTGATTTTCTCAACCCACTGACGAGTTTTTCGGTGCAAATTGGTATTCATGAACGTTTTCTCCTCTGGGATCTGTTTGAACTCAGAGCGCAGGATTACGTTCACATCACCTCTACAGATTTCCTCGGATTTTAATAATCAGAATAATAATAAATATGAGAATCACCATTTGTGACTCCTGCATCTATGCTTTTTCAAAGAATAGAATAAATACAATTGCAATCACTTTCAAGTAAACCAGATTGCTCCGTCAGAACAGAAAAAAAGCTCAATGTTGAGCTTTTGTTTTGAAGGGCAACAGCAGGAAAGCCGAACTCACGGAGGTAGGACCTGTGTAGCAGAACCCGTTTTCAGGCGTTCGTGAATCAGGCGGAGATGTTTTCTGACGTCAATCTTCCAGTCAGGAAGAAAACGTTTCAGAACACACTTCAGAAAATGTTTGAGAATGAGGAACAATGTGTTTCTAAATTTATGTTCATTTTATCTGGGAGAGCGACAGGGAACGCCTCCGGTCGATCTCGATCGACGGGTCGGCGCCCGCTGCTTTACAATGACATCGTTTTATGAAGTCTTACTGTCTTTACTGAATTAACACTATAGGAACACCTGCAGGATAAAAAGATAATATCTTCATGAGAAACATCGTGGCACAAGTGAAGATGTTTCTCCACATGCAAATGATACCCACTGCAACTATATCAAAGTCCTTCCCTCATAAACACAGCCATTAGAGCCATTTAGTTTGTTTTGGTTTTGTTTAACCTCCTGCCACTAGGGGGCGCAGGACCACTGTCAATTAAGACAGGCCAATATAATCAGGGGGAGTGCTGTAGGGTCAGGAGCACACAGGTGACATGTGTTTTGATTTCTTTCATTTGTTGGGAATATACAAATGGATTTTGGACAAGAAATGCATTTCTTGGTTTGTTGGAAGCCGTAGAACTTTATAAATAAATGAATGCTTTGGCCTCAGGACTACACGGAGGACTACATCCAGACGGGGCGGCTGGCACGGTCCACCCGCATGTTCAGCATCGACGGGAGCGTGCGTACTGCTGGAACCACAGCATCTCCTACGACCTCCAGGGAAAGATGCCTCACCTGGTGCAGACGCTGCACGCCTCAGTACCGCCCCCTAGAGGAGACGCTGGAGTATAGCATCCAGGCTTGCATCGCCAAGGTGAGAATACTGTGAAATTAGTCAAATTTATTGAAATTGAGATGAATTCAACAAGGTTGTCAAGTTAATATGAGGTTGTATATGTTTCCTTTTGTATGTTAAGTCCGTCAAACATTTAAATATGATCTTATTTATGTTTGTTTCTGTAAACTGTAATTGAGCCGATGAGGCGTTTATGGTTCCAGGAGATCGCAGTAACCAGTGTCCTCAGGGATTCACGCTGGAGTCCGCTGGGCCCTTCTGTGCAGGTAATGTTCCTGTTGAGAGACAACACCTGCAAGTAGCCAGTTTATGTTCATGTTCGATAGCTGCTGGGTCTCATTTGAGCTCTCCACTGTTCACCTGCATTGAACCGAAGCCTCCTCAAATTGATTGGTCGATACAACGCTGACTACAAACGAAACCAAAACGCTTCTGACCCCCAACAAAATCTCAGAACCTGAGTACCGCCATCGGTCAGTTGCTAGATATTAATACATAAAGTGATGTGTTCAGTAGTCATCTATTTAAAACGTGCTTTTAAAGACACGGTGGATTTGAAAAGCATCTTCTAACAGCTTCTCCAAGAGAACCTCCTTATTGCTAAAATCATATGCTGCCATGTATGTGTCATGTGTGTGCCATGTATCTCATGTGTCATGTAGGTTTCCATCATTTCAGGGACTATAAATTAAATACTGACAGTTTAGCATAAGGTGAACAATTTATTTCATTTTCATTAATTCGCTACAAAAGAAATCAAAAGATGTTTTCAGATATGTTCTTGACTCAGTCACTGTGGAGACGGATGATCATTTTCTCCGTCTCGCTTCAGGAGACCAGAGGCAGGTGGGCGGCGGCGGCGGGACTTCGTCCACGGATGGTTCACGCCGATGCTTCGGGCCACACCGCGGCGCCGCCTGTCGCCGTAGTCCTCACGCTCAATCGGTCGACTGGATCCTGGCTTTTCAAATTAAAACAAGTGCAAAGGAATCAATGAAGCGGCTTACTGTAATATCTGACTGCTGTACTTTTGGTAAATGAGCAGCATAAAATCCTCCAATGTACAGCCGGTGTTAATGGCTCCCTGAAATCAGAAGGCCAGTCACATCTCAAGCATGTCATTGTGCCATTTGAAGTCATTTGAAGAGAAAATGGCTGGTATTTTACCAACCATGGTGTGATTCTGTAGTTTAATTAACTGTTGCGTCAGAGGCTGAAGTGCAGGCAGGTTGTGCGTTTAAAGAAACCTGGAATCTTGACCTTATCAACATGTGATCCAACATTATTATGACTAATATTATGTATTTGTCAATTGTCAACTCTTGATTTATGATTATTTATTGGTCAACTCTTTGAATTAATTATTATGAACTCTGATTTATTCTTATATACACTCTTAACTCGTTATTATATTTGTATTTAGTGCTGTGAAAAATAACGCGTTAACTCAGTTAATCCAATTTCAGGTTTAACTAGTTTTTTTTTTTAACGCATTTAACGCATGCGCAGAATGAGCTTCTAATCCGTCTGTTGTTGGTCGTCGGGACGAAAAAAAAGTCACTTGCAAAATGAGCTTCCAATACACCACTTCAATCTGAACTCTGTCCGCTCTCATGCAGACGGTCTGTTCATCGGTAATGATCCTTCCGCAGGTTCACCTACGGAAACCTTGTTACGACTTTTACTTCCTGTAGATCAGGGTCTCAACACGTCGATCGCGACCTGCCAGTCGATCGCGGCGTAGTGTCGGGAGCTCGCATGACATTAAAGAGATTGGCCCCCGACATGTTCTCTATAGCACGTCTTTGTTCTTTATTAAACTAAACGTCTGTTGTTGATCGATCTCCACAGCAGCATGTCATTTCTGTCTCGCTTGCGTTAACACTTATCGATCTCCGCTCGCGCACCACAGAGCTCCGCAGCGCGCATCGGGACCGAGCAAAAAAAAAGTCACTTGTCAATCTGTCCACCTTTAGATTGTATCATGGTGGAGTTAATGGTTGACAAACAAGAGAAACATGCTCTGTTTAACCCTCCTGTTACCTTTACATTTACTAACATATTTTACCCTCGGGGTCAATTTGACCCCAGCAATTAAAACCTCCAGAAAATTATTAGAATTAATATTGCTTCCCAAGTTTAAGTGTGAGGTACTTTATGTTTGTTTGTTGACTACCTAAATAGCCCTTTACATATATAAAAAAGTTGATATTTTTTATATGTTTGACACAGTGAAAAACAGCCTGGGGTCAAATTGACCCAAAAGAACACCGACATTAAACATTGAATGGGGTCAAATTGACCCGAAAGGTAACAGGAGGGTTAAACATTCTGTTTAGGATGAAGATGTATTAATGTTCCAGATGGAAGAAAACTGCTAAATAAATGTTGAGTTGCAGCACCATTGTATAGAAGAATGTATAAATGTATATATCCGTCTTTTGTCATAAATCTGTATGTTCTCACAAAATATACCGAGAATATCGGTAATATGTGATTAATCATGATTAATCCCCAAAAACCTGTGATTAACCCGATTAAAAATTTTAATCGTTTCACAGCCCTAGTATTATTACGTATGTCAATTGTTTTCATGCAAACCGTTGATGGGCGTCAAGGAAAGAAGAAATAGAAGGATAAATTAACCTTTTGTGCCACCTTTAATTGGCCCGAACTGGTAGCGTAATGGTATAAACTCTCGCACCTGGAGCTTCCCCTGCTGGGCAACCCAGGGTCCGCGGGTTCAAACCTCAAGGGAGAGTAGAGCTCAGTAGCATTGAGTTGAAATATAGGGCTTCACTTTTAACTTCTTGTTAAAATTAGTTTTTGTTCTTTGATTCGTTATTCCTAAAAGTACGAAGACTATGAACATTATTATTATGAACATGACAGAATACCAAACCCCAACATGATGAGTTAGCGGCCGTTAAAACTCACCAGCGAGCACCAGCGGACTGGGTGAGGCGGGGAGGGAGAAGACGACCGAGCAACACCAACGACCACGTTAGCGGCCAACGAGCGCGCCGAGCTAATGTGGAGGCCGGGCCGCGCCTAACGCCGGGGAACACCGTAAGGATTGACGTAGTAAGGATTTACGGAACACCCCGAAGAGATAAAAAAAAAAAGTCACATACCTCTTAGAAGAGGACGGGAAGACCGAGCAGAGCCGCAGGCAGAGCCCTGGTGTCAGGTAAGGGAAGTTACTGGTGTTACAGTTTAACATGCGACCGTGTTAACTGCCGACTTCCTGTCGAGCTGGCCCCGTGAATGTCGCTTGGTTTATTTTTGTAATAAAGTGTCAACCCTTCCCATATACATACTAATATATATGTATTATACAAATGAAACAATGAGGCATTCACGAGTGTTTCGGCTCCGTGGTTTCTTCATATTTTCAGCGGACGTTGGTTCAAAGTCGCCAGTTAACACGGTCGCTTCTTTTTTTTTTTTTAAATTCTCTTTTTATTCAGCTTTTCACATGTTTGCAATCATAGACAATACAGTGTACTCTGTACGCCTTCTGTAGTTAACCGCACACGGTCGCTTCTTAATCCGCAACACCGGATATCAAGAGCGCGGTGCTCTGGATGTATCGTGAGCTCCGGAACAGAAAGAATCGGGTCAAAGACGCTTCCAACACAGTCACTGTCAGCAAAGTGAACACAATCTGTGTGTTACATATTTAAACATAGATGATTTACAATAACACAACTATTGTGTTTATTTCGCATTCACTGTCTGTGGAGCAGCTCGAGACTTCATTTCCGATGACGTCATCATACACGTTCAGAGAGGCTGCTCCACGTCGCTCGTGTTTCCCTAAATATTGATTATGAACTTGTCTATAAACCGTGGAAATGACGCAATGCAATAAATGCCCTTCATCATCATCCTTGAGTTTAAAATAACGTGAATGTCACAGAAAGAAAAGAAAGTCATTTTTCCCCCCCATGGATGTTCCTAAACAGTTAATTGTCAGTCGGTGAGCACCGACATCAAGTCTCATGCAGGTGGTGCGTGTTGTGTGTGTAGCCCGATTGTGTTTCATCGTGCACAGGTTGCAGCATTGGCGCAACAGTGACCACAACAACAACAACAACAAACACCCACACGCGCTGTAGCCTCCTTGTCACGTATATATATATATACATATATACACACGTATATATATATATCGTTTTTTTTTTTACTTCTTTGGTTCACAAAAAATAATAAATAGCCAGTCAGAACCCCCGTGGTGCCACATCAGGTTACGTCATGTCAACAACTGGCTCTCTTACAGATCTGACCATCACGTCTATATTTAAACACGGCGGCCTTAGTTTGTCTCGGCTGCATTAAGCTGCATGCAGAAAGAAGCGCGTGCAAAACAAAGTCAATAGCATCTGTGAACATGTCTGTTGAGCCTCTAATAATAATACAACATATATATATAGTTATGACTTTTCTGTTCTTCCTGACTATCAAACTAAATACGCTCTAAACTGGAAAGAAGAAAGTGTGTGTGTTAGTGTGAAGTGTGTTTAAAGTTGTGTCTCCTGACTTTCATCCTCAGCAGCCGGAAGAGAGAGGACAACGCTGCACCGCAGGAAGCGTCACCAACCCAACGTGTCCATCAAAGGTTGGTGGAGATTTTCAGCGGTCGCTTTGGAGGCATTTATTAATGTGTTCATCTGTTATTAACTGAGGTCCACCCCTCACGGCGTGGCCGAGCAGGAAGTGGCGGTACGTTGCTTTAAATAGGACTGAAGCTCACGATTACTTTCATCGATTATCACATTATTCTTGTGTTTATTTCTTTGTCTTTTAAAAAAAAAATTATGACATAATGAGGAAATGCAAAGAATAGAAACGGTAAAGGAACCCAACAATCATCACATT
Source organism: Pseudoliparis swirei (assembly GCF_029220125.1). Taxonomy (NCBI): domain Eukaryota; kingdom Metazoa; phylum Chordata; class Actinopteri; order Perciformes; family Liparidae; genus Pseudoliparis; species Pseudoliparis swirei. The sequence goes on from NC_079404.1 coordinate 10,787,149, forward strand.
CAGGGTACGAGAGTAGAGGTGGACCATGTGGCCTGGAACACATTCGGACTCTGCTTCCTAACTAGACCGACATGCGGGTTCAGGTCTTCAGGTCTTCGCAGACCGAGTCCAGCAGCTCTACACCAGACGGCCTTTACAGAGAGGTACCGACCTCTTCTTCACTTCCCTCGAGCGACGGGCGGTTCTCTGTAGATGGGGACCTAACGGACATGTACATGAACATCTGGAAGGAGGGTTTGTACGCTCATGAAAAACCTGGAAATGTCCTGGAATTAAAAAAAAAAAAATTCCAGGACTAAACAAATCTGTTGTATTCATATGATATGATATGATATATACCTTTATTCGTCCCACAGTGGGGACATTTCAAAAATCACAGCAGCGGTGCACATCAGAGCATTAATAAAAATAATTATAAAACACAAAACTAAATACTAAAAAACTAAATACTAATACTAACGAACTGAAGTGGGTCCAGCGATGAGCTCACCAGGGGGCGAAGCTGGACAAGGACCAACCTCTCCAGGGTCTTCATCAGGTGTGATGTTAATGCCACCGGCCTGAAGCTGTTGAGGTCCTTGGGCCGCGGGGTCTTCGGTACTGGTACCACACAGGAGGTCTTCCACAGCTGTGGTACTTTCCCCAGCCTCAAGCTCCAGTTGAAGACGTGCTCCACTTTCCCACACAGCTGGTCTGCACAGGATTTGAGGAGCCTTGAGCTGATGCCGTCTGGACCCGTGGCCTTCCTCATATATATATATAATAACCAGAGGTTAGATGCTAAAATGTGTTGTACAAATGATGTGAAGTCACTTAAAGTGAGAATGAGATGACCTGAAACCCCCTTACCTTTGTTGATATCAATGAAGCTTTCAATCAACTATGGCTTGCCTTAGGGTTACAAACGTGTGTGTGTGTGTGTGTGTGTGAAATTAACTGTCTCTCTGGCTGCAACACTAGATATATATGCGTTTTAGATTAAGACTCATCCCTGAATCTGAAGTCCATCGAATAACTCCATGAGTTAGCTGACTGACATGCTGCATCAGAAAAGCAATGAGAACACATCCCTATCTTGATAGAGCTACATTGTGTATAGGTTAACATAATATTATATTTTCCTGGGTCAAAATGGGTCTTCGGTGCTCCCAAAAAAAATGTTCACCGTCTATTCGTGCACGTCGGGCTGTTGAGTGAGTGATCAGCAGCTGGCCGTGCGGTCCAGTCGCGCACCTCACAGTTGCGTATTGATCAGACAAGAAGACACGCTTATCAACTCCAGTGTTTCCCCTATTATAACTAACTATTGAGAACATATTGAGAACTATTGAGAACATATTCGCTGACGTGCACCTGATGAACAGTTTGTTTTTTCCATCGCAGACTTTTTTTTGCCTTAGGCGCTCGGGAAAACGGCTTAGGCGCGCGCCCAAATTTTCTCTATGCAGGAAAAACCCTGACCACTGAGACCAGAGAGACCACATAGACCACAGAGACCACATAGACCACAGAGACCACAGAGACCCTGAGACCACATACAGGACTGTCTCAGAAAATTAGAATATTGTGATGAAGTTCTTTATTTTCTGTCATGCAATTAAAAGAACAAAAATGTCATGCATTCTGGATTCATTTACAAATCAACTGAAATATTGCAAGCCTTTTTATTCTTTTTATTGCTGATTATGGCTTACAGCTTAAGAAAACTCATATCCTATCTCTAAATATTAGAATATCATGAAAAGTATACTAGTAGGGTATTAAACAAATCACTTGAATTGTCTAATTAACTCAAACACCTGCAAGGGTTTCCTGAGCCTTGACAAACACTCAGCTGTTATAAATCTTTTTTTTACTTGGTCTGAGGAAATATTAAAATTGTATGAGATAGGATTTTAGAGTTTTCTTAAGCTGTAAGCCATAATCAGCAATATTAAAAGAATAAAAGGCTTGCAATATTTCAGTTGATTTGTAATGAATCCAGAATGCATGACATTCTTGTTTTTTTAATTGCATTACAGAAAATAAAGAACTTTATCACAATATTCTAATTTTCTGAGACAGTCCTGTAGACCACAGAGACCACATACACCCTGAGACCACATAGACCCTGAGACCACATAGACCACAGAGACCACATAGACCCTGAGACCACATAGACCCTGAGACCACATAGACCACATACACCCTGAGACCACATAGACCACATAGACCCTGAGACCACATAGACCACATACACCCTGAGACCACATAGACCACATAGACCCTGAGACCACATAGACCCTGAGACCACATAGACCACATACACCCTGAGACCACATAGACCACATAGACCACAGAGACCACATAGACCACATAGACCCTGAGACCACATAGAACATATAGACCCTGAGACCACATGGACCACAGAGACCACATAGACCACTGAGAACACATAGACCCTGAGACCACATGGACCACATGGACCCTGAGACCACATAGACCCTGAGACCACATAGACCACTGAGACCACATAGACCCTGAGACCACATAGACCACATATACCCTGAGACCACATAGACCACATAGACCACATACACCCTGAGACCACATAGACCATATAGACCCTGAGACCACAGAGACCACATACACCCTGAGACCACATAGACCACATAGACCCTGAGACCACATACACCCTGAGACCACATAGACCACATAGACCATATAGACCACATAGACCACATACACCCTGAGACCACATAGACCACATAGACCCTGAGACCACATAGACCCTGAGACCACATAGACCCTGAGACCACATGGACCACATGGACCCTGAGACCACATAGACCCTGAGACCACATAGACCACATAGACCCTGAGACCACATAGACCACATACACCCTGAGACCACATAGACCCTGAGACCACATAGACCACATATACCCTGAGACCACATAGACCACATACCCACATAGACCACATAGACCGTGAGACCACATAGACCACATGGACCCTGAGCCCCCCAGACCATCCTCACCTTGGTGATGTCTCCCTGGATCTGAGTGACTCCTGCTAGAGGAGCCATGGCCTGCAGGTCCACCGCCACGATCTTCACCTCCTCCTCCTCCTCCTCCTCAGCCCCGCCGGCCTTCTGCTCCGGACCTCTGAGAGGAGACTGGAGGTAAGTCTGGGCTTTACGGAGGTCCATGAACGCCACATCTGTCCAGGTGAGGAGAACTCACCTGAGCTTCCGACTGAGGACCTGACTCCAGCTGCCAGGAGCTGCACACAGATCCACAGCTCTGTGGACACCTGGAGGAGGAGGAGGAGGAGGGGGCGGGGATGTAGAAGATGAAGAAAAAGAAGAAGAAAATCCACTTTAATACGAATCAGACATGTATTAAAACACAGAAGAAGAGCCGTGTCTCTGTGTGTGTCTCTGTGTGTGTGTGTGTCTCTGTGTGTCTGTGTGTGTGTCTGTCTCACCTGTCTCGCCCTCCAGCCTTCTTCTTTGGCCAGACGGTAGTAGATGTCCCGCTTGTCTTTGGAGGACCGACCCATGCTGACCTCTGACCTCCACACACACACACACACACACACACACACACACGTGAATTTGTGTCGCTTTCTTTGTGTGACGGTTTTATGAAGTCAGTGTTTAAGAGATGAAACACATTCTCTCCATCATTCACACACACACACACACACACAATAATAACACACACACACAACTAGAACGGGAACTCAGTAGAGCGCATACCTTCGCATATCACAAGATTGGGCATTGAATTATGAACATTTTGGCATTAGTTTCATGCCAATTGGATACAAATTGACCGCGCTATAGTAAAAAGAAGATGTTGACCTGTCCTTGACCTTTGACCCGATTGATCCCAAAATCTAATCATCTCTCTCTCTCTCTCTCTGATGAAGTCCAGATTACTGTCGTTTGGTTTATTTGGCTCGAGCTAAATTCCGCAGCCGCCTCACTGACCCCAACATGTCATGAAGCACACATCCTTGTTGTTGTTGTTGTGTAACATGATTTAAACCACGTTCAACGCGTATGGCGGCGCGTGGCCGCCGCGCGTGTTGCGCAACGTTAGATATGTTCACGTCTCCAGGTTGAATATAAACATCTTCGTATGAATCACAAAATGTAATAAAATAGCGAATAAGACATAAAACCGGCAACGAGCCGCTGCTTACCGCTCAAGTGCAGTTCCGGTGTTGACGGAGGAAGGACCAGCCCGTGTAGCTGTCCCCCTTAGCGCCTGTTCAAAATGATCAGCGCCTAACGTCAATGATAAAAGATAATATAAATACTTTTAGTGTTTAATTTAAAGTTACACTTAAGTTATGACCAACTTTATGAAAGTGGGGTTTATTCTTGATATGTATTCATGTAATTAGTTTCCGTCGTTCTCGCGTGCGGCCACAAGGGGTCGCTGCAGGCGGAGCGGCTTTCGATTAAACCAGAAAGCGATCACAGACGAAGATCCAAGGAAAGGACATTTAGATTGTTAAATAAAACATTTAAAACGTAATGTCTGTCCCCTAAGAAGTGGAAGACTAACGTGTTATATCAAGATTAACTCGTTTAATATTAAAGCAGTTGATTTGCCCATTTTGTGTAGTTTGAAGGATTTATTTTAATGGTATTAAATGTTAAAGGTTAATAAGTGTTAGAAGAACAGACCATAAATCAGCACATGATATTATTTATGAATTATAAAGTCCTAAATAAAATGTTCAATAATGTTCTATTAATCAATAGAAGTGAGGTTTGGAGAACATTTAAATCTGACAATTATTTTTGAGATAGGAAACAAAATCAGACAGAAAAACCACTTGTATAGAAATAAATTTAATTCATGTGTGTCAATCATGTGAGAATCATTTTGTATTTGACGTGGACGTTATATAGTTTAGTTGTCTTGTCTTTTTCTGAATGAAAAGATACAATTAGTTGGAACACTTCAGGTTGATTTATTTTATATTGTAAAATATATTGAGGCTCAATTTGTACTCAATAAATTGAGAGATGTTTTCAGCTGTGATTTTATTTCCCGTGTTTTAGGGACTGCTGTGCTGCCTTCAGGGTCCTGCAGGCTGGAGCTCAGGAGCAGCTCTTGTGGGACTGCTGGAGGACCTCAGAGGCATCGTCTGGGAACCTGGAGAACACCAGCGCCTCAAGGACCAAGTTCAACAACGATATAACCATCGAGTTGGACTTGTTCCACTGCATGCGGCGCTTCAGTCTCGGAGCATCACTCTCTCTACACCTTTCTGCCAGTTCCTCTCTGCAGCCTTCCTCGTTGTGGACCAGGGAGATCTCCAGAGGCTCAAGGAGGCGAACACCTTCTGTGGGATCTCTCCTCCAAATCCCACTCAGCTGCACATGAGAGCGCTGCAGGTGAAGGTGCCACAGCCCCGAGAGCTGCTGCAGAGGGTGGAAGACGTCCTGCTTCACTTCTACCTGGTAAAAGATGCCAATGACCTGCTCCTCTTCAAATCCTCCATGTTAAAGATATGAAAGATTCAGCGGGTGCACATTTTGAGAGGCTGCCTGAGCGACCCTGAGGTGGGGGAGGGAACCCTGTACAGGTTTGGTGGCACCTTGCAGCTGAACTACACCGAGGGAGAGGGAGCTGCTGTGCCCATCTGGATCCCTGAGAGAGGCCCCTCTCAGCAGGAGGGCTTCCACTTTCACCAAGCCCAGTGGGTCACAGGGAACCGGGTTTCCTGTGAACTATTCCAGGCGCAGGCCATGACAGGGGTGGTGCGCTGGAACTTCCGGAGACTGGTTGACCTGAAGCTGCCCGGTGTGGAGCTGCCAGCCGTGTTCGACCCCGTGTTGATAGCAGAGCTGAACAATTTGTCTGCAAAGGCAAAATATCCAGCGCTGCAGGTCGCCAACGGAGACACAGGAGAGAGATTCGGTCTGGACTATGTGGAGCCCGGCTGTCGTCCTGTTCCTGTCAACTGGGACAAGCACAAGACACAGCCAAGCATGGCCGCTGCGGTCGCCAAGGAGACGGAGCATCCTGCAGCTGTAGAGGCCACAGACCGTCAGGCAATCCAGATAAATGACCAGTCAATGATCAATAATCATGATCAGATTGTGAATACTTCTTGTCCTCTCCGTGTGACGCTTCATTTCAGGAGACCAGTGCCACTGTGAGGGAAGCTCCATCCAGTCTTGTGCCCATCCTGTCCTTCCACGAGGGGTCTGACGTAAAGTTCCAGCCGCCCTTGAGGCCGTCGTCTGCTCCAGGTGAATTAAACCCCGACCACCCTCATATGGACTTTGCACTGAGAACCAGCCGTGTAAATAAAAGACAGAATAACAAGACAATCGTCTTAATATATTGTTTATTTACAATAATCCTGAAAATATATAAAACACATCACCATATAATTGTATTCTCCCAAGAAACACTGTAATCAACATGTGCTTTATACGCTGTATTTATCTACAGCACCGCTGCCCGTATCCTCCTCTCCATATAGCCGCTCGCACCGGACCGATGAAAACAGGAGGCATCGTCCAGGTCCTGGACCACGGCCGGTGGACAGAAGGTGCCATTGACGGCTTCTGATGAAACACCACGGAGCTCCACGCATGCTGAAGCAGGTGGATGACGACTACGCCGCCATGGTCCAGAGGGGGTGCACTGACCCTCACAGTTTGTTAGATCCGACCACATGCCAACATATCTCCAGATATGTCAAGCATCTGGCCAAAAGAAAACCCACCAGCTCCTCTCTGAACACCAGCGGAGCAACAGAGGAGGATCCCTCTCCAGGATGGAGAGAACAATAGATGTCTGTGATCTATGTATTTGTGTGTGTGTATGTGTTTGTGTATCTGTTTCTGTTTCACTGAGTGTCATTTTATCTGTTTGTGTGTGTGTGTGTGTGTGTCTGTGTGTGTGTGTGTGTGTGTCAGCAGTGTAGGAGGCGTAGAGCCCAGCAGCTGCTGGCTCAGGCCGGCCAGGCTCTGTCTGAGGCCGTCGGCCTGATGCTCCACCACCGGCTGCCCTCCTCCGCGCTCGCCGCCGCCTCCCTCGACATGTTGGAGTGTCACGGCCGGTCGGACCCCGCGGCGTCGGGCCAATACCTCGCCTTGTTCCAGGTGTGTGCGTCCACGCCACGCAGGTGCCTCTGCGCCCTCCGAATGGCACATCGCCACGGACGCCGTGATTCCATCTCTTTCCACCGGCGCCGCCTCATCCGCCTCCCGTCTTTAATCCCCAGAGCTGCTGCACGCCGCGCGATGGCGCGATCCTGAGCGCCGCGGCTCCCGGCCCTCGGCTCGGCCCGCACAGGACGCTGCTCCTCTCTCGGGAGGAGAGGCCCGGCGGCACGCCGACGGGGGCGCAGGACTCCCTCCACGGCTTCTCCCAGGTACCGGGTCACCAAGCCCCCCACTCATGATTTATGGATGCTGTCGGGGGGGGGGGGGGGGGGCATGTGGCATCAGGACATCTGCAGCCTTATGAATATCACACAGTTGGAATGAATCTTGACTTAATGTGTGAATATTAGAAGTTAAATCATAATCGACATCGGTGTGTTTAAATGTGTATTTCTGTAAAGAATGGAGATTATAAAGTCCTCGATTTCCCTCAAAGCAAGTGAAGCGTGTTTAATTGTGTTATTATTACCAACGGTCTTCAGAATAATAATAATGCACTTTATCATTAACATGACAAAGTGGAAACCGATTGTGATATTATCGTCGTCATCATTTTAATACGGACGTGACTGAAATGCCACCGTTTCATCTGTGACCTTTTCGGACACATTACACGTGGTCGTTGATCCGGAATGAGGTTTTCTCCTCTTCTTCAGTTTCCAGATCACTTCTAATAACGACAGCAGTGAATAAATCCTTCACTCCTCATGATGACTGCTGTAATACGTGCAAAGAATCGGCAATTATGTCCTTTTTAGTGACAATGGTGCTTCATCACCAGAGCAATGCTCCATATGCCTCAAGTTTTCATATAATATGAATTCATCCACAGCAAATACTTCTTTAATCCTCTGACATGTTCGACATGTTTGAATTATAACACTTGAACGTTCACGCATCGCGTTCAGACGCATGTGCCGCAGACAGCGTGACGCACCCGGTCGGGCGCCCCCCCCCTCCCTCTTGCGTCATCACATCGTCGCTGAGCAAGTCTGGAGTTCTTTATTTTATTTGGGAGAATCGCGTCTACGCCAGATCTATGTACATCTTCAGAATTATAAATTGAAATGGCAAAAAAATCAAACTTTTAAAAACTTCTTCTTACCTTTTTTATCGTTTCTAAAATAATTTTCTCCAGCTAATGAAGAACAAATAGACCGAGGGTGAAAATATTGATAATACACCGTTCCATGTATGATCTTGACATGATTTGCAGGCCTTCAGCCACCTCACCATCCAGCCCAGCCACATGAACATCCTCGCAGAGCTTCCGCCCAACATGAAAATCCTGCTGCTTCAGCACTCTGACGATGGGTAATTCCTCTTTTGTCTCTCACTATATTCCCCTTTTGTTGCCTTGCTATAAATGAATGTTTGAATAATAGGTTTTAAAGGGCTGAAGGAAGTGGCCTGCAGTGTGGTTCACCTGCCACTAGAGGGCTGATGTAGAAACTCTATGTGTACTTGTGGAAAGATGTGAACTGAAATGTAAAGATATTTAAAGTAAACATGTGAAGTAGGGCATACAGTAAACAGGCAGCAAGTCAAATGAAATAGTTTGTGAGTGTTTGCTGTGTTTGTTTGCAGGTCAGAGCTCTACGGGGCCTTCTATGAGGTCACCAGAGCTCCAAAACAAAAGGGGAAGACGACGCAGGGAACAGGTGAGGAACAAGTTTCCGCTCAGGATTCAAGCTCTCCGCCACTTCGGCATTCATGTGGATGTTTGTTCCGTCGCCCACGGGGGAAGATGATCTCCGTGACACACGTCGCTCCTCAAAGCATCGTTGTTAAATAGAGACGACATGATTTCGTGTTTCCATGTAACATTTACCTGCACGGCAGAGGAGGAGTTCACCTTGAATGAGGACAAGGAGAGAGGAAAATATAGTGCCGACCATTGACCTTTCACCTCTTTGAGTACTAGTCTGGCTTGGAATAAGTGGGGGGGGTGGTGGTCCTCATTCTCATTGTTTGAGAATGAGGACAAGAAACAGGAAAAGAAAGCGACAGAAGGAGACGGAGGGGGATCTTACAAAAGGAGGAGGTGGGGTGAGGTGGGGTTCACATGGGAACCGATTGAAAGGCCTGTACGTGTCTGATTGCGTGTCAACTCTGTGGGTGGCCACGGTTCCCGTCCGCCCGCGGGCTCTGCTGGCGCTGAGGGACCGGACCCGGGCCTTTGGCCTGGAGGCCAGACTCTCCCTCGCGGCTCCGAGGAGCGGCGCGGTCTTCCCGGCGTACGTTGAGGCCTCTGCTCCTCCTTCACTCCGTTAACATCGTCCACCGCGAGCCGCATGAACAAGCGCCGCTGCAATTATCTCTCAGGTCAACAGAATAAATACTTTGTTTCACGGCGACTGAAACTCTTCTTCTCTCCTACAGGACGCCGCCGCAGAAGAAACCTTAGGACGTCACTTCAGAGACGTTGTGAGAGACATGGACGACTATTTAAATCCACTTCTCACTCAGTTTGACTTCTCCTGCTTCAGGTGACGTATTGTGTCCACCTATCTATCTACCTACCTACCCACCTCTCTATCTGTCCTCACCTGTCCTCCCCTCCCTCAGGCCCCAGGCTTCATCACCACCAGTCCCCGAAATGACCAAAGCCAAAGAAGAGAAAGGGAGTTCAGGTAAAGGAAGAGCAGGTAGAGTGTGTGACACCCTGTGGTTATCTTCACAGAGTCACGTGAGCATCCGTATCTGTTTATTGGCAACCCGTCAGCGGATCTGTCCTAGAGGGCTGCAGCCCCTCCCCCTTCAGGCCGGAGTACATTGGCTTCACACACAGCTTGATAACTCAGCGGGGATGATAGCGCCTCCAAACTGTTTTAAAAAGAACAAATTCAAAGTTCAGAAATTCTGGATTTCAGAAGCAGAGCGGTACAGCGTTAAAGGCCGTTGTGCGGCGACATCTTAAAAGATTATTATAAACAATGAGTTCTGTGGAAATGTGTGCGCACGCAGCTAAGTTCCCCGCGGAGCCGGGGGAGTGCGTGGTGCTGCTGGCGGACAGGAAGCTGCTGCAGTTGCCCCTGGAGGCCCTGACGGTGCTGCAGGGCGGAGGCCTGAGCTCCTTGTCTCGGGACTTCTCCCTCCAGCTGCTCCACAGTCGGCTGAACAGAGCGGAACCAGACAAAGGTACCGGAGACGCACCTGCACCCGGACTTTAAGACATGCATGTTGGTTTTGTTCAGCCCTCAGAGGGCTTTACACTCTGGACACATCGGACATCCCGGACATCGGACAAATACATGTGAACAACGTCACAGAGTTATTCAACGAATACGACAGAAATGTAATGAGTCGGACCACGATCCAGATAACCAGGATACATGTAAACAGAAGGAGGTAGAGAAGGAGGGCCGTCAGCAGGGTCATGGCAGGAGGCGGGGCCTAGGAGGCAATGGCCTCGGAGGCAGGGCCCAGGAGGCAGGTACTAGGAGGCAGGGCCCAGGAGGCAGGGCCTAGGAGGCAGGGCCTAGGAGGCAGGGCCCAGGAGGCAGGTACTAGGAGGCAGGGCCCAGGAGGCAGGGCCCAGGAGGCAGGGCCTAGGAGGCAGGGCCCAGGAGGCAGGGCCCAGGAGGCAGGTACTAGGAGGCAGGGCCCAGGAGGCAGAGCCTAGGAGGCAGGGCCCAGGAGGCAGGGCCCAGGAGGCAGCGCCTAGGAGGCAATGGCCCAGAAGACAGGGCCTAGGAGGCAGGGCCTAGGAGGCATTTGGTAACCTAATCTGTCTGGAACAACTGGTATCTACGTCATTTCAAACATTCATTCATGCAATAAACAGGCATGTCCAAAGAATGCCCGCATCCGCTTCAAAACATTGGTTCTGGCGTACCGTGCTCTGAACGGATCGGGCCCCGTCTACATCCGGGATATGGTCACACCGTACACCCCGAAGACGCTCCGCTCGGCAACAGCCAAACCGACTTGTGACTCCTGCACCTCGAGCTAATCACTCTACATCCAGACTGTTTGCTGTCCTGGCTCCTCAGTGGTGGAACGAGCTCCCCACTGACACCAGGACAGCAGAAAGTCTCTACATCTTCCGCCGGAGACTGAAAACACACCTTTTCCGACTATATCTGGATTAAAACTCAGATTTGCACTTCAGTGGCACTTAAATAGCTCTTATTGTGGTACTTTTGTAGTTCGACTATGTTGAGGAAATGTTCATTCCTGTATTCTTGTTCTTTGTTTATACTCTAGGTTGAAATGCACTTATTGTAAGTCGCTTTGGATAAAAGCGTCTGCTAAATGACATGTAATTAATGTAAAATGTATTTATATGGAAGATGTATGTGAAGGTATGTCTGTGTGTATGTATATATATATATATTGTTTTATTTTCTTTGTTATTTTTTCTTTATTTTACATACATTTTCTGATTTATTTGATATTAATTTAGGATAGGAATACATAAGCATTTTTTTCTTCTACCTATACCTTTTCAGTCTTTCTGTTTTGTATATTATATAGAATAATATTGTATTTGATTGACTGAATAAAATACACAACAACACACATGGTGTATGAAACTTCTCAAGAAATGTCTGAGTGACCGTCAACTATTAAATATTATAAAATTATAGATATTCTTTTTTACAGGAAACAGAGCAGGGTAATGTAAAAAGAACATTAGTAATATAAATAATTAAGCTGTTTCCAACAGTAGTGACTACAGGCAGTTTGTCATATTTATTAATGTACGCAGCAACTTTTCAAATAGTCGTTGCATTGTTTAATGCAACACAGTTTCAAATATAGTTTAATCAAAGTAGTGTGTGTGTGTGTATAGAGTTGTTGCTGTTATAGTTGTCCACCTCATTGTGCTGTTTCTTGAATGAACAAAGCAGAGCCTGTATGAGGAGAAGCAGAGGAACCTTTCTACCAGTAGATGGCAGTATACGCTTATGTAAACCATACATTTAATTAAATGTACCCATCGTCTCTGTTAACTAACTAGGTTATTGATGAATATGTATTTAATGCCGTTTATCTCCTCTGATATTTAATGTTCATGGTTAATTTGCAGCATAGTTGTACATACATCATGTGGCGGAGCGTCAATAGAGGGCGCCGCGCCTCTGAAAATGTTGAGATGAAGAAAAAAAGAAGAAGAAGAAAATATAATATTTACTGTCAAAAAACGTTATATACCAAATAATTTAAATAAGAAATAAAGCGTGTTGACGCGCTAAATATGTGGGAGACCGTAAGCCTGTCAACAACCACTTGAGTTAAATGTGACCACAAATAATATATCGCCACTCATCGTCACGGGGGGAATTGGGGGTGCGTGAGTGTACACTGAAGGGAATACTGGGGGGGAGAGCACAGATTAGAGTACTGTTCACGTTCTTAAAGGACACAGGGGTTGTTATATATTTTATTTTTATTTATTTATTTATATATATATATATATATATATATATATATATATAATTATTTATTTTTTGGGGTGGGGGGGGTTGTTGGTGTTGGGGGTAAGGCGTTAACTGACGCAATAGTACTCCAGAGGGTGGCGGTAATGCACCAATTATATGGATGCCAACCGCCGTTAAAAAAGAAGAAGAAGAGAGAAGCCCCGCCCCCTTTTACGCGCACGGCCCTAACGTGTGTGCGAGCGAGCAAAGATTTCACGGTCGTTGCGGCAAGGACAGCTTCTCATTGTCTGATGAAACAAACGTGAATCTTCGGGCGATGAGCAAGTAGCTAACCGGAGCTGGTTAGCTGGATGCTAGGTGAGTAATGCGTTGTTTAGATTCTCCTGCCTGTTGTTCCAAAGTCCTGGGACTCTGTCTCTCCCCGTCGCCTCATCCAGCCTGTCGTTTGCTCGCTTCAATTATTGTTTAATGTCCGTGAGTTGAACCCGTTATCTATCTTTTGTGAAGTCTCGACGTGCATTGCCTGCTTCGGCTAGCCTCGGAGCTAACTCGTCATGTCGGGGCCCAGAGAGCCGAGAGGCGTTAAAAATCGCCAACATTCCGCGTATTTCACAAAAGCTACGGGGAGGTCGAGAATTAAAATGTGAAATGTTTTTAAATTTCGTAAATGAGTTTTTCGGACAATTCTCACGGGAAACAGCTCTTTACAGAGAAACCCACCCTCCGATGGAATTGACTCGCGTCCACAGACCGCCTCCGGGGGCGCGACCTCGCCAGTGAAGGATCCGCGTTACATGGCGGCCACCGCTAGACCATCATCTCTGGGCAATTTCTATGGCATTTTTGGTTAATTTATCATTATGAAACGCGTTATGTGACCAAGCCGCTGGTTTGAATCAAGCAATTGACATATCTCTAAATCAAAGATATTAATTATAAATTAAAAGAGTAGACGGGTAAATAATACTTATAATAAATAAAGAGTAAGCCAGATGGTCATAATAATAATAATACTGGGAATTTATACCGCTGTTCTAGACACTCAAATGTCGTTGTTAGCTCGCTAGTAGCAGGCTAACTACCCACACAGTGCAAACCTGCATCAGTTTTCAATGCATTCAGGAAACTCAAATCAGGCTGAGGGAGCAGCAGCTGGACCAGCAGGCCTTCACGTGAGCTCGTACTCGTGGCATTGTGTTCATGACCATGCATTAGCAATGAAACTGAAGGACGGTTTGGGGAATCTGACCTCATGTCAGCACTTTTGGATTGTGTAAATTACGTGATGTTGAATAAAAATAAACAAGGCTGTTCCATAAAACCTGAACCTATTGCCTAAATATTCTAAATTGCCATCAAAATAAATACGTATACTACTTGTTGTACTCAAGGTCGACATTAATTCATTTTGAAACACTTTCAGGAAACTCAAATCAGCTTGAGGGAGCAGCAGCTGGACCATCAGAGCTTCAGGTGAGGTGTTACATTGATTCTGTGTTGATGTGTATTATTATGCTTGACATTGTTAATATCGCCTTCCTGTTTAATGTGAATTATTATAATGTTAAAACATGCATGTGCAGGCTAGGCTACGTTTCCTTTGCTCTTTAGGGAACAGTCTGGCCACAGTGACCGTCAGCAACTTCAGCACAAGAAGTTACTGTTTCAGGCAAAGTGGTGGAGTCGGTATCCATGGCTGCATTATTATATAGCACTCTTTGTTTTGAGTAGGATATAGAATATATACTGTGACTGTCTTTTGGCATTTTAGCAGAACTTTTCTTATTTGGTGCAGAATACGGTTTTGTATTTAAACTAAGGTTTGATAACAGTAATTTAGTTTAAATCAGTTTAAAGAGACTGAGACTGTACTTCAAGCAACATCAACGGTTTTCACTTGTTTTTTTGCTTGAGAAAGTACTGGTATTTTTCCAAATATGATGTGACTCGGTAGTTTAATTATTTGTTGCGGCAGTCCTTGAAGTTCAGGCAGGTTGTGCCTTTAAAGCCCCCTGACTTGCATTTGCATTACATTGATCTGGAAAACGATAACTCATAAAAAACACCTTTAGTGGACTTGCAGTGGATGAACGGCCAGCAGCAACACGGCATCGTTCTTTTGTTGCTATTCTTTGGCGTGCTGGTGGCAGTAATAACTTGTGTAACTATGTGTGATGAAGAGGAGGAGTTGCAAGCTGTTGGATCTTCCACAAGGCAGCCTGGAGGAGAGGCTGCAGAGGGACAACGCTCTTCTCCAGGTAACCAAGAACAACTGTTGTCTTCTAACCACTTCTCCTCCCTAATGTTCATTCATGAGGTTGCCAACCATGTAGTAGACGGACGCCTTCTGGACGCCATGGGGGAAGCAAGAGCTTTCATTAAGAAATGATGCTGTGGTGATGGAAAATAATAAATAATTAAATATAACTATTGTGTGTATTATTTTACGCAACTATACTAGTCCGCATGTAGCATATTCCAATCTGTTAAAAATGTTTTCCTGAGAGCAACCTGCGTAACATCCGGTTGTACTTTTTATCACGGAGGATGGCACTTTTTTTTTTTTAATGCAACTTTAAAAAGTAAAAAGGCAGCGCCGTCTATTTCTTCTGCTCGTATTCTCTGCCGACCTCACTAAACTTTATCGCCGCGCTCTCGTCTTTTAAAATGATGATTCCATGCGAATGCAACATAAACACTGCCTCGCTGCTAGCATGGTACGCTGTCTTCACTTGGAAGATTGCAGAGTGTAACTGGACGCTCAGCTCTGTGACCTCGATGTAATGATCATACGGGGCAAGGTCAGAGGAGGTTCAAGATATTTAGACTATACAGCGTAGTTTTTGTTTGCAGTTTCTTTTGGATAGATGTTTACAAAAGTTCCTTTCTCAAATCTCTCGCTCTCTCCGGAGACATCTTGTTAGAATATATATATATATATATATATACACACACACACACGTATAATTAAAGAAGTCATTAATGCAGCTGAGAACACTATTTAGATCAGACTTAGAAACTGGATCACCATCATCTTTTTTCTCACTTGTCATCTTGGGGTTCTAGATCTCAAAGGATAAAACGAGTCATGTGTTATTGTACCAGATGTTCATGTGTTAATAATAAGTTCACTATTAACAGAAATGCTGGAGAAGCCAGCGAGCCAAGAGAGCCAGCAGACGTGTGGCGAGCGGGGGCCGACGGAGGCCTCCAGGATCACTGGGAAGCTGGCGGTTGAATAACGGCCAGAAAAACCTCCTTTTTGTTATTTCCTTCTAAAATGTTTGTGACTAGTTCATATACACTGCAGTGAAATATATATGTATGATTTAAGGACAAATTTAACTTATAGGAAGATGCAGTTGAAGCACACCATTCACTAGGAAGCAGGTGGCAGAAAAATGTGTTGACACTGTCTATAGTGCATTATTAACATACTCGGTATGTGTTTTAATCTGCGTACATGCATTATGATGAATATGATATTCCTTTATTTGTCCCACACTGGGGACATTTCAAAAATCACAGCAGCGGTGCACATCAGAGCATCAATGAAAATAAATATACAACAAAATACTAATACTAAATATGCAGGGGGAAAATAAAGTAAAGTGCTGAGTTTGCCAGGATCTCCAGCGATCTACTGCAGTGTGTTGTGCAGCCTGACAGCAGCAGGAAGGAAGGACTTGTGCCACCTCTCCCTCAGACACCGGGGAGGAATCAGCCGGTGGCTGAAGGAGCTGTGCAGAGCTGAGAGTGTCATGCATGGGGTGGGAGGCGTGGTTCATCAGAGACGAGAGCTTTGCCATCATCCTCCCGTCCCCCACCACCTCCACAGTATCCAGAGGACACCCAGCACGCTGCTGGCCTTCTTTAGCAGCTTGTTCAGCCTCTTCCTGTCAGCCGCTGCCATGCTGCTGCTGCTCCAGAAGACCACTCCATAGAAGATGGCTGATGCCACCACAGAGTCCAAGAAGGTCTTCAGCAGTGCTCCCTGCACTCCAGAGGACCTCAGTCTCCTCAGCAGAAAGAGTCGGGTCCCTTTTGATAGAGTGCATGTGCGTGGTCAGCCCAGTCCAGTTTGTGTTTCAGGTGAACACCCAGGTACTTATAAGATTTTACAATCTCAATGTCCAGTCCCTGGATGCTCACTGGTACCGGAGGAGTGCGTTTACCACGGCGGAAGTCCACCACTCGGTCTTACTAGAGTTGATGTGGATTTGAGAGATGTTTGTAAGTTTACTGTACAAAAGGCTAAAAAAGGGATTAAAAAAAGATGTATTTCTGTTGGAGTCCAATTTTGGACTAATGTTGAAATGGATGTAAGAATGGTGAACTCCTTTTTGGTTTTCAAGAGAATTATTTATAGAACAATTCTTGAGTTATAAATGTGATTAAAAACGTATTTATATGGAAGATGTGTGTGTGTGTATATATTGTTTCTTTGTTATTTTTTCTTTATTTTACATACATTTTCTGGTTTATTTGATATTAATTCAGGATATTATCCTTTATCAAACGTTCTCCGAGTTGTTATCATCAAACACGGTGAGAAATCTGAATATTGCTGGATTAATTCTGTGGTTTTACTTTGTGACTATGTATGGATTTCAGATGGGTGGCATGGTGAGTGGATGAGATGAACTTTGATATAGTCCTAAAATAGCACATTCATCTGACAAAAAACTGTCAAAATAAAGCTTAGTTTTTCTTCTCCTGCATCTATAATTAAGCATTTGTATGATTAAATTAACACTGAAACAATGAGTCGGTTGTCTTTTCCTATGTTTCATATGTTCACCACAGACTCAACCAATATCATCTCATTGAAACGAGAGAGAAAGAGAGACTTGTAAATGCAGCACTGGCACACAAGGCCCAGGTGTTGCTAGTGCTGCTGATTACCTCAGGTGTGTCCACTTTTCTGATGACCCTTGACCACACCCACCTGCAGGGACACAAGCCGGTTGCAGAGAGCCCACTTCGCCCATGCGGTTAGCCGTCTATGGTTATTGTTTACCTGAGTGATGGGACTTCCCTCTTCCCTGCAGGAGAATCCATATCCAGTTGATCCCAGAAGATGAGGCAGAATCAGCTTCTTGAGTCAACAAACTACCAGGAAAAGGTAAGTGTGCTTTGCAGATGGAAGTTTGGCCATAGGCTTTGATTACATTTATCCTCCCACTTTCTAGAGAAATTCAAAGCAACATGTAATTGAATTGAATCAATTATAATAGTGGTAATAAAGGCAGAGATATTAACATGGCTTAGAAACAAACTTAACCATGTTCTTCTGTTAAGGACTTTGGTTCTGAGTTGTGTGTATTTATGTGTCAACACATGGCACTAAACACAAACGGCGTTTCCCTGGCCCCATAGTGAGCCTGGCCCTTGATCAACTGGCTGCTCAGGGCCTGCTACTCGCTCAGCAGACCATCTTCGTTTCTGTGGCTCTCTACTCTGCAGGATGGTTTCATGCATTGATGCCAAAGGTGAAGTCATCCTGAAATGAGCATACAGGTTTTTCTCTCAATTTAACCAGCTCCATTTTTGTCTAAGTTCCCTAAAATAGCGGATTTGACAATTCTAATGTAAGTCTCCTTTTGTGGAAAACAGGATTCATCAGGAGCATGTCCCGAACAGCGTTCAGGCATGTGCTTACGCTTCAATAAGTCTGAGATGGAGATGTGTTGCAGCTCCCCCAATAAATACGTGCCCATGTTTGTGGAGAGTACTACGTTAGTTTTTATGGGAAGAGACCAGCCCAATCTTATACATTTATTTTAAATGTATTATGTTAAAGGAACTTTGAGATTTAGTGGTGAGGTTGCAGACCACATTACCCTGTGCTTACTCCATATTGTGTGTATATATATATATATATAATTCTGATGATTTAGATTGATCATTTATATAAACTAAATACAGCAGTGATGTTTACAACAGCATAGTCACTATATAAAGCATTCACATGGATTTAGGAAGAGAGCAGTGGTGTCGTCTTCTGCCATGGAGATTTTTAATTGGCTCATTTAAGCCTGCGCAGAATGGATCACCAGCGATTGTCACATGACGGTTAGATTTGTCCCAGAACACGGCTGGACCACCATCAACTTTATTGGGGCTTGAGTTCTCTTGATACATGAACAAGTGTTCAGTTAGTGTCATTACTTTTGAGAATATTTAGTATTTCTGTAATGGCTTTATTTCATTGCAGTTTTCAACTATGTAAAGCACTTTGTAATGTTGTTTTGCAGTACAACTAATTCTTTTAATTTTGGTCCAGAATTCCAGATACTCTGCAGTCACTTAACCTGAAGGAATATGTTTTCACAGCCTGCACGCTATTCTTCAAAGGGCTTTGAACTGATCCATAAAGCTCAGTAAACTGTTTTTATCATTAATAAAGCCAAAAGTTACAACTTAGAAATACATTTGTAAAACATGGCATTATACAGTGGTATACAAGTCCATCCCTGTTGATAGTAGGAAAGCAAACTACATTAATAAGGCGGTTTCTCTAAACAATGTAAGACTCCTGAGCTGCTAATTTGCTGCTACTCAAGATGTCACATCTTTAAACAGTTGTCAAATGTGACATGTTCATACTATGCCTCAAATAAAAATGTATTTATTTATTTAGGATAAAAGTGTAATACTAATAATAAATGGCTTCTTTTTTTTCCAATGGAAGAACACAAACAAATCTCATTAAAAAAACAAAAGGTTTATTAATATTGTTTGGACATAGCAAACACTGACAGAGCAGCAGAGGACCAGGAGTTGTGGTGTGTGTCAGTGTTGTGTGGATGTTGTGTTCAGCAGCAGGGAGGCAGAGCAGGCCCCGGTTCTCCAGTCACATCAACGACTCTTTACCGGCGACCAGAAGACTTGAACATTGCTCCAACTTGACATTGACGCCTCAGCGAAAGGCAAAGAAAGATGCATTAAAAAAAATCCTTCCCAGTGCCAAATGACGAGAGATAAATTAATTAGAATATTTGGATGGTGTTCATTGCATCAAGGTAAACCAGCCTCTTTCCATTCAGTGAAACTTGACACACCTTTGCAGCCTCGAAGGGCTACGATGCCTCCCTCTCCTCTACTCGACAGTCCCTTGGGTAAACAGTTTAAAAGTGCCATAGATATTGTCCCCCCCCTACCCCATTTGTAAAAAAAGAAAAAAACAGGATTCCTCAATGCTTTTCGAGAAGTCTTTTCACCAGTGAGGACAACACATGTGGTAATAGTTACTTTAACTTTACAATATTGTTTATACAAGAATTAAAGCCAATGCTATTCTTACAGTATGTACAGCCCAGTCCAAGGGTGCAGAGTCAACCCTAAACTGCTTAGGTCCAGTTGTCCTCTGAAATGATATTGTATTAGTTCCTCAGTTTAAGTCCATGTGCCTTCAGCCGTAAATTCCTCTTCTCCACGTCTAGGTCTTTTGCCAACAGCATGTACAGTAGTGCTTTAATTTGTAAACGTAAGTCGCAGAGAAGGTCCGTTCACTCTTCATCCGTACAAACCTGGAACAGACAAAAGATAAAAAAGCTGTAATGGACCTTTGTGTATGACCAGCGTTCACGTTTGTAAAATAATGTTTTTAATATGAAGCATTTTTACTCGATGTTCAGTCGAGCCACGACAGCTCACTCGTTACGTTCTTTTGGGATTACATGGGGCTTTTAGTCTGGCAGTTGCGACATAAAAGGAAATCAGGACCCCTTTAGCATGCGTGCCATAGTCGCGTCTCACCTTGACAAACGGGTGGTCTAGCAGCACGCTCGCTGTCCAGCGACGTTTGGGTTCGCTCTCCAGACAGTGACCGAGGAAGTCCTTCCCTTCTGTGCTCAGCTTCTCTGGGACGGGGGGTTTATGGCCCATGCCCACTTTGTACATGATCTGGAAGTTGTGCTCGTACTCGTGCCAGGGCCTCTGTAGGATGAGATTAAAAGGACATTACATAATTTCCTCTGGTTTGAAGCGATAAGAAAGGGGGAAATAAATTCAAAACCTTAAGTATGTGGACAAATATTGGCCTTTGACAAGCTTAACTAGAAGCTATCTATTTTAAATAAATTACCATTTCAAGACTCTGCAAGAGGCAGTTTTGATGAAGGGCTACCAGATCCTCAGATTGCGTAAGACTGAAACATTTATTAATATTCTTTGCCCTTCTTCGACGGCTTCCAACCTGTGGAAGGCAACTGGCGCATATGGTTTATGACCTTTCAAAATGTTTTTGAAGTCGTGTATAATTGCAGCTCATTTACTTGCGATAGGGTGTAGGCCAGGGCTCGCGAGCCAAATATGGCTCTTCCGGTGACGGCATATGGCTCGCAGACAATTTTGAGTTGAAAAATAAAATAATCTCCGCCGCCCCCCTGTACAGCAGAAGTAATGTCAGGTCCTTTTCTTAAAGATGTCTTTGTTCTTTTATTAAACGTCTGTTATTGATCGTATCTACACAGCAGCATGTCATTTTTTATTTACGTGTCACGGAAACACTTCTCGGCTCGCCGTCCGCAGAGCTCCGATGCTGGCGTGTGCGCGGAGCGGAGCAAAGAAAGTCACCTGCACCTACTTTTACGGATATATTAATAGGTCAAAATACTTTATGCCCTATCACTCCTTACCTTTCCAGTCACCATCTCAATGAGAACGCAGCCCAAACTCCAGATGTCTGCTGCTCGTCCGTGACCTTCACCCTTTGCTCTGGTGATGACTTCAGGTGCCATGTATGCTGATTTAGACATAAAACAGTTATTAAATTATAAAACCGATTCATCAGACACTCTGCAGGTTTAATAAATATATTTGTGTATAATTCCATGGAATCAATGGAAAATATGTTTGATTTAATTACGCATAAAAATCTGTTTTAAAATGAAGCTCACTGTATCAACTACTCAAGTTAAGGAAAGGGTTACAGACACACTAAGACCATATATGAACACACTTTTGTAATAAATCACAGCATGTGGGTCGACATCCATTGGTGAAAGGAAACTCATTAATATCAAGCCCCAGTGACCCCTGGTGGTGGCAACCAGACACAACTATGATCTAACCTGCTGTTCCCAGGGTGCTGTTCACCTCCCCTGGCATGGTGTGAGTGTTGTTCCTCAACTTGACTGAACAGCCAAAGTCACCAAGCTTAATCAGGCCCGATGAAGTCAAAAAGATGTTGGCTCCTGATAAGAAGAGACAGAATTAGCAGAGGGTCAATGGATGCCGAGTTCCCTCAACATTTCCGCATATCTGATAAGGAAACAAATATGAGAGAGCGTGTGAAACTGACCCTTGATATCCCGGTGGACAATGCCGTGTTCATGGAGGACGTTGATGGCTGTAGTGATTTGTTTACTATAGAGCCTGATGACGTGTTCCTGCAGCCCCAGTCTGGACACCTCCTCCAGAGTGCCCTCGTCACAGTACTCCATGAAGATGTACATCTCCTCCTGCAGGGGGAGAGCATTAACATGAACAAACTGCTTCGGGATGCGCCGTGTGACGCCTGGCTCGAAGCAAAGCGTGTGAATCTTACCCGATGGAGCTCCACTCCAAAGTATCGCACCAAGTTCGGGTGTTTAATGCCTTCGAATATCTTGAGCTCATCTGCAGTCTCCTTGATGGTTTTGTGATCGTTTGGCTGGAATCGGATCTGGTTTAAGAAGAACAAAAAGTCTTACCGCTACCTGCAGATATTTATTTAACTATTATATTGGTGTTTCTGTACATACCTCCTTCATAGCCATTAGTTCACCAGTGTCAACGTTGATGCAGGTGTATACTTTCCCATATTGGCCCTCACCTGTGAAACGCACAAACATCCCATCACTGCCTGCATGTGCTTCACATGACACACTTCATCACAAATGCAGTCAGTAGGTAGCCGTACCTATCTTGTTGCCCCTCTGCCACTTGAAGGTCACCTTCCTGAGCCCAACGTGCATGACGTTGTCATAGGACTTGGGTGTGTGACACACTTGGCCGATGATGTTGCGCTGCTTCATCACAGCGTACCGTTTGTCCTCAAACTTGCGAATGGAGCGACGGACCGCCTCCATGGGGCTCTGCCGGGCTGCAGTGTCTGAGATGGGTGGCAAGTAAAATGATTTTGTCATGCATTATCTTCACGTTTGAACGTTTCCCTTTTTGTATGTTTTAGTCAATCTAACATGCCTCTTCACTCAATCTCACCCTTGGACTGGCTAATAAAGGTGCGGAGCTCCCAGCTTCGACGAGCAGCGCTGTTCGGGTCTCCCTTAGGATAGAACGGCTCTGGGGGGGGGAAATAAATCACAAGAGAAAATTCAGCCAATTAGAAAGTCTATATGCACAATGTGGATCAAATACTATATAGCACTGAATGCACCCACCTTCTTTGTCCTCTGTGGGGCTGGAGTGGCGACTCAGAGATTTGAAATGCAACTCGGCTGCAACTGACGACAGACGGTCATTTTCATGGTAACTGGATCCCCTGCAAAAACATGGGGGTCCAATCAACCTCCTGATTCAGATCGTAGGTTTCGGCCTCTGAGGTTCTCTCCGTTTGTGGCCACACCCATTACATACTACACAATTATAATCTGGGCAGCCAGTGTGAGGGTTTCAAGTTAATATAAAAAAAGAACCAGATGACCTTTTGAGAGAAAAGAGTGAGCTGATTATTAGTATGCGTTTTGAATGCCATTAACAGTTCAGCATGCACGAGTCATCATACATCATCCTCAAACATCATCCTCAAACACTTAAAAGGTTAGATCTCCAGAGTGCATGTTCCGATTTCAAAAGCACCCACAAATAATCTCTAAATCTAATGATTGTGACTCACCAGCGTCAAAGCAAGACTAATGTTAATAGCACTAAAAGCAGAATGTCATCGCCCACTCTTTCATTGAAGCAGCGTTTTCACACCATGCACCACTATCATTCTCTTCCTTTGACCAGTAGCAAGACTTATGTAAAGCCATTTGTCTGATTAGGTGACATTTAGTGGGGTTGTAAAAGCTACATTAACACACGATGCTCAGAATACTGCTTATTCTCACGAGCAGTAATCTGAGGTTTTTCCTGAAGTTAAATGTTCTTTTGTAGTTTACAGCAATGCCATTCATATTATTTAGATGCATCTTCTCGAGCAGCACTTCTTTTATACTCTACCAAGTCTATAGTGATTAACATGTTCATATCTGTAGAGCCATCCTGTAAATCTACCAGCAATGCATTAAAGAAATCCATTAAACTCCAGGTAAAATAGCATTCTGGCAAATTCCTCATTTAGTTAAATAAAATGGTTCATGTAATCCAGGCGAACGTTTTGTGCAAACAAACTTAAACTTCTCTAAAAGTACAAAAGAGTGCTTGAAATAAAAATCCAGGAAATTCTCAATTTGCAGAGATTGGGAGACTGACTGGACAAGGTAGTTAATCCAATAGATGTCTGAATATTAAAATGTATAGTGCTTGCTTAGACACAATCTGAAGGCTAAAAGCAGAACATCAGCATTTCAGTTAAACAAATATAAATTAAATCTGTAAAAGTTAAGAATGGAATAAAGAAGTTGTATTCTTTATACATTTTGACTGTTATAAGGTCTGCAAACTAAATATTTCAAAGGAATTTCCAGCAGCTTTATGTTAAAAATCAGGGATGGCGTTTTTAAAACTAAGGATGTGATTTGACCGCAGTTTCTACCAGGTGACTTGGGGGCAAAGCTACCTGACGTCACCGGGGCTGCTGCTGGGTGCTTTGGTGTGGCTGTGTTCCCCCGGGCCCTGAGGGACTGGGCGAGGGCCGTTGGGGAACAGCTGGTTCCGCAGGTCGCAAGGGAGACTTCGAGAGCTGTGTGGTGAAAAAACAAACTGAGGAGCTGTGCCTCGGGAAAGTATGGTGGCTTGAGTGGGAGGTGTGTAGATATGCGTGTGACTGGGTGGCTGGTTGAGGGACAGACGCACACACACTCACTCAGACATTGAACAACAACGAACTAAACATAAAAGGAAATGACAAACTTGGAGCTGACACATACAAAACACAGAGAAGCTTGCATCTCTTATAAGCTCACCAACTGCAGTGCAAAAACATCAATAAACATACAAAGCTGCGGCGGCATGAAGAGCCATGCGGGAAAGAGTATTGAAGGACAGATTATTGTGGACTAAACCCCCTACCTGAAACCCTCAGCATTAGGGATGAACAGATTGGGGTTTGGTGGGTCACTATGGCAGCGAGGGACCTTCACAGGACGGGGACTATTCCTGGGAGCTGAAAAAATTTAATAAAAAATGCTTAGTTTGGTCCCCCCACCCACAGAAAGAACCATTGTTTATAGTTTGTGAGAAATCTACAATGAACTAAAGATCACAGGAAATAACATGTTTTTTTATAACTGCAGTGGTCAGATCATGTCACCACATGAAAGCCACTGCATTGTGGGGCTTTACTCCATCCAACTCCAACATTTAGTTGCCTCCATATCTTAGTTTTCTCAGCCTTTAAAGTTTAGACCTTTTCCATCAACAAAGTATTTGGTGGTCAAATTTAAAGTCATTATGTTTCTTTCAACATTACTTTTGTAATGCATTAAACGGCGGTAACAAGTGACATTCTGCAGCCGGCCTGTTTGGATTATATTTACTTATTTTTCTTTCTTCAACCAGTAAATGTTTGATGAGCAAACATCCTCCTTTTCCACACTACTTCAAACTTAACTAGGGCAACCACAGTTTTCGACTGTAGGCAATTGAGCTCCAGAGATTCAAGTCACCAACAATTTGTATCACGGAGGAGCATCTTACCAATGTACAGGCCAGTGACTGGGCTATGAGGTTTTCCAATCACATGTCCAATACATTCATTCATCAAAGCTTGTAAATTCTGCAAAAAAAGACACAGGTTCAGTCAACATGTAGCAAATGAATCATATTCAAACTATGCTTGTTGTGCAATTTTTTGAAAACGACAAAGAGAAGGAAACAGGCAATTTTACCAGGAAGTCATCCTCAGGCAATGCTGATATAAAAGCAGGTTCGATGGCCTGAAGAAAATCAAAACCCTGAGTCGCCCATCTGTAGGTCAAACATGGCGGTCAATCAGTGTGTCCACAAACTTCACTCAATACTGTGCATCAGCACATGCTTTCAACAACGTTCAAGTATTCATCAAAGCTGAAGTCGATACACAAATATCACATGAATCAGATGTTTTTGTCTGAGAAGCATGTCAGTTGATTTTGCTGTTTTACCACACACATAACATGTTTTATTAATGATGGAAGAGGTTTCAGTATCTACATCCTTATCCAAGTAATAATATAACTTAAAGGCTTCACTCGGTACAATGTTGCCCTGGTAGCTTGTTATGGCTAAAAGCAAAAAGCTTGAGGGCACAGGGCAAAACAGGTCCTGATGGGAGGTAAGGCCTTACCTTGGCTTGGTGCCCCTGCCACTCTCACATTTGGTCAGGACATAGGTCATCCATTTGCGGGCAAAAGTTATGTAGCGTTCCCCAATCCTCTGCCTGAACTCCCCTGACATCAGGCGCACCACCTCCTTGTGGTACTGCACATTTGAAGAAAGAAAACAGCAAACAGGAGTAAATTAAGTATTACTGTCAACTTCCCTTGATCTGAAGACTGAAATAATTCAGTCCTGATGTAGTATTATTAAAAAAAATATATAAAACCAATTGAGAGTAGAAGGAGGGATGGCTTAGATGTGCTGCTGTGATAATAATACACAATGTTAGCGTTACCTCAAAGGCAAAATTGTAGCCCTGTATCATGGCCTCTCTGTAATACTGATGCAAAGTGGCCGATTCGGACTCTTCCACCTCTGCTTCAAACTCCGTGGTGAACATGTACTCCACTCGGTCGATGGCAGTGCTGATCTTAATGCATAGCAGTAGTGCCTCATCCTGTGGTAGGAGAAGAGTGATTTATTATCAGTTTCTAATCCAAATGTTATGTGGAAAACCTAAATGTCAAAGGGATTAGTGAAAGCATTCAAATCTTAAAATGGATCTCACGCTTGTGAGAAATGGCATGTGGTAACGAGGCTCTGAATGTGACCGATATTAACGAATTAAAAAAAGTCTGGCCTCATAGTCATTTTCGTGTAATGTTAATAAAGTGGACATTCGGGGTAAAGTCGGACACCAACACGCACCTGTCTTTACAACAACACAGGTGAGAAATCAGAGCGTGTGCTTATACAAGTACCTTAAGCTCCTCCAGAGCACTCGCGATGAGAGGCTGACTCGATGTCTGCTCCCGGCTGAGAGTGAGCACGTCCTCCATGCACTGCTGAAAGGCCTTTCTCTGGGCCACCAGATGAGCCGACTGCATCACTACCAAGAGAATGTTCTCCACCTGAAAGCACATCGGACCAGTGGGAGGCTTGTCAACGAGAGAGAGAGAGAGAGAGAGAGACAGACAGACTTTTAAATGTCACGAACCTTCATGTCTCTTAAAGTGTCAACTGTTTCCATCTGGGGGACCAGTTTGAGCAGCTCTCCGTCCCACTGAGCCCAGTCAGAACCAGTAGTTGGGTCCCCAGCTCCGTGTTTACTCATGAGGAGGTAGGCCTCGTCCTCTGCAATTTCGTCGGGCTCTTTGGAGCAGTCTTTACCAACGGCGGCATTGAGGAGCTGCAGGATGAGAGGCCGCTGGTCCATCAAGGCACAGGGGACAAAAACTTGCAGCTCCTCCAAGCCTGGAATCTGAACCTGGATAGAAGAAGAAGGTTAAAGGTATAACATAAGAAGGAAAGATCAGATATGTGGGAACTCGACAGCGATGCAAACGCACCTTGACGTAGTTTCCCTTCTTCAGTGCCTCCAGGAGACAAGTCACCCCGTTAGTGAAACTAAAAACTGCGGCGACTTCTAAGTCCTGCACAGAGGTAATCAAACAAAGTGTGTGTCAGAACACACTGTCCCAGTTCTTTGGTGAGCAAATAAATACGGTCACAGATTGACTGCAAAGTCAGGACTGTTGTGGTTTCCCATTTCAAGGCAGTGACGATTCTTCACTGCCATCTCTCACCTTGCGAAGCATTTTGGCAAAGCCCAGAGCCTTAGACGCTCGCTCCCTGGCCTCGTGAAACAGCTCTTTAAGTGACCGACTAGTCTCGATAACTGACCGCCTTGAAAGATCAAAGGGTTCAAAGATTAAAACACCTCCACTGGGCCAAAATAAACTATGAATACACTGACTGGAACACAAATCCTCCTCTTTACCTGATCTCATCTGAGGCGGTGCTGTCATCTGCACATTCCCAGAATTCATTACCACTCTTTTGCAAGCCGGCATCAAGGAACTCTCCAGTGGATTTAAGCAGCATCCCAGCAATATCACTGCAAGGATTTCACATACATCGTTCATAACACTCAGAAGTATAGTCTGAAAACAATAGTCAAGGTAAACAGGTTTTTCTTTCTGTAATCATTTCTCCTTAACTTCAAAACATAGTGAATTTATCATTTAATTGAAAAAAACACACAAACAAAAACAATTGCATTAATCTTAGTTTGGTTTACAGGGAAGTGACTGACCAGAAAAGCTTCCCAGACTGGGCCTCCCCTCCACGGATGTAAGGAGTGATGACCTTGGTGAAGTTCCACTCCTCCTCTAACAGGTTCTTTAAGCTGTGAGATGCCTGAGGCAGCTGCTGCAACATCTGGATCCAACTGTGCATGTAGTCAAAGTAGACCTACAAAAACAGACAACCACAACTTATATTTCAACAATGCTCAAGACCTTCTTTCCAAAGATAAGAACATTTAAACTAAATAATTTGAAGTAGTGAGGGGAGAAAAGTTCGGAGTCTCACCACAAGCATCTTGTGAAGGTCCTCTTCAAACTCGTCAATATTGGCATTTGTCTGCAAGCCCTGAGCGTCAGCCACCACGCCACGCAGCATGAACTGATAATACTGCTTCATCAGAAGACCACCTTTCAGAACCTCTTTGCACTCACGCACCAACTATAGAGCGCACATAACACATGGAAAAAACATTAGGATTAGCACATATATGACGGACCTGTGAAGTATTACTGCTTTCAAGGATAGCACTGGCCAGGAACATGGTAACAATTGTTACCTACTAAAGATAACCATTTCTTTCTTTAACGAAGCTTAATCATGTATTTGATAATCTATATATATATGGAGGAATTACAGTTTTCTGTAAGACCAGGGCAAGTGGCCACCAAAGCTACCATCACATTAAAATGATAGAAAGGTATTTGCACCAGCTAATTGTGTTGCCCACTGGAAGGTAATGCATGCATAGTCGGCGACTCAATCTATTTTATTTGAGAAGTAAAAGGCCTACGATATATATATATGTTAGATGTGTGCCGTCATTCAACATTGGAGGAAGAGTAACTTTAACACACAAGTGAGTGTGTCAGCAGCTGCTTGCCTGTTTGATACTGAGCAGTGAGGGCTCTCCAGCAGGCCTCTGTTCGAGTCGCAGTTTAAGGCATTCATGAATGACGTTGAGAAGGACTCTGCACAGCACGAGGAACGCTGGCCGGAAGGATGGGAGGTCCATGTCCAGCAAATCCTCCCAGGAAACCTGGTCTGCTCCAAGCTCTGGATGAGCCGGACAGCTGCAGGACACATGGCGGGAAAGCTCTGGCAGGTAATCACTGTACAGCATGGGGTCTGGGAAGTCTGAAAACTGAAGGCAGAAGATCCGGTGAAGTAATCCAGTATGTATTACAGAGCCCCATGGTTACTATATTAACAGTCAACAGTTGGCTCCATAGTAATATTAAATAAAACGTTGTTTGTTACTTCTTTTCACTGGTATTTAAACTGCATTTTCATTGCCAGTCGACTATGCATTACAACAAACTCAACAACAATACTCTCCTCTTAACTCTTTTTAAATGTTGCTTGCTTGTGTGTACACATCCTGTGTTGTTTATGGCCTGGACTTTTCTCGAGTGCCTAATTAAATGGCTAACATTTGCACTACGAACATTACAATCAGCTGCCTTTGCTCTCCACTTAAGGAACTCTAGACATGACGGCTTTGAAACCACGTACTATTTCACCATTATACCTATGATTACTTAATGCCAAATATATATTTGATATAAAATGGCACACATACCATTGTATTTCATCACACATTTTACAAGTATGTGTAATAATAAAACCTCTAAATTATACTGTGTGTGTGTTTAGTTTGCCCTTTTTCTTCCTAACATCTACTGCATCTACTTTGACTGTCAGCTTGAGGCTGCATCACTGTTTTAATAGACCTGAAAATGAAATCCACTCGCCGAAAAAGATTGATGATCTTGGATTTCCTTTTTTTTTTTCGACAATAAAATAATATAGTGGGAATCAGCACAAAGAGCTTCCTCAACTAAAAGGGACCAATGGAGTACACCTTACAGCAGCAGCCGGTGTAAAACTGCCGTCCAGAGAAGAGTAACTAGGCTTCTGTACTCTCTATGGGCAAATTTAAAAAATGCAATGAATTCAAGTGAAGAAAAAAAACTATTTTATGTCTTATTTTGATACAAAGATTAATTATTTAGCTTGGCACAACATGAAAGTGAAAGCAGTGCTCTGTGGAGAAATGGGGGAGACAGTTAGTTTTTAGGGAACGCACTGTAAATGAAGACTCGTCCCATTTCAAAGCAAAGATGTGTACGTGATCAGGAATGCAGCACAATATGAAAGTGAAAGCTGGGATGTTTATTTAGATGTGAAAGAGCAAACATTTATAAAATAATTGTGACTACAATTTTCTCCATAATTATGCAGCCTCAGATGGAAGGGATGAACAAGCAACCAGCGACATGATAATTTAAAAAGGGGTGAAAAACTTGAATGCCTTCCTTGAACAAGAGACTCAACCTTTGTTTATTTTGAGTGTATATGATCGATGTGAGGTCCTGGGACAGGGACGTCGTATGTGTACAGATTGTAAAGCCCACTGAGGCAAATTCGTAATTTGTGATAATGGGTGAGACAAAATAAACTGAATTGAATATGTCAGCATCAAGCTACTGAGAAAAAAAGTCTACCTGTACTACTCCATGATCTTATCACCACAGCACACCAGTTATGTATACATTATTCTAAACATTTACTGAATAAGCTGTAATCATTATTTATTTTTCCCATTTTATTTACTGAGGATAAATAAAAGATGGTAACCATCAAGTGAGCAGATAAAAAAAACAAAAGCCTACCTCTAGTTCAGGGGTGTGGCGGAGCAGCGCTGCTCTGGACCTCTGAAGAGAGCGGTCCATGAGTTTGTGTAGTCGGAGGATCAGTTTACGCAGTCCCATCTGTTTCAGAGCTTTATCCACAAACGGTCTGTAAATGGCTGTAGGGCGGAATACTCCTCCGGCAATCGCCTCTGCACTTCCTGCAGTTGCAGTTGGGAGAAACTCCTCTTCTGATAACAATCGGGCAAATTTAGGCGTAAAGGAGGGCGACAACTCTCCCTCTGCTACATGTCCCAATACCCCTTCCTCCTCCTCAGCATCCCTGTCCTCTCCATCGCTTTCCGCAGTAAAAGTGGCTGTCGAGTCATCCTCCTCATCTTCCTCAGTCTCCTCCTCTTCATTGCCACGGGAGCAGCGAGGGGAAGGGATCTCAAAGACAGGCCACCCGATGCGGGAGAGGTCATGGAGGCCCAGAACAGTGGCCATAACACGCAGCTTCTGGTTGAGGTCCTGGGTGATATTGAGCCACAGGCAGAGGGCCTGCAACCTGCCCTGGAAATCTCGTGCTGCATACTTTTGATATTCCTTCTGCAGGGCCTGCAACGAGGGGTACAGCGCTTCCACAGACTCCAGCAACTCAATAACACGCTTGACCTGCTCAAATGCAAGCCGCTGGCGCTGAAGGTGCTCCCTGCAATCAGCGCCAGAGCCTAAAGGCTCTGCTGCGTTCATTGCCGTCGAGGGGTAGGCGCTAAAGCCCCAGGGATCGACTCCACAGTGGTTGGTCACTGCTCCAGCAGGCTCCACCTCCTCTCCACAGACGAGATCTGGGACTGTCTGAGAGCCCTCCAGGATT
The DNA here is from genome assembly GCF_029220125.1 of Pseudoliparis swirei. NCBI lineage: Eukaryota > Metazoa > Chordata > Actinopteri > Perciformes > Liparidae > Pseudoliparis > Pseudoliparis swirei. Next base: position 10,818,784 of record NC_079404.1, read on the forward strand.
GTTTGAGACCCGGACCACTGCGCCCCTCTCAGGCCGACATAGTTGACCTTAAAGTGCAGCACCTCCCTGATGATGTCAGGGATGGCCTGGCGGGCAGTGAAAAGAAAAAGGTCCTGGTCGCTGGTGGAGCGTCGGGCATGCCAAGCCTGCAGCTCCAACCAAATGACCTCGTTGTTGTGACCCATGAAGGCCATGTTCTCCAGGCCTCTCTGCTCCTTCTCCTTCCTCTTGGAGGACATAGATGTGAGCTTGAGCAGCAGACGCAGAGTTTCAAAGAACTTGAGGCGATCGGCGGGACAGTCTGTCCTCGAGGTTTGGCGGTGGGTCCGGGCAATATGGGGCATAGACACAGGAAGTTTGCAGCTGCTGCAGCCCAAGCTCAAGTAATGCTTCCTGGGATCCATGTTGAGGGCACCAAAAGGGCTCGACTTTGAGAGTGGATCCAGCATGAAGGAGCCTTCAAAAGTCTTCTTGTGGTCCCTCTCCGTGGAGCGTAGTGTGGCCCTCTGCTTCTTGCCCTGCTTGTAGCTGTGCTCCTCAGGGGTCTCAGCTGGCCTGGGACTCTCTTTCGGGACAGGTGGGGTAATGGTAAGGTCCACTGAAAGAAACACAGAAATGTCATCCTAGTCCGTACAATTAATTTAAAACTACATGTAAAACAAGTTAACATATATTACATTATCCAATCCGCTTGTTCTATTTACGGGCGCTGGAGCTGATCCCAGCTGACATAAGGCTCACCCTGGACAGGTCGCCAGCCCATCGCAGAGCACATATAGAGACAGACAACCATGCACGCTCACACTCACCCCTACGGGCAATTTAGAGTTCAATTAACCTGAGCTGCATGTCTTTGGACTGTGGGAGGAACCCGGAGGGAACCCACGCTGACACGGGGAGAACATGCAAACTCCACACTGAAGGACTACCTAGACCGGGATCCGAACCCGGGGCCAGGTCAAATGTATATTTTTAAATATTATTTATATATCTACTTCAATAGATAAATTGACTTACCCTTGTTGGGAGACCGACCGGCACTCCTCGCCTGACTGTTTCGTGGATGTTTGCCAGACATGCGTTTCATCTGGCGGGAGGTATACGGAGGTGTTGTGCCATACAGAGCTTCCTCTGGGGAGTCCCAGGAGTCATCCAATTCAGAGTTCTGTTGGGATGCATCTTCCACTGGCTTCGCCTGCCTGTCAGCATTTAAAGGTGTCGTGTCAAAAACAGACAAGACAAACTATAGACATGAGTTAGCTTTGCACCTTGACAATAAAGCACTGTAACCTGGTGATGTTAACCGAAAGCCAATGGTGTGCATTATGAAACTATTTCAGTCATATCACAATGAAAACAAAGAAATGTGTGTGCAAGGTCAAACAGCACAGGGTTGTTTGTACCCATAACAGAGTGTGCAGCAAATCTCATCGAATTCCACAGCAGACAGGTTGCTAAACTGCAACGAGACTGAATGTCTGCTGCTACCTTCCGCAGACTGACGAGTTTCTGTCTTTTGGAGCCTGACTGGCTGCCTCCCATATAAATGTGCAGCAGCGATGCTCTGTGCACGACCACAGCCATCCAGACGCAGCATAATAAGCTGTGGGTTCTCTACTGGCACCCTCTTTTGGTCTGGGTAAACATAATGGCTCAACCAGAGAGCGAGACATAGTAACCCTCATTAACTCGGTCTGCTTAGTCATCAACCACGCTGCACAAGTCAAGATTTCATGGAGCACTGAGACTCACTCACCTTAAGTACGTAGAAAGTGTTAACCGGTCTGCAAAAACAGTGCTAATGCAAAACAGCATGTCACTTTCATGTGTTTATCATAAATCTTGACGCAAGTCGTGATGTTCACATCTTCCTTGTTGATCAACAAAATTCTCACTGTGAATGTCAGGTCATGAAATGCTATAGTAAATATGTTGCACATAATTCTGCAGAGAGGAAACACTTGAAACACTTCCTTCTAGGAAGAAAAAGAGTGCAAGCTGCCTGCCTTTAGATTAAAATGTCAGAGCTTTGTTCCCTAATTCCTTTCTGAGGGTTTTTTAACAGGATTAGAGAGAAAGGTTGGAAGGTCTTACACCACCAACAAAAAGAAGAGGGTGGGGGGGGGGCATGAAAACGAGCTTTCTTTTGGCTTTTTTTGCCATGTGCCCCTCCATCGATCATCTGGCTGAAAGGCATTCCCCAACACGCGCCTGTTTGCATCTGTGTAGACAGTTGAAAGGGGCACACTCGCCGGGGGAGTGAGTGTTAAGGGAGCCGGGTTCATCTGGAGATCACTTGCTTCAGCTTTTCAAGCAGCCACAAAGAGACAATCCTGACTTCTATTGCCCATCTGCCTCAACCAGCGTCGAAAATACACAAGGGCAAAGGGCAAAACTGCCTCTAAGAACTATAATGTTGCCCCTAATATCACCAAGAGGGGCAAAAAATACCCCATAATTTAATAGCGCTTTTTTTTGTTCTTTGTCGTGTGTGTCCTATCTGTATTGCCTGCACTAGGTAGGTCCACAAAAAAAATCAAGAAATATAATTTTTTAATATAAAAAAGAAATACGTTATAATTGTTAATAGTAAAAAAAGTAATAACAATAAATAAACCACAAAGAAATAAGAATAACATTTAATGTGATTGTCTGATTTATGTTTTCTGAAAACACTTTGAATCTGTAGACTACTGCCTAATAGTCGTATTATTGCCATTTAAAGACAACTGCTCATATACTGTAAGACTAAATAAGTATATTTATTATTTTTGAACAACGGTTAAATGTTATTTTACAAGTTTCAAAAAGTGTCCTACCCTGGCCTCAGTGCAGCCAGGATCTGTTTCTGTGCACACACAGAGTCCCCTGGGAGCAGCTGTGTGAATAAATGCGAGGGACAGACAGAGACCTGATGCAGATCATGCAACTTCAGATGCACTAAAAGTGCAGATTCAATGAAGACTTCATGGACATTCATACTGCAACAACGATACAGCACAAACATCTTAACCACGACAGTCGTGAAATTACAGACCAACGCTTTCTTAAGAAAGGAACCGTGTGCCTTAATGCGTGTATTGTATGGGCAACTGTTGAGGGGCTTGTTCTGCAGGAGACGGACACAACAGTGATTGTTTCAGTATGCAGGCACAAGAAAGTGCCTGCATACTGTTGTGTGTTGCAAAAAGGCATTTAGCACAACAACAGGCACATTGCTGTGCTTTTGCGATGCAATATTCCCCACGGGTATCAGGACGCTGCACAGAGAAACAAGATTGCGCCATCAACATCCTACTGTGTCAATCTAAAGTATGATCGGATTGTGCACACACATGTTTACTACTCATCTGGTATCCGAGGACAGAAATAGTACATGCATGTGAGAGGAATGAGACCAAGTTTTAAAAAGATTTTTCTCTGCGCAGAACGACATGATGAAATCACTCAGGAATGACAGCGGAACCAATGACGCGATCATTGCTGGTTGTTTGTTTGGTTGCCATGAGACACTTCTAGCGCAGATTGTGCTCCCGCAGTAAACACTGCGCAAAGCCTGTTTTTAAATGATTTGCTTTTTTTCCTAAAAATGTACTTGCAGGCCACAGAGAGAAAGCTGCAGGCCCTCATGCCCTGCAGTTATCCATAGCAGCAGCACTATGATCTTCAAGCTGTCCCTGCATAGCTGCCATTAGTGGATTATCACTGCAGATGGTGTCTGGCTGGACTGAATAGCTCATCTGATGGCTCATTGGGGGTCCAATAAAAGGGCCAGAGGAATGCTAGAGCCCCTAGGCAGAAAGACCGAGTGCATAATAAACAGCACAACATCGAGAGTCTTTTCTGTATCGCGACTGATGCAGTTATATGAAGGGCTGCCAGAGTCAGGGGGGCCTGACCTTTGACACAACCATACACACTATTGTACCAGGAAGGGGCACTCCATTGTATAGTTGTGACACGTGGCCCGTGAGCCCCACAGCTGAATAGCACACAGCTGGTTAGTGAGCACACTTTCACACAATGGCCAAACTAAAGGGGATTTTTTTTTCAGAAAGAGGAAAAGGAGGAGATGGAGGCCAGGGTTTTGTAAGAGCACACACTCTACCAATTAGGTCATGCTGGCATGACTGATGCTTGGTAGGTTGAATCCAGATTTGTATAACCCCCCACTGTAAAAAGGATGCGACTGCTGGCTACTAATTTCAGCTAAGTGATAACTTTGAGGCAATAAGAATATAATACCTATTCGTGAACCCACATTTTAATGGAAGTGCAGCTCGTACCTTCAAGAGTATGGGCCTCCGAGCTGTGCCTGTGTATCCCTGATAATCAGTCATAACTGATGCAGCAGTCTAAATTTGCACCATCAGTAAAATTGAAGACAGAATTCAGACAATGAACACAACATACTTGACACCACCCTTTCTGGAACAAGTCCCCAGTCTAAGAAAATACAAAGACCTTACAGGAGCAGTAGAAGCTCATGCCATTAACCAAAGCAAGTCACATGATGTAGTGTACCTAAATGAAGACACTTGTTGCAGAGTGTGGGCGGCAGCATGAGGTAAATGGTGTAATGGCATGATTTCACCTAATCACACACTTGCGTCATAAAGGCTGTGCAGACAGCAGTCTGCTCCACCTCTGAAATAAGATGAAACTGTAGAGTCATAAGTAACACATTTGTCAGTTTTAACTTGCATTTCAGTTTATTGCCGTTGTGCACGGCATAAATGCCCAATCAAATAGATGAGCATGATGTTATTCTGCAGAAAGTTACCATTGTTTCTTTCCTTCTCCATTATGATGATGTTACTCCAACAGCATATAAGTAACACCAATTGCCTTAGTTTTAGTCGTGACAAAGATCTTATTGTTGAAATGGAAATGACAGAAGAGTGGCAGAATGTGAGAGTAGCACTAATTTCTCTAAAGCAGGTGTGGGCAGAGACAGGATGCAGCTAGGAAGTGCTAAAGGACGGTCCATCTGTGTTCTCCTGGCAAATGAAGGCATCATTGAGTTTTACCCATGAGCGTCTCCAGGGCTCCAGGCAGCTATCCACTGCCTTCTGTACAGCATATCCTAAAATGTCTGGAACGTGTGTAACCCACTAGGTCTTCAGACAGACTATGACATGGCATTATTGACAAAGGACCTCTGTACTTGATAGGCCTCAATTGCCAAGCAAGTGCATTACTTGCCTTTCTTGGAATAGTCGTCAGTTTGAACCAACCTTGCATGTTCAGTGGTTAAGTGTGTATACACTTATTGAGGTAGATCTCTCGGTTACAAAAACTAAATGCCTTTTGTTTACTTTACTCAAGACTATAGAAATGTAAACTCTAATTATCAGGCAGACCTATTGTGAGGCAGTTTATGCTAACCAGTCAAACACAGAGGTGTTCTCTGCAGAGCCAAACACTTTGAGAACACAGTGAACATGGAAACATGATAACTTGTGACACACAATTCCAGCAATAGCATGACTCAGCATTCTTTGTGCAACAGTGCCGGACCTTAAGCATTGCACAATCATCCTCAAAAAAGATTCACGGCAGTTAAGAGCAGATCCAATGTGATAAAAGCACTCAGAGACACTCGCAGACTGACGACATTGCACGTCGAGAAGGGAGAAGACATAACAGCAGATTCCTGAGGGTCTGTCGCCAGCGGCCAGGGGCAAACAATGCCGCGTTTCGATTAGGAGACGCGCACATATGTCATAACAATTCTGACTGTCTGTTTGTATGCATTCCTCAGCGAGATCGCAGACACGTATCGTTCAGTAACCTTGTCATCGAAGCAATAACAATATAAACATGCATGACGAAACATTTGCTGCTGAACATATCTGCAGAACAAAGTTACAGACCTCTACGAAAACCAATTAGCCTGAGTATTTAATGTCCGTGGTCTAAAGGCACTAAGTGTTTACGGAACACAATCTACTTCCCTGTGTCACAATTAAATCACAGAGAAAACCACACGAGTGCAACAATCCTGCGAGACGATTTAGGTTAACAATCACAGTGGAGCAACATGCTAAGCGAAGTTTTGCGCGTCGGTGTTCTGATTAAATGCATGGTGTGGCACGCTCAAATAATCGAAAACACACTTTCAAGTCGACCTTACAAGCCCACGTTGCAAAACGTATCCAGCTTCAGCGCAGTCCCTCTCTGTTAGTGAACTTGCGGGTGAACAATAAAGTGACAAGCGACAGCTAAAGTAGCGAGACGTTAGCTAGCTTGTCTGACATGTTGCAATGTTATCGTTGGTAAATGTTACCTTATCATTTGGTGAGCATGTTTTCCTTTCTCTCTAGCGACTGGGAATCAGACAAGAAGCTAATATTTGCAACAGAGAACGCCTAAAAATGTGACTCCAAAAAGTTTGCAACTCCAGTGTTGCAGCGACTGCACGCGTATCACTATTTGGCAGGAAGTGACTTTCTAAGAGATGCGCAAGCGCTCCCTCCAAGCCCACTGCAGTGTGACGTTCAGCTCCCTATTTGGCAAGTGCGAGGTCCTGATGGTGTAGTGTCTGTTCAACAAATTCGCATACCTGCTGGGCTTGTTACGATCCGGAGGCTCCATAGCAAAGCAGTGGCTTCTTGTTCCTGGCCGTGCATGGACTAAACCATGTCTCAGCAGTATCAGACCGACTTTGCACCGTTAAATCTTTGCAAAAGAGGCAGCTTTGTGTGTCTTTAGACCACTTTCTATCCGCCGGCACAGTTGACTCTCGCTTGTGCGTATGCCGTCGCCATCTTTCCAACGTTCATTGAGGAGGTGTGCTACGGTCTTGCATTACTACGGCAACCCGGATAGGTCATTTACGGTCATTAACCATGCAGGGCCATAGTGCTCAGTTGTAACAGGGAATCAATATCATATGATCACCTCTTGACCGATATGATGAATGATCATTCTATAAATATAATAGTGCATGGAAAATACAATAAGCTACCAATGACTGCTCGGGACAACATTGAGTTAATTATGCATTACATCCGAGCTTGAAGTTGTCAGTGAGAGAAAAAAGGGAACTTATTTCAGATGGCGTTTCACCGTCAATACCGTGCTTTAAATAGCACTACAGCACTGGGGTGTGACATTATGTCATAGGCCCATTGTCATGTTCAGCAAGAACAATGTGTGGTTTAATTAATGCAACCACAACCAGCCATTTGCCAGGTTTGCAGCTCCTGGACCCCTATGAATCCCATTGTTTCTAACTGTTTGCAGTACTTATGTGAAATGTTTTTACATAAATAGTATGAGTATGAGACACTGACACAATATGTGCAAGTTTTAAGCATATATTGCTTAACATAACATAACACTTTTTAACTTGCCTTTACACAGAACCCCAAGATTATACTGACAAATCTATTTATTTTAATGTTAAAACAAGCAAACATATACATAACAAATAAATAATTAAATTAGTTAATATGAGTTACAATGTAATATATGAGTTACAATAAACAACATCAATCTTTAGTGGATGTTGTGGCTTTTTTTTGGTGAAGACGAAAACACAACTTTGAATAAGGTACAATAAAATAAATGAAACAATTTTATTTAAAAACACTTTCAGTGATAATCAAAACATAATCTAAGACATTAGTTTGTTTCGCTATTAATCAATAGCCTCCTGAACCAACTGATTATTCATAGATAAAACATTACACCCACTCACCATGTAAAAATAGCCAATCGTTTCTTACAGTCTACAACTACTATCTTACAAGTAAACCAATGTTTTTAAAAGAAAAGTATCGGCATACAGATACAAATGTGAAACCTGCAGCACCCTTTAAAAAATAATTTAAAAAAACTAAATGAAATACGCTGCCCTCAGGACAAAATAATTTAATTGTTTCTTCTAAATGCTTATTTTAAGGAAAGGCCAGTTCTTTATGAAGCCAAACCTGTCTCTCCTCCAGAACCCACACGCCTCTGCACTCCTGCTGATGTGCTGCGTATCGGGGCGTGTCACGTTCACTCCTCCGTCTCACTATTGTAGGCTCCATAGGAGACAGTAGCTCTTTGACGTTTTCGATGGCTTTGCATTGAAACTGAAAGACGTCAAAACAAAACCCCGCCTCTGTGGCCTGGGAGGAGAGAAAAGGAAATGCTTACGTCACGCCACATCACTTGCTGCCTTCAAGTGCCGTTTTAAGCTCGGAAACACGATAACTACATCCAGGAGTCTTTAACTTTATGTTTATTTTTCCGCAATAAATACAAATGGAATATAAATGGCAGAAGTTGCTTCGTTGTATCGTTTAAAAAATCTGACTCAAATGTTAGTTTTTTTGCAGCCTAAAATAGCATTAGGGAGAAAGGAGCGTAATTAATGGTTGCACCCGTTCCACGTGCTTGTTTCATGTAAATTATCGTTTGTCCTTCCATGACGTCCAAAACCACCACAACTGCGAGAGCCTATCACACGGGAGATCTCAGCAAAATAGACTCGTTCTCATCCATTAATCTTAATATTTCCGACTGCCCCTGAAAGCCTCAAGTGCCACAGCAGGTTTCGCGGAGGGGGAAGAGGTCTCATTGAGCTTTGTCAGTAACGACACCTCTCTCTCTCTCTCTCCAGGCTACATTTCGCAAATATAACGCGCGAGGCGATTAAGGCTTTTCATTTATATCGACCCGTAGCGTAACAACGAGGGGATAGCGCTTGAAAATGCTTCCGTCTCTAGCCAGCAATTCGTGTGTCCGGTTGATACAGAGTCACAAATCGACGTGGTATTTTGTATCTCTAGTCTTGGGGTATTCCCTTTATCTCGTATTCGGCGCTGTGGTCTTCTCCGCGATTGAGCTGCCTTATGAGGACCTCCTGCGCCAGGATCTGAGGGCCGTTAAAAAACAGTTCCTTCAGGAAAATGAATGTCTATCAGAGGAGCGTCTGGAGCGCTTTCTAAAGAAAGCCCTGGATGCCAGTAATTATGGGGTTTCCATCCTCAATAACGCATCGGTCAACTGGAACTGGGACTTCACTTCTGCCCTGTTTTTTGCGAGCACTGTGCTGTCCACCACAGGTAAGCGTTGATGACCGCCGAGAGGCTCGCTGGACAGTGCAGCCGATCAGGTGCGCAGAATGAGACAATACTATATGCTTTAGTCTGAAGTGGGTCCTTAAATTGAGGCAAAACATAATTTCTCTGACCTTTAAGGTACCTGAGCCACTAGGAACAGACACCTTTGGCCTACTGCATGTTACTAGACCTGTTGAGGAAACGAACACTGGGTCCTGCAGAATGTGACAGGTTAATTAATAGCTGCACGCTTGTAGCGTAATTACTTATACCAGTACGTCAATCAGGTCATGAACGTGTTTGTATTTGGTTCTGTGGTTATGTCGATACGGAAGCCACAGACATGTGTCTTTATGTCTCGCATTGATATTGTCACTCTATAGACATTGTTCTGCAGTCAGTAGAATATCATTGGAAGTCCTGCAAAAATATACAGTGTATTACTGTAAACCAGACAGAAGCAGGCCTGTATCCAGTGTGAGAGACAGAAGTACACACACTTGAGTATGTCAATCCCCCCCCCCCACCACACACACACACACACACACACACACACACACACACACACACACACACACACACACACACACACACACACACATGATCAGAATATTATTTAGTTAAAGCCTTTAACAACTAGTTTTACGTGAATTATCTCCAGGCAGTGTTTGCATAGTTTGTGCATGACCCTGCATATCCAGTATTGCTCAACATAACATAGAGTGAGGATACCTGAAGAACTGCAGTCTGAAATCATAGCAGCAGTTATCTCGGAAGTTCCAACGTACGCTATTGTGCTGATATCGTGTACAGCAGTTTTCTCCCTGGCAGCATAAAAGCTTTCCGATTCGAGTCTCGAGTAAATGCAGAGACTTGACTGACATTGCAGATGATCACATGGAGCTCTGACTCTTTCTGATTGTTTGTGCTTTCTTTGTCTCAAACCATTTATCAATTGCAATGGTATTTTTAAAATGAGTTCATCCCTCATTGTGTCTATGATATATTAAATACCTGCTGTTGATAGTTGTTAAAAATCTGCTCTTAACTTTGTTATTTAGATGTTCCGACAGACATACACTATATGTCTGTATGCACAATATTGTAGAAGATTACCTTCATTATTACCTTCTACTCTCGTCAGAAATAGGGGACGGGAACCAATGTGAAAAATGGAAGTAGTTACATTGTATTCAATGAATACCAGGCAGAAGCGGACAGTTGATTGTTTATTATTTTTACCAACACATCACAATCAATCCTACTGCAATGCCTTTATTTACACACTTGAGTTAGTGACCCTTGGTATTTTTTAACATTCTTTCAGGTAAGAGCATGTTAGGTTTTTTACTGCAATACCTTTCCCACATGAATATGACATCACCAATACTGTTCTCAGGAATGATCCTCGACCTGTTCTTCTGCCAATGACTCTTACACCTAATTAGTGATACTGACACTACCTTTTATTTTATTTCTGAGTCATGAAAAAACATTTAATAAACCAGAAACAGGCAGAATTTCCTAAACCTGTTGGGTGAACATTTCCATATATACATGTTCTGTCCTGTTTCCTTTCCCTACAGGATATGGTCACACGGCACCACTGTCAAATGCCGGGAAGGCCTTCTGCATCATCTACTCGGTGATTGGCATCCCCTTCACCTTACTCTTCCTTACGGCTGTGGTGCAAAGGATCATGGTGTTCAGCACGCGGAGGCCGATCATGTACATCCACAGGCGCTGGGCCCTGTCCAAGCCACTGGTGGCCATCGTTCATGCCAGTGTGCTCGTCACATTTGTCATCTGTTGCTTCTTTCTCATCCCCGCCGCCATCTTCTCAGCGCTGGAGGAGAACTGGAACTTCCTGGAGTCCTTCTACTTCTGCTTCATTTCCCTCAGCACCATCGGCCTGGGTGACTACGTACCCGGAGAGGCCCTGAATCAGAAGTTCAGGGAGTTCTACAAAGTGGGCATCACTGGTGAGGACCGACGTTTCTTCTTATTTTCATGGCAAAGCGGTGGCAGCAGTAATATCTCACATTGATTCCATCCGCTGTCCTTCTCATGGAGGTGTTTTTAATAGTATGAATTAAATCATTTGAAAAAAAAGAAGCATCAAAAAATATGGATGAGATGACTGGGTCTGTGTTTTTGGATCAAACTTCCTGTTGCAAAGAGGATATTCCAGCGTGCTTTGTTTGCAGGAAGCCATCCAGAAAAAATATTTTAATTTGTGCAACGCTCTTAATTTGTTTGCTGGAAGCCATCCACGAAAAACACCCAGAATATTTTAATTTGTGCAAGCTCAAGTTAAATCGTGACAAGTTCTCCGAGGAAATTATTCACTGATATGAGAATATCACGTAAAACATCTTTTATGATGGTGAACTTTGCTCTAACTGGGTGTGACGTAATCAGCTCGGTCAATTTTTTGACCTGTACAAAAAAGTAAAGCATGTCTTATTTATGCAATATGTTGAACACACATACAATTATAAACACACAGAGGAGATTCAGATATACTTTGTTAATCCTACAACCGTTTAGAAAATATATTAATTGATAGATAAGATTGAGCTTAATCCTGACGCACAAGTTCCTGTTTCCGATCCAGTTTATATTATAATGGCTTTATCTCAGTTTTACTTCAAACAACATATTATAAATCAGTCATTGCACTTTACAGCTTTGGGTAATATAACAAATGACATGTGATTTGTAGTTTTATCTGAATGATACAGTAGGAATTATATGGCTTTAATATTAAAAATAGGCTTCTATTACGAAACAAAACAAAGAAATAGAAAAATCAATTTGGGGGTAAGAAATAGCTTATCCTATACTCACAGAGTGTAATAGATACGACTACAGGAAGCATATATTCCGCAAGATAACCTTTCTCTGCAAACTTCTAAACAATGCATCGCTCTCTGAAAGGGATTCACTTGCAATAACTGGAGCTTTTCCCAAAATATTCCACAATACTTGTTAACCTGCTGAATGCTGCTGATAAAGCCAAATGTTGACATGATTATTGCTTTTTCGATCCTGATTTTCATAGCCTGTATAAATGCTGCTATAGTGGAATATATCGCTTCGCAGGATTCGTAAAGTATCTATCTGTCTGTCAGGCTGGCAACACAGCCTAATGAAGCTTTGTGTTAGCCACGGTCTAATGGAGACCAGCAAGGCATTGGTTGACTTCTCTGGTTGAGTGTGCAGCTTCCTGTCAGCAGCACTGTCGGGGCTGAGAGTGACTAGAATTAGAAAGGGAACATTTTATTTATTTAATGAGAACCGATGCACTCTTGACAAGCTGTGGGTGGACATAAATGTTGAACGCTACTCAAGTGAACTTTTGTGTGTGTGTGTGTATGTGTCTGTGTGTGTGTGCCAGAGAGGCGTCATTCAGTTGAAACATGGTGTCAGTCTATCGGAGAGAAGGCTATGACAGCGTGTGTTTGTTAGCGCTAATAACAAGAGACATATTTGAGAAACATCCTCTGTGAATAATTACGTGTCAGTATTGTAAGTAACATTTTTTTTTTTGCAACAGTTTGCCACAATTATTGAACTTATTTATTGAAGTTGTTTGAAATCGTTCATTCTAGTTTGTCTTGATTTTGCCAGTGCCTTTGGTGATTTGCTTTTGTGTTTTGAATCTGAAGTACAGCACCATTTTGTGTACAGACAGTATGTTCTGCCTTCTTTTAAACAAACTTTTTAACATACCAATTATAGTGCTGTAGTACTCCTATTTATAGATGTGTAGAAATTATAATCGTGCTCATGCAGTAGTTTAAATGTACGGTTTATATATAGTTTCACGTTAGCTACGGCCACAGATGATTTGCTTGTGAAAAGCCAATCAGGGAATATTTCTACTGCAGGTGTTGAAACAAGTGAATTTAGAGCGTTGACTGAAACTGTTTCTATTCTAGTTATTTATTCAACAAATCACACAGTCTGTCCTTATCATGGTTATCCAGCTGTGTCCTATTGTGTCAGTGCATATAAACAACCGTTTTTGTGAATACTTGCAGAAATCTTTAAAAATATATACAGTATATTTTAGTCTTTCTGTATGAATACACGAGCAGCCGTCATAGTACAAAAACGAATCCGATAAAATGATACGGTAATATTTTTTTTTTTTAAGTATACACTGGAATATGTGATTTCTTGTAAGTGTTATAGAAAATGTGTGGTTATTGTTTGTTTTTCATATGATGACATTTTATTATACTATCTACTGTCGCTAGTAACCTATACTTCTTGTCATCCCTTTCTGTGTGTGTGTCTGTGTGTGTGTGTGTGTGTGTGTGTGTGTGTCAGTCTACCTGATCCTGGGTCTGATTGTCATGCTGGTGGTGCTGGAGACCTTCTGCGAGCTGCAGCAACTGAAGCAGCTGAGGAAGATGTTCTACCTGAAGAAGGAGAAGCCGCAGGACCGCCTCTCCATTTTGGAGCATGACCACCTGTCCTTCACCACTGTGTCGAACCGAGCCATGGCCTACTCTGAGGGAAAAATCCAGTCGTTTGCTAGTGTCCCAAACTCAACTGTCCTCTCCCAATGACGATCCCATGATCCAGTAAACATCGACGGAGCAAACATCTACTGGAGGACGACAATGTGACAGTAGGGGGTCATTCACACCATGATTTAAGTACATAGAATGAGTAGATCATGAGTCTCAGCTGTAGGCATTCTGCACATTTTAGTAGTATAGCTAGTTGAAACGATACAGCGCAAGCAAATAATCTCCTTCATCACACCAGAATACTGACAACATCAGTGATAAAAGAAAAGCCTATTGCTGTACGTACGACTCACAGAAGACACGCTCCTTTAGGAGCTATTTATTGCATATTTAGGAACATTTTCTAAAGTAATTGGTCTCTTAAATCTTGCTGAAATATAGGACACATCTCTGCAGTCTGTCACAAAATAGAACATAAACATGTATGTATCTTTCTAATTAGAGATGCCTGATAGTTATATGTGGAATGTTTTAAGATGTACAATATAGTGCCATCTAGAATAAACACTTGCATGAAAGATGAGCCAAAGTGCAGCAAAACCATAAGGACAACTCAAGTAATCATTTGATTTCTGATATTGTTATGCCTCTGCGACGGCAACAGAAAGATTGGTGTTGTCCGTCCGTCTGTTCTCCTTCCTTCCGTCCACTCGGCTCTTGTGGCGTCTCCGGAACGCCTTGAGGGAATTTCTTAAATTTTAATCCAATCGTCCAAGGAGGAACTGATTATAATGTGTTGGTCGAAGCTCACTGTAATCTTACAAAACAGGTTTTTAAAATGTTAATTATGTCAATTTAGTCTGATAGGATAAAACGATACCGCGAAGCAGTTATTTTAGTTTTACATGAAACTTTGAGACGACAATTTGGTTAATGTGCCATGTTTGATGTTTCATGGCATTGAAAACTGATGAAATTCCATTCATGGGTTAATTCTGACATGCAGTCCAGGATTATTTTCAGTTGGATTGGCTCCTAGATATTTTTTATGAAAAGATTCAAGGCCAATTTTTCTATTGCATAATGTGTTTCACATGGTTGACATAAAGAGAGCGTGCAGTCAATCCTGAACAAAGCATCTGAAAGAAGAGACAGTATATTTTATGAACTACAAGAAGAAGATATTCTGTAAACCTAATTTTTTATACAAAGTTTGCGATTAATAGGCTTTGTTTAAAAAACTGCCAAGAAAAAACACAATTTAACTGTTTATGTTTTGTAGCATTTCTGGCTCATCTTTATGGGGGTGTCAACTATTCTTTTTGGACTTCATGGTTTTTACACATTTCATTGTGAAGAATAGTATTTTTGTCTGCAAGTATGTATATTTTCTCAAAATGTTGCAGTCCTATTTCAAAAGTTGTCCACGTGAGATGATAAGCACTATAATTTATTGATTTGTCTGAGTGGCTTAACTTGCTTAACTTGCTTGACTGTTTGAAAAGGGAAATCGAGGTTAGCCGAGCTGGGAAAGGGAAGCACCGATTGCTGGCTGAGTTGTTGCATTTTACCGTCAATAAAGAGCTCAGTTTGCACACGTAGAGGAGCCAGGCTGAAACACAGAAACAGATCACTGTTTGGGACTTCTCAGAAAGAAAAGGGACATAGTTCCAAAGGTGTTATCTGTAAAAAGAGAAAACGGAACATATATATATATATATATATATATATATATTATTGAAGAAGAAAAACAATAATGACAGAAATAATCAAAAACAAATGGTACTTTGATGTCAGACATAAACTATGTTACTGTATAATTTGAATGTAGACATTTCTATTTACATTTTTCTGGTTATGTACTTGAATTTGAAGCTTTGAAATCCAGTAGCAGGGGTGCAGCTCCAACCTTCACATCGACCACATCAGTTTTTAATCTGCTCATCAACCAAGGATGGAACTTTCCATGATTTGGATTTTTAAACCAGTGGATATACACAATTACAGTTTTGTATGAAATTGACATTGCACTCATGCGCATTTAAGAAGCAACATTTGTATCTGGAGGAAGAATTATGTGTCGAAGTACTTCATTTCATTCCATTAGCCACCCTTTAATGTTCTGTTTGACGTCAATAGACACGTTCAGTGTAGCTGCATACTGCTGCAATGCAGATTTATATAGACTTTTTAAGTACATTTAATAGAAAGTCTGTCTCAGTCTCTGTGTGGAAATGACGTGACCTCATCTTTCTCTGCTACATCGTGACATAGTCACAGCCTTTTCTGAATTCTTGAATGTAATGTTCTTCATGCCGTTTGTTGCAGTGAGATTCAAGGCCCGAGTGCAGCTTTACTCCTCGCTGCTCTGCTGGCTCTGTTAGTTTATTTGAATCGGTGAGCTGTAGCACGGTGTCATGACCGCTTGCAAAATTAGCTTTGAGTGTGTCATCATCTGAGTTACTCACTGATCTTTAATTTAGTATTTTATAGAGCAGTGGGATTTTAGTTTTTTCCCCCCCACCAGTCTGGGCCTTCGCGTAAACTATGATGCATTGAAACTGTTCATATTGTCTGCTGAGAAAAAAACAGAACTTGAATTTTGTGAAGGTGGGGTTTCTCTTTTACTGTAAGATGTTTCACTGTTTGTACATACATTACGTAGACTGTTGTCAAGGCTTCTAACCTCCAGCCTAACTGTGTTTGGCAGTGTTTCTCATGCACATGCAGTCTGTCTCGAGGGTGAAGACTGTCAGGTACAGTAGTTCTGTTCAGGGAGTAAACATTGTTTCAAGGACTCCAAATGGGAGCACACTGACATTATTTATTTATGCGGTCAAAAGTAACACGTTTGGAAAATGTGGGATCACAAATTTCTGTACATATCTCATCAGTTGTGGATTCATGTGCACCAGTGAGAATTGTAGGATTGCCATGAAGCACCGAGGTTTTCTGTCAAGTTCATCTGAGCATAAGAAGTGAATCCATGAACTGTAAAATATCAGTGTCTTAAATAAAGTGTTGGTTGAATCTGATTTGTTTGTTTTAATTATCTTTTTACTCTGGTGTACAATTTAGAGCTACGACTGTAGCCACGACTGTACGCATGCTGAAGGCCGATCCAGTGGTTGTCATGAGGACTGTGCTCAGCTGTCTCCCTGCAGCAACACATGTGACTTTAGCATTCAAAGCAATTGGTTGTTCATCAGACTCATTATATGTGGCACTTCATGAAGAAGGGAACATGGTTAGCTGATTTACGAGAAGCTGGGAAGACAAAAATAACTCTTAAAATGTGTGTAAAGGATTTGGTATTCCTGTACAATATCTGGAACACAACAATATATGTGAAAATTGAACACATTTAAAAAGTAGATGTATTAAGTCTGAATAATCTGATACCTTTCCACCTCAGCATTCATCACAGTACTACAGAATATATTGTGTTGTATTGCCGTGGGGAAAATGTCTCTCTGAGGAGAATGCATTTTATTGCTGAAAGTAAATACAACACTTGTGTTTTCTTCCACAGTTGTGATTCTTGAGCCGGCATTCATGTTAACAAGTTGAAATGAAGATTGGGAGAAGGCGGTTCTTGGCAAAGTGTTTATTGGATGCATGTTATGAGAAGAACAATCAGCCAAATCCCCCAGAATCAGAATTCATGACAATCTGCTTGAATTCCTAACATGCATTCTGCATTTCTGCAAACCTATTAGAGGTCAGGCTCAAAACACAAACAACAAACAACTCATCTGATTTGTGCTCCGCAAATAGTTCTTATGAATCACGTGAGCCTCGCTTGTATAATATTTATGCAGTAGCATTTGAAACAGGGTCATGGTACAATGGTCTCCGGTCTCCATAAAATTGCACCTTTCTATTTAGAAAACAAAATAGTAAGTTCACACAGCCCTGCTTCTGTAGAAAATAAACTGTACGCTTCATCAACAAAAGTGTAATTAAAACAACTGGCCCTCAGATAGACAACCATCCCATTTACAATGCATACACAAGAATAGCAGAGTACATTATTGTTCGGAAAAGCTTAAGAAAGAAGGAGAAAAATAATGAAAAAATGCACAAGAAAAATACTTATTCGTGGGATCAGTCCACACTTTTAAACACTTATCCCACAATTATTACCCACACTCTTATGTGTTATTCTTAGCAATGGTTTCAAACATATGTGTATATTGTATTATTTCTTTTAAATGCAGAGTGTGCATCTTTAAATGATGCAGTATGAACATAAACAAGCACATGAACAGTAGCTATAGAAAGTGCAGCCATATCATTCATTCCTTGCAGGTGGTAGAGTTTAATTAATACAGCGGTCACTTGGTTTCCCTCTCAGTAGTGACATGGATGTGTCTACATTTGTATGTGTAATTCTGCTGCTGCTCTAACTTTCTATTGTAACAAATGGTACAGGTTGCCGCTTGAGGAAATGCTCTGACAATGACACATCAGCATCCCCTTGTGGAGATATGCAGCCTGCTCAATGTGAATTAATTGAATTTGGGGTTAGCACGAGGAGAAGAGAGCATCTCCTTGCTGATATTAATCATTGTGCATGCAGAAGCACGTTCTGCACTAACTTACTTGATTGTGGTCCTTAATTATGGCGATAAACCACACCTACACTTCAGGGCATTACATCTTCAAATGCCCCAACTTTTTTCTATCCTTTATTTGCTTTTCGTTGGTTGCCACACAAACACGTGCATACAAACTAGACGCAGCCAGCTCGTCAGTCGGGAGTGTATCAGGGCCGAACCGGACTATCCCCTGAAGAGCCATTTCCACACACCAACAAACTGAAACGTACCCACAGGTCCTTGTCATTAATATTGCTGTTTGATCTTTTTGCATCATTCATATGCACGCAGGGAACTACCTGAGCCGGAGCAGTGAAGAAAAAGAGTTCAGCCCCACATTTAAATCCTGCAACCAGAATGATTCTTTTATTCATGCTGACAGAGAGAAATACATCACTCCGCTGAATCTAAAGTGATTCTTTCAGAAAAGAGATCAAATAATGCATGTGTTTCAGCTCGAGGTTCACCCCAAATTCAGCAGAGCCCAAGACTAACACACACTGCAGCAACATGTGTGACGCTAGACGTTTCATCAGTCAAGTCCATTGTTGAAAATGTGGCTCGGTCCAGAGACTCAGGGGCCACACAGGACAGAGGGGGGAGGGGGGGGGGGATTCTAACCTATAGCACCGCTTTCTCTTCGTGAAGCAACTCTATTTATATCCTGATGGTTACTATGGGAATGCAGGAGGCCTCAGGCACAAACATTCCCCTCTGCCAACTCTGTAACTGCTCTTCTTTGCTTCTGCAAGCACAAGTCTTTCATTTTGCTGCACCGACAATTAGAGTTTGTATTTGGTTTTACTGATGCGCCCAAGAAATAACCAAAAGGAAATGTTGAATTGTGCATTTGAGGTTGTGGTAGTGCAACAGTCCTATTTCCTCGGCATACAAATGCATAGCTGCAAAGACTGAGCAGGACATACATGCCCCAGTTAACTCTGTCTTAAATATACTGTATACGAGTTGAGACAAGCTGTCAGGACCAGAAAACGGTTGAAAAGAAGAGAAAGAGGGGCGAATGGAAGCTGTGAGCATTCTCTCTCCTGCAACCAGTCTGCAGTGAAAACTCCATTGCTGCAGTGTGTGATGTTTAGAGAGAACATCACAACTTAGTCGGCTCCCTTCATGTTTCATACGAAGATGGCACAGGCACATTTATTAGTTCTGGAATAATAAGCATGAATAAATAAATAAAATCTGTATTCTGCTTTTCTGACGTCTGACGAAAGCCATCACATCATGAGTCATGCTGAAACCTCTAAAGCAACTCTTAGAAATGCATCGGCAATGTGAACATTTCTTCTCGTATTTTATACTTTATAATATAATCAGATCTGAGTTGATATTCAGCTGTAAAACGCTGAGAGAAAGTCCACTAATTGGACCATATGCCTTTGGACCACACCAATTCTAATCAAATCATAAGCACACGAAGGAACAACCTTGCCAATTGTCATGTTAGTTTTCTAATGTTAACAAAATGCCGTCACATAAACCTCAACATGGCCTGATTTACAAGTCTTTAATCCCCAGAACTCACCAA
Source organism: Pseudoliparis swirei (assembly GCF_029220125.1). Lineage (NCBI taxonomy): Eukaryota > Metazoa > Chordata > Actinopteri > Perciformes > Liparidae > Pseudoliparis > Pseudoliparis swirei. Next base: position 10,838,471 of record NC_079404.1, read on the forward strand.
CAAATAATTGGTTATAAATATTCAGAAGAAGCAACCACTTGTTTCGAGTGATGAATGTCAGACATTGGGGAATCTTGGTGCTCAGTTTTACCCTCGCCAACATGGGGTGACCAATTACTCAAAATCCCTTTTGACCAAGTCGACAAAAGTTATGCAGCACATACATTTATGACAGGAGAGGTGCACTTTGACAAATAAGCATACAGCATAAGAATGTATCTGTCAAGGACAATGGATAGATGTTCAGTCTAATAAAGAATAATGATTCAATAGTGTATAAATATGCACATGGTAAAGAAAGAAACAGCTACGTTGCATTTTATTTGACACCTAGTGCATTGGAACAATGCATAAGATCATGGTTCATTTCACATTATGGATGTGAATATCTAAAGGTCAAAAGAATGTGTGTTGCAATTGAAGGGGACCCCAGTTTTAGTCAATGACTAGATATACAGTAATTGATTTCTATGAACTGAGCAGATTGTATCACCTCTGTGGTCATGAAAAACATTTCTGTGTGAACTATTGTGAAGCTGAAAAGCACCTCTAAAGTGCCATTTTCCTGCTATCTCAGAGTGTCTTTTAAAAATAATAGCAGCGCATCAGAGAGTCATGGATACCGACTGGATTTTAATCTTATATTTTTATCTTGATTTCATTTGTCAGCAAAACTAAAATAGGAGCATCTAAGAATGGAATTCAGGTCAGAAAGGAAAACAAAAGATGCCAATTTTTGTCCCACGGGAGCCGTTTGCATCTGCAGCTAACTGGTTCCTAATGTTGACACATAGCATCAGCGGGTCCTCTGACTCCTCTCATCCACAGAGATTGTGTCTATATCCTCCAGCTCTGTGTCAACCTTAGCAATAATGGCAGCTGAATAACAAAGATACCCTAAATAACTCACAGAGGCCCTTGGGACACCAGGGGGTTGATTCCATAAAGGTTGTGTTTCTTCTTCAGCAACAGACGAACAGATGTGTCCCTCTGGATTATAACAATACATTGCTCCTCATGTTGGCATATTCAAAGATAGGAGTCACTAATTAAATGCTGAGTAATGAGTATAAAAGGTTTACAAAACCTCTATTACTTAAATACATACACAGTGATGAATGTGACCTTTTTTTATTGGCTTAGAGTTTCGATTCTCCCCCTGCATTGGCCAATCAGCAGAGGTCTGTTCTACTGTTACCATGCTGAGGGCTGCATACAATATTAATGGTTAGAAGAGAAATGACTTACACCATATCTATTTAAAATGTATGAAACTGGACACAAACAATATCTCACAGAGAAATATTGGAAATGAGGTCAACAAAACAAAACGACTGAAGTGTACATGTTTTTGAGAATGCAGAAAAGAGCTAAAGGGGATATAAAATCCCAACCTCTACGATTTACATCAGTAATCGGAAGCCCTTGCAGCTTAATTTCCCTCTAGATTCTAGAAATGTATGAACGATCATATGATGAGGGGAAAACTGCAGAATCTTTTGTATTCATTATTTTTCCGATTTCACTCACTTGAGAATAGTGCCTCATGAAAATGGGACATTTTCACGGGAGACATTTTGTTATGTTTGAAGAGAAAGCACAGGCGTAAATAACAAAATAAATAATGTCAGAATTCCATTTAGCCGCCTTAGTTTCGGGGCTTGGGTATTGTTCATGCTGGCTCATTGTCACACTGTCATGACTTAGTGGGACAAAGAGCCATCGCTATGTCTGTGTGTCTGCTTTGACAGGCCGATAACAAGTCACCTCAAGAACTCTGAAAAAAAGTATTCATATTCCCTTTATCAGGACCACATTTGTGTCATTGCAATTCTTCCACACTGTTGACCAACTATTGCATTTAATTGTATTTGACTGTTTATGTGCATTTGTAATATAAACATCATTACAAATAGACATTGAACATGTCAGCATACACAATACCACGGACCTAACATATTACTATCAGTAGTTACACCTGGGTTTGACAGGTCACCACATCTGCTGTTTTTCACAACAGCAAAGTTGAGGTGTCACAGCAGTAAGAGCACCGGTGGTACTAGTAACATTAATAATAGCTGCAATCTGTTCAGGTGAGCCAGTTCCACAAACCAGGTGGTGCATGCTCAGAAAACCATTTTTATCTGTTTTCATTCAAATGAACCGATCATTTGAAAACTTTAACGGCTGGCTGGCCACTGAGTTCCTTATTGTGTCCGAAGCATCTGCACAGCATTCGTTTAATGTTTCTTGGCCTTGAGCATTGACTTTCACCTCATCTATGATACAAATTCAGTAAGTGCAGAGTGCAGTGCCCCGCAGAGCGGGCCACCAATTAACTCGCTATTAGAGGACTGCTGACGTGGAAGATGGTGTGCTGGGTGGCAGTGGAAAACTTTGATATATCAGCACTCCTTTTATATCAACTGTTTTGATATTCATGAGCTGTGTCTCACAGGGAAGGTGTCCACATTATTTAGTTTGAGTAAAGCAGAAGGTTGAATGCTATTGATTTAGCTGTGGCTGAGAGTTGAGAGGTGCATGTGGCAGCTCTCACGGCGCTCCCCGTGGGTTTCCCCCACCAGCACCAAGGATCAGCCAGGCACCAAGAGGTTTCGTTCGATGACATCTTTTATTTCGGCAACACACACACCGAGCAGACCGCAACACTGTGCCTCTGCTCACTTCCTCCCTCCCTCCAGCTCTGCTGCCCTTTTATACAAGCAGCATCGGCTGCTGACTGATTGCCAATCAGTCAGAGCAGCTGACTAATTACCAACCAGCCAGCAGCCGAGGCCAGATTGGGGACAGCTCCCACAGTGCACTATGCAGAATGAACCTTATCCCCTCTTCCCTAAGGCTGCCGAAAGGAGGTGTTGACCCGTCTATTGATGACTAGACTCCACTTTTTTGGGGCGTGAGTAAGCACAGGACCCCCACCCCACACACACAAACACACAAACACTGTGTGGACGGGAAAGCTGTGGCTGGTCATTGATCCATGTGAAACCGGTCTACAAAAAACAGTCACTGTACTTTTGCTGTTCTCTGCAGTCCGGAGCTCACATAATGTTGACGCCATGCAGCCAGTGGACCACAGAGCCGGGACCTTTGGGCAACATGGAAGGTATCGCTCCAATCTTCCTCATTTTTATAACTGCACGTATCGGGTTAGGTTTTTAGGGTAATCTAAACTTTGCCGAGTTTAAGATTTCCTTTTAATCTTAAACTTTATCGGCTTGACAATCTTTTATTCGTTTTATCAACTCAAACCAAATACTTGTTAAGTTATTGTTGCATAGTTCATAATCCTCCAGACAAAGACAGTTACTTGATTTGCAGATAGATATAATCACCACCAGAGAACATAATTACCCTATTACTGGGAGTATTGTCGTTGATTAGATGTAATCAACCATATCCCTGTAATTGTCTTTGATTCTGAGGAATTCCAATGAAACAACATGTCTACTGTTTCATTTCTAGCTGTGTTCATCTAGACTTTTTAAATACAGGACGTACTATATCATCTTGAAATGCTGGTGGATTCCTTGAGTAAAGTAGACTGTGAATAATGGATCAAAGGGGAACCTAGTGGGCTGTGAATTGTTAAAAAATCTAGTTGCTGGAAAAAGTTGTCTGGTAACAGGTCCAATATGTCGTACACCTGAGCTGGAAAACTGGGCTTGACCGGTCAATTTATCTTTGAAATTCCGCACAAGTGAAATCCATTTTTTCTCTTCCACGCAGCTCAGCTACCTGAAATGAAAAGCAACAGCAAAATAATTCCAAGGAAAGCAATGTTTCTGTCTTTTCCTAAAATAATATGACTGATGCATAACATGATTATGGTCAAATGTAACCGATACAAGGAGCTTTATTGTTTAAAAGAAGATAATATCATCAAGATAGTTGCACCTCACATCTCTGGCTCCTTCAAGCTCGATAGTCTTTTAAATACCATGCAGAACCCCCGTTCTGAGACAAAAATAATTGGCACTATCCGTTAAAAAATAAACACTTCGTACTTCAAAGTATGATTATGTGTGCATTTTTTTAATGTTACGCCAGGGAGAGCTGTGCCTGTCTGGATATGAAAAACAAAATGAGGGGAAAGCACGAGGAAAAAGATCTCATGTTAAAAGTATGATTTCTGCCAATTTGGTCTGTGCTTTACTGATAACACTCTTTGAGTCACACCGCTCTAGTTCAGGGGAGACATTAGGTCAGTTTAGAGATGCAGACATGTGCAGATTGAGATTAAAGGGAAGAGAAAAACAGCAGATCCAGAAAAAAAATCTAATAAATATTGGACGTCTTTTGTGTATCTATTTGTATGACCTATAACTGTTACCGACCTTTTTCAATAACACAGGTGAAAATGAATGCATGCCGATAATGACAAGTAGATGGCGCTGTTGCAGTGCCTCCAGGACCCCGCAGCAGCATCCATAGCAAAGCGCACCCTGTTGAAACAGTCTGCACTGTGGTGGCCAGGCAGGCATATGTGTGTGTGAGGGTGAGAAGGAGCAGTGCGACGGTCTTGTCTCCGTCAGCCTTGATCAGGATTTAGATGTTTCACAGTAGCTGCCCTGCTTAGTGGGCTAGAGGATGTACGGTGATGGAGAGGGCACAGTGTGGGACCGGGTCGGGCGGCCCCACCGGGACTGTATGTGCTACCTTGGACCTCCTACTTTGATGCCCATGTAAGACATTTCAACTTTTAGAAAGGCGTCGCAGCCGAACGACAGGAGGCAGCGCCCCACCTGTAGCCCACTTGAATAGATAGGCGCATTGATAAAGTAGGACAGATGCTAGAGCCAGTGTAGCTGGTGAGGGTTCTCTTTGAATTGCATTGATGCTTGAAATCCAACTGCTGATTGACGTTATTGTGGGGGACAGATTACAATTATGTAAAAAAAAAGAAGAAGAAAAGAACACAAAAGGTGTTAGGATGTGGCAGCACGTGGGGGAGGGTGTTACACGGAGATGTTCTCAAAGTGCGTCAGTATATTGTGTTTTGCTTTAACGATTTCACAACACCGGAGAGAGACTGACGGGTCAGCATCGTGAGATACTTTTTGGCAGACGTGTCGCAACTCGGCTTTATGTGCGCGACATGTTCGTTGTGTATCCCACCTGCTGGACATAAAGCAGCCCATTGATCTCTGATATCATATATTTACTGTTTAGCCTGTGGGCTGCGCGCAGGTTGTGCCTCCATGAAGTCATCTCAAGAAATCCCTCGTGAGCGACCCATTAGTTTCAGATGCCTTCACGCGCGTCATAGGAGTTGCACAGTGCGTCGCAGCCTAACCCCACAGGAGCAGTCACTTCCGCTCAGCGTCCTTCACAGCGTCGTCGTGAGGACTGAAGACCAGTGAAGGATGATGATGTAGGCCTACAAGAGATGGGCTGCAGGGGCCCATCGCGCCTCTGTGAAACATGGTCACAACACTCACTTCCCCGCGTTAGCCAACACGAACTCTTGTCTTATCAAGTTATTTTCAAGTTCCAGTCCCCGTTTCCTCTGCTGAGCGCGCGCTCTCGCTGCTCGTGTAACTCAGGCCACCCCTTGTTCTCTCTTCCCAGCGGGATGCGCAAGTCGCACGACGTGAGCCCCAGAAGGCTTTCGGACATCAGCCCTCAGCTCAGGCAGCTCAAGTACCTGGTGGTGGACGACGCCATCAAGGAGGACCTCAAGTCCTCGCGCTCGGTTGAGGACATCAACAGCGCGTCGATAGAAGAGCGAATATTGCGTATCACCGGCTATTATGGATATCAGCCCTGGAACGCAAGCTACAAGAGTGAGTCAGTCTGCATGCATGGAGCTGTTAACTTCTGTGACTGCATGCTGCATGCAGGGGCCACACGCAGTCTCTTTACGCACTGTGGACACACACACACACACACACACACACACACACACACACACACACACACACAACTATTAAAAATACACTCAGATAACATAAGCGCATGGATTGGCTGTGATGTAATAAAAAGCTTGATGTGCGTGCTCTAACTGCCATGGTTACAAGGAGATGGAGTTAGAGGACCCTGGACACTGGTTCACAATCACCAATATACTGCCAAAAGCATGTGCTGGTTTCACTCTGTGACTGTGAGGGTTCACAGGAGAAGTTAAAGGCAGTGTGAGTGTCCACCCTGTCATCCTCATCCTCTACATCAATCAGAGTGTGTTGTTAAAACAAAGTGCAAGTGCCGGCGATGGTCTGTATATATGACGTTGCACATCCGTATTTCCACAGACTATTCATGTGGACACTGATAATTAGCTGCTGAAGTATCAGTGTTGTGTACGGTTACTGCAGACAGTGGAGCTAATGAGTGTTGAGCTTGGAGCCATGACAGTGGGAGTGATGCCCAGAGCGCCTGAGTCTTCGGAGGAATACAGTTATTCATGTCGCTTTTATTTTCTCTCTCATTTCCTTTCTCTGCGTCCCCTCTGCTGCAGAAGGATTAGAGCCGTGCTTAACAGTCTTCACAACTCTCACTCTTCTCCGTGTGTCTGTTGCTCAGTGGGATGTTGCTGGTTGATGAGCATTAGTTGGTGGAACATTTTGTAAATTTAATTTGAGAGACTGCAATATTAAACAGCTGCAAGGCTACATTAAAATTCATAGGCTTATACCGAACATCTAAAAACTGCAGGCATCACAACACAGATCTGAATTTGTCTTTACTTCTTTTGTACCGTTGCTGTGGGCAGGGTAAGGACAGTCAGTGGATCATTTTACAAAGGGCGGATTGAAAGATATCTATTTTTGTTAGAAGAAGAGGGTTTCATATTTGTTTATATTGAATATAATGTACGTTGGCTGCCAACACAAATGTAGTTAAATATACTTACAATATTAGATGACAAATATAAGTGCTTTATACTGTGTATTTTGTATTGTTGGCCTTCAAATAGCATCTTATTAGTTCAATGGAACCATACACAAGTTATGAAGTGTCTACTTCATGGTAAATGAGATGATCAGTGGGTTTAATCAAAAATCAAAAAACAATGATGATGTTGAGAAAAGAAGTCCCTGAAGAAAAGCAGCCACAACTTTATTCATATAGTTTAGAAACAGCATTTTGATGACACCAGTCGTAGTACAAATCTAAGATTTCATGATGAGTTGCACGGTTGCCTCAGACATATTCCTGCGTCGTCATGAGAATTATGACTAATTGGTGTTTCATTTAGCCTTTCAGGAAACGTTAGCTTAATTCCCGTTTTTTTGTGTTCCTTGCAAACCAAACGTAAATCCATTATCTTAAAATCCACACAGTTGTCATTTCATTCTGGTCGTCCTAAAGAATCAGTCCACAACCTCCTTGGCACACACAGCCGGACTACTCAGGACGCAGTGGCAACTAGAAAGCCATGGCTAATGATGCTGAAGAGTGGAGGGCTGATGCTGAAGGCAACCAAGTTCAGTGGGAGGCTGAGTACTTCTCAGTATGGTGCAAAGATACACCAGTTTGTTTCATTAACCACCAACCTTTCCCAATTGGCACTGGGAAGCTTTTTCACAGCAGTTAGTGGAGTGGAAGAGAAAGTAGAGTGAGTAGTATATGCCATGACATGGCTGGGAATGAAAGTTGGCTTTGTGACATAATGGGTCTTCTGAATATGAGTCTGCAGGTGTCTCAAACATGTGGGATGCTGTAATCGCCCTTTTACCATTTAACTGCACGTGTAACGGAGACAAATGCAATTTTTCCCAAACTGAAATTGTAATTGATAATACTGCTGCAGGTTATACACTGAGCGATCCAAGAGGACTCCACATGCCGGAAATGTGGAAAGTTAAAATGTATTTTAAACTAAGCGTCATCACTTTCCTTTTTGTAAGAGGATTCCTTCAGGACACGAGACACAGCCTTAGCTGATACCATTTAAAACAATCTTGAATTTAATATTTTTGGGCTTTTTTCTGTTCTCATTTATTTAGATTTTTTATTTTCCCTTTAATTATCTTATTGGTTAATATTTATAACATCGCTTATGTTAGTCTTTTGCATTATTTGGCATTTCCAGAGTTAAGTCAAAGGACAGGTTAAAAATGAAAATCTTCTTTTACTTTGCAGACATATACAATAGAGTTTTATAGCATTTCGGCCTCTCTTTGCTTCGGAAGTCGTCCCTTTAGGTTTGTGAAGTTCCACTTAGACAAACAGACTCTGTTCTTTTCTTAATTTATTCGTTCTATCTATCATAAATGTAGCGTCCCCTCAGGTGCTAATTTAGAGCTTCAAGAGGCCTTAAATGAGGTTGGATTCTATTTTGAGCTGAGGGTTTGAGGATGGGGAGATGCAACAGTGGAGCAGGTTGGAGAGAGACTACTGCCAGCTGTGGATGTGTACATGTGTACGTACACATGTACACATCCACAGCTGGCAGTAACAGGCTAGCTGGAAGGGATGGGCAAGGTATGTGGCGACTGAGATAATGACATCTCTCAACTCAGCTTGAGTTCAGGAGAATCGTTATGCATCTACACCCAGCTGCTCAGGATAAATCCAGCTTGCATGCTGCAGGGTCGCAAACTCAGACATAAAGAACAAGAGCTTTTTCTTCCAATCTGAATTCACACCAGTGTTAAACATATCAGTTTCTCCATCAACAAAAAAGCCTTAATAGACTGCATTGTGAGTGAAGGGTAATTGTTTCGATATTAATGTCGCTCCCTTTGAAGTATAATCCACAGCCGGGTGGGAAAAGGCACTCTGGGAAATGTAGATACTCACAACCTCAAATAGAAGTTAGTCCCAGCTTGATGATCTATATGACATCATAAGTGGGTGAAATTCTCTTAAAAAATAGCCGTTGCAGTATTTGCTCTATGGTGTGTAAACGATGCATAATAAAACGACAGTAGGAGTATTTTAGTTGTTCCTTTGTCACAGATCCACAGAGTGAAGTGCATTGATCCACTGAGTATAAACACATTTGTTTCATCCTTCTGCTCTCGTGTTCATGGTGTGTATTCGACTGAAAGAGAAACCTCTCCAGCCTTGATCAACTTCCTCTGCATCTGTCGCAGTAATTCAAGCCAAGGGAACATGCACGCACAGAACAGGAACTTGCCGAGTCTTGCCGTGTAGGCTGATGTTCAGTCAAGGGTGCACGATCATGTCTGCATGTAAACAGAGCCATTGTTACGCTCAACTGTGCACATGTTCACATGCAATAATCCACAAGGCAAAAAGAAATGGAGACAATGGCAGTAGAGAATTGAGGTAAACATGTCATTACCTTGCATGGTTACATCTCTAAAATGTTCTTTTTTAATTATGCATCCAGGACTTACGCATCATGATATTTTAAATATTTTATGTTAATGATTTTTATGACCATATGGTACCAGCATCTGACATGTTCAGACAGACAGTCCTTGTCCACTATTATTCTTTGATGACGATGGAGTCTAACGGTCATGAAGGAACTGAGGGATGGTCTCTGCAGGAGTACAGATACTGTAGTGAATTACCTTCGGTTGTACATAAAGGGATATTTCTGACTGATTTTTGAGCTTTTCCTGAGTTTAAACAAATCAAGTATATATTCAGTGCAGCACCAAACAAATTGGCCCTGGAATTTAACATGAAAATATTAATATGTTTGGAGCGTCTTTAAAAACAGTCAGAAACAGTGAGTTAGTCCTGTGCTAGCACCCGAATCATCCAACCAGTCCTTAAATAATGCCCTCGTTGTTTCAAAAACACTGTTTGAGCTGAACATATTTCATATTCTGCCCGAGTGGTGCAAGCAAGGCTTCTCTGAACATATATATTTTTTACCATCTCCAGTCGGTAGAAGCAGCTTCTGTTGCGTAACATCACATCAATAATTGAGAAGAGGCATAGATCATCACTCAGACACATGCTCCTGAAGTCCACTGGACTGGAGAAGCTGCAAATTAGCGAAACCACTTTGAAGAAGAAAAACCTCCAGTCTTGTCTGTCAGCTGCTGATCTTTTTATCTCGGTGTGATCCAGAAGGGGTGTAGATAACCGAGGAGAGAGGGGCAGTTGCAGTGGAGCAAATGAGACCGCCAATTCAGCTGCTTTAAACTAGTTTTGTGGAAAACAAACCGTCTTAGTCCAGAGTTTGATATTTCTTATTTTTTTTCTATTTCTTGCACAGGGACACTTTTCTTGATGGAGAAGTAAACATGTTGCATGCATGAACCTGTGGAGCATCTGTATACCTCAGGTGATGATCTGAGACAACTGGTTGCCTCAGCTTGCTATCATTCATGCTTGTGTTTCTCAGAATTAACCCTGAAGACAAAAGCGCTAAGTGAATTGTGGCTGTAGTTCTATGTTCTCAGTGCTCACTCTGCCTTGTAATGAAAAGCCTGCCAGTTTAATGCCAACTCCTATCCTGCTGTCATCCCTTTCTCCTCCTCACTCCCTTCATCTTGCTGTTAATTAGAAGTTGTGAAGTGATTAATCCAGAGTCTGCAGTGGCCACACCAGCACATCATTGTCTGTGTTGGTCGCAGAAGAGCAGTGCTTGTGAACAGGGAGAGCAAAGTGTAAATGGGGTTGTGCAAGCAATTAGGAGGTTTATGTGGGCATTATGATGGGAGAGGATGAGTATTGGTGGCAGCTTTATACACACATACAAACAAGCATTGTCAATTGCTATTAACTTATCTTGCTTAAGTGTGAGACTTAAACACCATTTTGTGTTCACTTTTTTCTTCTTTTTCTTTTCTTATCTTTATTTAAAAAGGTACCATGTACAATTAAAGCAGAAATTTCACCATTTCATGTATTAGTACCAGATTGTAGCTACAGCTAATTTGCATCTGCAGTCCCTTGACTACAGCTTAAAGCTGTTAGAACAGCGGACGTATACATTGTAATTGTCCAAAACAGAGTTAAGACTGTAATCTTGACACCTGTGCCAGGAGTGAAATAGTGGAAGAGTAAAACAACAATGAAAATCCGCTCTATCTATATCTCAGCCCTGGAGTCGTATCATTTGTTTGGGAGAAAAATGTAGTTTCAACTGACCTACTTAAAAAAGTCGGGTTCCTGCGTCATATCCCTGGGCCTCTTCCGGAGCAATTTTATCCCTCCCCACTTCAATTTTTCCCATCGAAAAATAGAAGCTTGCATTAAATTGTATGCCAGATTTGCATATCCCTTTACACACTCAGCTCCTGTATTGATATTCTCTCTCACATTCCATGTTCCCAGAGCAATATGCACTGTTGATGCATGACCGACAGCTGACCTACTGTATCGACGCTGCAATGCTCTGGAAAACAACATCAACACTTGTCTGTCGATTACAGTCAGAGCCGGTGCGTATTAGAGAACGACAGCAGCAGCAAGACAAATACAGCAGATAGGCGCACAGGCTGTACTGTTGGACCCACAGAGAGTTTAAACTGATATACGGACAGGTGACTTTTTCTTTGCTCCGTCCCGATGCGCGAGCACACGCTAGCATCGGAGCTCTGCAGCGCGCGAGACGGAGAGCCGAGAAGTGTTAACGCGACACGTAGAGACAGTGACATGCTGCTAGTTTAATAAAAGAACAAAGATGTGCTCTTTAAGAAAAAGGACCTTAAATTACTTCTGCTGTAATCTGGCGCGATAGAGAAAATTACATGGTGGCGGGCGGATATTTTTTTTTCTCAACTCAAAGTTGCCGTCACCGAAAGAGCCATATATGGCTCGCGAGCCATAGGTTCCCGACCCCTGCTCTACACATTGTTCTCAATAGTATATCGTCATTTTAGCATCTAAGTAAGAAACCTCATTGACATTTCTCAGTTTAAAGCGAATATTGCAAATACCGGTGAAATATGGTGTTGAAGTGAACGATGATCAGCGCCTTCAAATAGCGGTGAAAAAACGTTCACTTTCGAACCTCTTTTGAACGTATTTTAGTCACCATATTTTAAATGTCTTTTAAATTTAGAAATACTCACAGTAAAATATGTATACATTTATTTATACACAGTCATAGTAACTTATTGCTACTTTCCACTTAAAGGACAAAGACAACTATGTGTCACAGGGAACTGTTAATTATTTTTTTATGAAGCAACAATGTAAATATAACAATTTTATTTAAATAAATCTACAATGAAATAAAAAATACACAAATCTCCCTTTCTTTAAATGTCGTTGTCAAAGCCACCCAGTAGCCGTTTTCAAATGGTCTGCCAGATTTAGGGTATTAAGTATTAAAAATAAATATTTACTTTGGAACCAGTTTTGAATGTCTTTTCACCGGTGACCATATAGTTGTTTTCTGGACGTCTCTTTAACGGAAAAATGCTCACTGGGGTATTACATAGTATAATACTGTGTGTATGTTTCTGTATGCCAAAGTGTTTTAGCCCTCTTCTTGTTCAGACATTACTTTGTTTTACTCACTTCCTGCAGATATTCACTGAATAAAGCCCTGCTTGCTTTTTATAGTGTATTTTAGATCATGCCCAGTGGTCCCCAAACTAAGGCCCGCGGGCCGGATACGGCCCGCTTCCACATTTGGCCCGTCCCCCTGAACAATACCAGATACGCATTATGATTTCTTTTTTCAGTCTGGCCACGCAAATCCTAGACTAGCCCCTGTCAAATAGAACGGAATAATGGCGAAAAGGTTAGGTAAGAGAAAAATGGAAAGGGTTATTAATATTTGGTTATGTGTGGATTTCTGGAAAACAATACATGTTGGTACAAACTGACCCCGGCCACCATCAGAGAAGGGAAAAGTTCTGTGGCCCTCACAGGAAAAAGTTTGGGGACCCCTGATCATGCCTAACAACTCAGTTTTATAACGTTGGGCTACAGCGACAGTTCATAAAGACAGTCGCCAAAATGGACTAGGCATGCAGCCTCGCCCACATTGTGAGAAGCAGATCATTAATAAAAGTGTACATTATTATTATTATTAACATTATTATATTTCATTTAAGTAACATTATGCAACAATTGTACCTTAAAATAACAGCTTGAAAAAAATTGTGCCGCTACAATGACTTAATATGGCGATTTGCGCCTCCGCCATGTACTTCGACCTGCTTTCTGGCAGTGATTACACAATGTCATATAGTGCCACTCCACGCTCGCAGCTACAGTATAAGGGCGAAGCAAGCGAAGTCTCTTGTAATGAATTACACGTTCCAATGTAAATTATGAATATGTAGCTTTTTGGTGTTGTCAACAATATTGAATTCGATCACACGTACTCCACATTCAAACATTTAGAAAACAACGTATATAGGCTGAAAACGCGATCGGTATTTCATCTAAACTAAATGTTGTCATTCTTTTGGTTATGTTAGCATTCATCTCCGATATCACAATGAATAAAACTATGCAGTCATATTTATGTAAAATCTTTGAATATTCTTACCTTATTGGTTGACATCATTTCTTGGTTTCTGACTTCGTCTGGTCATCAATACAAGTGTATGCGAGGCTGCATCTATCGTAACTGGGTATTTACGACACTGAAGTAAACGTTAAATACCTCCAAAACTGAAGGGGGCGCTAAAAGGGAAAAACTCCATAATGGGGCTTTAAGGTAGATATACTTTTGGAGGAGAACCAGCGAATTGGTTTCACAAGTTAAAATCATAATGAAGGATTTGGGTAATTCAAATAGCTAAGTTTATCCAGATGACGTGTTCACAAGGATATTTGTAAGTACTACACTAGTAGAGTCTCTCCATTTCTCATTCCATCTCACAGATTATCGGTGAGCTTGGAGGAATATCACTAATGACTGTGAGAGTAGAAGCAGTTGAAGCTATAAGCGAGAGCATCCGACCATCCTCTGCTTCATCTCTGCATGTAGAGATCCATAAATAGTGAACAATAGCACAGAGAACTCCTCACGTGATGGTTTCCCTGTGTCCTGACTGAAGTAGATCTGTGGTGCTTTAAAGTCTCGATGCGCTATGTTACGAACTGTTCACGATGATGAGGAGGGCATGACTTAAAAGATATGTTGTGTTCCTTCTCTCAAGTACTATTTAAAAGCTTCAGTCAGGAAAATATTTTTGAACAAACACTTACTTTATCTTTGCAAACAACTCAAAAGTTAAAGTGAATTCTAGGTTTTCATGCTTTAATAGATTCTATTTTAAAGGATAAATGGCTGGTAATGAGCAATTCATATGACAGTAAAAATGGAAATACTTTTCCCAAAGAGCAAGGCCATCAAATTACTGGCTGTGTCTGATCAATAGTCCAAACATATTTCATTTACATTTAAGAGAATAAAAGACATGAGCAGCAAATGATCACATTTGAAAAGCTGGAAAGAAAGTTCAGCATTTGTAATAATTATTTTTATTATCAATTAATCTATCAGTTTCTTTCTTGAATTATTGGTTATTAAATGGGTATTTAGATTTCCTGAATCGACATGTTCAAATGTTGCAGAGTCCAACAAGAGTCACGCTAGCAGCTCCATGAGGCTGTACTTGAGCTAAATGCTAACGTCTGCATGCTAACCAGTGGTGATGCCACCAACATGTCATCATGCACACATTAGATCATCAATTGCAAATTAGTAAAACAAAATGTATCAGTTATCAAATGTATTGCTACTGATTGACTGACCACTGAGGGTTATTACTGATAATTACTGATTATCTGACTGACTACTTGACTAAATGGTTCAGCTCCACTTGACTTAGAGATCATTAATTGATTATTAAAACAGTTCAAGATACATTTTCTTTCAGTCATGCACAGATTAATCGTTCTATTATATAAAACAAGAATTACTCTGTTCTTCTGAAGAGAATGAAACATTTCTGTAACGTTTTCTTTCACGCAAAGTTTTGTTTTATTATTCCAGTTTCTTCATTCAGCTGAAGAAGAAGGATAATAAAGTCTAGAATATCTTCTTTTAAGTCCTAAAGGTCTGTGATGTGGCTACAGTTAGCCCGTGAGAGCTGTGGGAGCCAAGGGAGCGTCTTCCCCATGCATGTCACTATACGTCATTATTATAACTCCCAGCCCTCAGTGTACAAAGGATTCATTGTGAAGTCGGGAAATCAGGCAATTAAGGGAGCTGTGGACATGGATGAGAGCCGACAGTCAATGGGGGAGTGCCGAAGGAGCCAGGAAAGCTTGAACCTCCTCTCCCCCTGAGGGAGCTGACTGGTCCACATCCCTCAGCCCACTGCGTGCACAGAACAACCACTTCATCACAACGCTTATTCAAATCAAGCCAATGCACACGCCTCCTTTTGCCCAACTATGCACAATCCCTCCCTGCTTAAAGGTTAGCAGTCTGACAGAACTGTTTATGATTGGAAATTGTGTCAAGCATCATAAAAGCTTTGATTGTGTGTGTTTTCTCTCCACTGCCAATATATTAGTATAATTAATTCGTTTTCAACAGGTTATTGAGTTAATTAGACTCTGGTGTAAATAAGAATTGTAAGTTTCTTTATGCTCTCAGCTTTAAAAAGCTAATTTTCCTTTCGTGCAAATATTCTCAAACAAAGCCAATAACACCCTCAGATGTAGAGCATTCCCTTTCAACACTGAATTCAGGGTATGTGGAACAGGTTTTAGGCTGTAGGTTTCTCCCCTACACACCAAAGGCTCAGCATACAAGAGGGATATTTGGTAATATCTTTTATTATTCCAGACCGCAGACTGTGTCTCTGCTCTCCACTCTCTCCTCAGTCCCTACTGCTCCTCTATGGAGACACACACACACACACACACACACACATACACCTTGTCTTCAGCTGGGCTGGTTATCAATCGGCCACACGCTGAGGACAATCAGACACCCTGAACCATACCCCCGCTCCACCCACTCTGCAGCCTTAACACCCCCCCCCTGCCATAGTATATTACTGCGGAGAATGGAGCATGATTTTAGGTGACATTTGTCACCCATGTTGCTCACTCAACATTCATGATGAGGAGACGTCCCTAAAATGAGAAGCAGCCTGACTGGAATAATAAATGGATTTATTTTTGGTAATTCGATCACCAGCGTAACAAGAAAAACTATCTCCCCCACAAACCCTAACACAGGAAAAGCACAAAGCTGTTCATTTACAGCCTTGGGAAGGCAAGGGCATCCATCACGGTCTATTTTTGTCCAACACGGATGGCTCACTTTTAGCCTGGGTGCTCTCGCTGAGATTGAACCGCAGATTTGGAGATGGAGAAGAGGAAGAGTGAACATTTAACTACTTACGCACACACACACACACACACACACACACACACACACACACACACACACACACACACACACACACACACACACACACACACACACACACACACACACACACACACACACACACACACACACACACACACACACACCTGCTCCTGGCTGTTTGAAGGGCCTGGAAACACCTGCTGCTGTAAATGGATGGAAAGATGAGGTCTCTAGTGATCAGAAACCGGTTGGATAAGGGTTGAATGTGCCCCGGCTGGACTCTGCATCCAAACTGAACACTTCAGACAAAAATGGACAGATCTGCAGCTTGATACAGGGCAAGTTTACTTTCTTATTTCTATTCGACGTCAATAAACACCAGCCCTCCCTCGTGAGAAAGACTATTGTTACTGCAGCTACTGCCAACTGTATGTAACCACTAGTTTGTTTTCTGGTGTTTCAACCTATTCCCTAGCTTTTCATTATTTACCACAAAAAAGCAGTCCTATGCTGAGTTCCTGTCAGTCTGCCAGCCTCAATTGTGTTCAAGCAAAATTATTCATATCACCACATCTCTGATTATTTTAAAAGCATTCAGGAAACAGTGCAGATGTAGTAGGTTGAGTAGCAGCAGCTGGACCATCAGGGCTTCAGGCGAGGTCTTACATTGACTCTGTGTTGAGGTGTATTACAATGGCTGACAGTGTCAACATTGTCTACCTGTTTTAACTGAATTATTACTATGTTAAAACATTCATGTGCAGACAAGGCTACATTTTCTTTACTTTTTAGGAAACAGTCGGTTTGAGTGACAGTGACATCATGACGTCAGTGTAGCAGTGATCTGGACATGAGGAGTGAATCGTACCAGCCTGATCCAAAATTCATCAGAGTACAGCAACTTCAGCACAATAAGTAACGGTTCCATGCAAAGTGGTACAGTCAGTTGGCTGTATCATAGCCCTACATTGAAAAAGGTACTTTGTTTTGAGTGTCAAAGCATCAAAACCACCACTCTGAAATAAAATGACCCAGACTTCGACTTAAATGTTTTTAGTAATTGGAAAAATGCCATTGAAAGCTTTAATCGCCATCAAGCGAGTAAAGCGCGCCCTCATGCTGTAACAACAAATGCATTGGAGGCAGTGTCCCTATCAATGCTGAGATCAAACCTACGCCCTTGGGTCCCATGATGCTGACAAGGAGACGGTGAGATTGTTTTAGCTGGAGGAGCGAATGAGAAGTGGCAACAGGTCAATGTTAGAGGTTTGATCCCCTGTGTGGCCAGACGTGTTGAAGCATCCTTCAGAAACATGCTCACTCTTTCTGCAACCCTTCTTTCAGCAGTAACATACTAGCTAACCAGATGCAACATCCAAACTAGGAAGGAGTGAAAAAGAAAATGTCCTGCCTGAGGGATCAATACAAGTATCATATATTCAGGGTCGAAAAATAAATTCAGCCGAGCCTTGTTGAAATTCATATTGCCGATTGCTATTTGTGTTAATGAAACTGCCTGAATGTAATATAACCTGCAATGCACCAGGACATGAAAGCTGCATCATACTGTGATACATTCAGACACATCCCTGTGTATGTCTCAGACAATATATATATATATACAATGTCATTCTGTTTTAGTTTACTCACCCTGACAAATATAGGGGAAAGGCAAATATCTGTATCAACAACCTCACCCACGTAGAGGCCAACTAGCAATAAATGGATGCTAACAATGATGGTCTGTGTAGCCACAGCTTACTTTACTTACTTATCTGTGCAGGGCTCCAGACTGAGACTAACATGTGTAACATTTGATAAACGGTAACATTGCTCAGCTGATTGAGGAAAGCCTTTAAAAATAAATACTACTAATTGTATTCAACCTAAAATGGCTCAAATTTATTGCATTATTTAACATTTTTTTATTAAATTATTTCCCATGGCAAGTGTCTAATTTTGTAAACAAAATATTTTTCAAATCAAATAGACATGGCTGTGAAGAGTGGCTTTTTCAGATCACTCTGGAGTCACTGTAACATTTAGTCACCTCACTATAAAGGATGTTGACAGGATTTTGACAACATGTGAGCAAGAGGCTCACAGTGTGACAGAGCTCTTAAAACGTGCTTAGAAAAGACAGGAGAGGAGAACATGAGAAGTGATCACACAGAGCCGCCATGGTTTTTTGCTACTATTTTTCAGCACGGATGTGTGCTTCTAAATGTCTGTTTTAATGCAAGTGTACTGTGCAGGTGTGTTTGTGGGTCACATCATCACCTTTATTTACTGCTGTCCCAATTTATTCTCCATTGCTGGGCTATTTTTTGATCTCCTGGTCACTTTTTACCCAAACCCTGAGCAAGTGTTTTTGTGTCAGATTACAAGTGGTCACAGTGTCCCCTGCAGGCACAATGGAGGTTCTGCAGCATCAAGATGGTTTGTGTGGTTATCTCATATTCCTATTTTCATTCGGATCATACATCTGTCAACACACAGATACATAATATGTACATGATATATATTATTTGTTACACATTTCGATGCTATATGTTTGAATTACTTGGTTTACTTGTCATACCTGAAACAAAATGCCTCATGCAACAGCCTACTTTCTTTACAATAAGAATTATTCTATGGCAGAATTAAAGAAAAAACAATGACATTAGAAAATATGTTAGAATTTCATGTACACACTTTTCAGGCTCAGGTAATATCCACTTATAAATGTGCAGTGGCTGAGAGAAGCTTTTAGAAATGCCACACCATAATTACAGAAATTTAGAACAATTTGAATAAGGTTAAGCACAGCTAAGTGCAGTTTAAAAAAAGAAACACTTTAGAAAAAAATAGTTGGGTGGATTTTATTTTTTCGTTTGAGAACCAGGGACAGCTCCGGATAAATAAATAAAAAGTATTTAAATTGAACAACGGGCAGGTGCAAAATCAATACCAAATGTATTAAACAGTACATTAAATACATTATTTATATACATTACATACATTCTAAACTTGAACTGAAGTTGTTATTTAAGCTATTTACCTGCCATGTAAATTGTAAAACATAAAATAGTCATACTGTAGCTTGCCAACAGAGGGAGCCAGCGACCTTCATGGGAGAGACACAAAACATTTCTCTGTGTGCGTGAATGACCTCCTGAACGGTTTGATCCCTGGACAAGCTGAATTAAACTGGGTGAGCAAAGGGATTGTACCGGTCAGCATTCAGGTACGAATGTGTGTAACTGTGTGAGTACCGTTGTGTTTCTTCCATTAAAATGTTCCTTTGCATCAGGTAGCGGCCAGAATCCTGCTTGTCTCAGTGAAAGCATCTCTGCCCACACGCCCCTCAGCACAGGGTCCTATTCCGGACCACAGCCTTCAGGCCTGCCTGCACATCTGGACCCCACAATAAACTTTTACCCATGCGGTGGCTCTGAAACAACCTTAATTGGAAAATAGAAATGTGCTGCCGGGGGTTCATTCCTCAAGTGGGATGTCCATTTAATGGAGACTCACTCCTGATTAGGCGTGGCGATTGTAATGGCTTTCACTTGGTATTACAACGTGACAGCATCTACAAGATGCTGCTGGACTTTATTAGTTATAATTAAGAGGAAGTCCCCTATTACTTTATTATACGTTCAGTCTTCCTCCTGGGCAGTTATGTGTTGTGTGAGTGAGGTTACAAGCTCCCTGACTCTATTACTCTTCTTCTCTTTAACAACTTCCCAGTCAGACATTTTATTTGTGTTGGTGTCAGCGAACATATCTGGAAGAGTATGTTATGGAGAGTTGAAACAATCCAACATGTTGTACATTTACTGGTGCCAACTTCTCTCATGTGAATATTATAAATATATAACCTGAGCTTTTATTATTATTTTATGATATTTTTTTAGGGATATTTCATAGACCAAATGAGTGAAGGATTACTTGAATCATTCATTTAAAAAACAGTTAGTTACAACCCTAAAGTAATCTATGTGTACGGATGACATTCAGCTATTTTCTAATCTTGTATGTAGCCTCTTCCGACTGACAACAAAGACATAAACATATAGTTTATTATTATTGTTTACGGTTTCTTTGACGGCAAAATGGTTTATTTATTTTTCTGTTTATCATGCACTGCCAACATCTGAGGACAATAACATCTCTAGGGCTAGAAAGCCCCATAGGGGAGACTATCAACATTTATAACATCCCATTAAATATATTTTAATGCTGCTCTTGTCATGGAGTGAATTTATTTTACAATAATGAACACAGGGATTAATTTACCCCCAGACAACAGGGGGGTGCTTTGCAAAAGACACATGAACAAACCTTGTGGTGAGTGACTTTAATTTGGAAACATCCGCCTACATTACGCATTAATGATCCACTATTATGATTATTGCAGTTAAGGTATCAGTCACAATAACGCAGATTTGTTTATAGTGTAAGCTTACACACGTGAATGAAAGATCAATGAAAGTGTGGACCACCATGTAGCTCTGTCATGTAACTAAAATGGGCTCCTACATCTCAGGGGAACCTGCCAAGGCCATAAATCCAATAAACTGCAATTGGATGCAGCACCTTGACAGCCGCCTGCCTCAACAGATGAAGGAAGCTGTAGGGAGAGGGAAAGTTAATTGGACTTGACCTTTCTGGTACTTGAAGAAGACTGTTATTTAGTACTCCATGTCACCTACCCCCTTACCCGTTCTCCCGGTTGGGGAGTTATTAAGTGTGAGGGCAGCGAGACAGACTCTTCAGTTCCGTAATGAACCCTCACTTCTTGTGTTTACAGCCCCGCTACATGTTCCCCATGCTGAGCAGCAGCCACAAGTGACCTGGACTGGAACAGTGGAGTCAGACATGCTTCAGAGAAGATTACAACTTCACCTGTTATTGTTATTATTTATTTATTTCAGAAAGAAGCAAACACTAAAATGCTCTTTTTTGGTTTACTGAAAAGAGAATGCACCATTAAAATTCATAGTTATATTAAAATGAATTAGCCCATTTACATTTGTGTATATAACCTCATCTGCTTCACTACAGTGGAACTTGCAATCACAGCGGGAGTCCTTTTCAGTCAGCACATGTCAAAACCCAAAACGACTCTGCCTTTCCCAAAACAAGTCCGGCTCTTCAAGCACCCACATTCCGTGATCACCGAAGGCACAAGAATACCATGTCTGTATTTATGGGTGGATGATGAGATGTTTATCTGGAGAAGGGAATATGTGTATCCTGCTTGATGCACTAGAGAAAAAGTCAGAGAATTTCCAACGAGAAATAGTCGATGAGAAAATGACGGACTTCTCACTTTATCTATTTATACCTCAGTAAACATCATAAACATGAGTTTATGGTCTCAATCTTTAGTTTCAAGTCTTCTTCAACACAACATGATGTTCATTGAGTAAATTATGGTTCCATTTAGAGTAAATAGACGCTTTAGGGAGTGGCTTGTGATTGACAGATCGCTACTACAGTGTTGTCCGGTCTGGGACTTGTCTGGGTTTTTGTTTTACAACTTTAACCCTTTCACAGCTTCCTGTTCATGAATGTTAATTGTAAGCTTTTGCTGTTATTCAGCGTTAAGTTGTACTTCGCTCCATCTTCATTAGTCCCCTCATGTTGCAAAATATAATATATTCTGAACTCGAGGCCTCCAAACTGTAGTCTACAACCTAATATTCAACATCACATGTGACAAAGTGCACGTCTCATACACAGTATATGAGTCTATCCCATTGACGATTCCCAAGAAATGTACAATGTCAGCATCATGGTGATACAAGGAGAAAGATCTTGGGATCATCAAAGTCTGTGGATTCTATCCTCTGGGGAATATGAATGTGTTTAAAATCAGGAGCAGGCATTTTATTGGATATGAAATGGTAATAACACATATGTTAATGTTTTGGCAAAGAGGCAACTGCTACAGCGCAGACTGTCTGTAGCAAAAAGCTGCTGTACACAAAAAAAGTGGGGCCTGTTCACTCACATGGGCACTATTGGTTCATTTAGAACAGACTGCAATGCATCATTTACCCTTACACACACCTTGTAGCACTCCGAGTCAATCATCTTCCACATTCAAATGCTCCGTGCAGTCTGACTGGCAGCTGAAGCACTCTTATATCTAATCAATAGAAAAGATTTCAGATTACCTCATTTTCCTCCTTCCCATCTGGCTCTGGGTAACAGTAAACAGCTGATTTGTAAATGTGGAAGGAGTGAATATGTATCAGATAGATGGAATGATCAAGGATGTGTCTCTGGACGAAGTTGGTGTTCGAAATATAGGATTGGTTCAGTGATTGGGTAACACTGGGCACCTGTGGCTATATGTACAGTAGGTGTGGGTACCTTCAGGACCAGCATGCACCGGGGTTGCCTATGGTTTTTTACCAGCGCACTAGAGGCAGTGTCAACATTTTGTTTGTTTTTTGTGTTTGTTTAGTAAATAAATTATAATTATAATGGAATACGGAAATGGACATTACTTTCTTTTGGCTGCGTCAACTCCAAAACTCATGGTGCGTCAGTGGCAATTTGATTTATAGTTTTTATTTGATTTATTGGCCAAATGGCCACTAAACAAAGGAAAACACCATAGGCCACCCCGGTGCATGCTGGTCCTGTGCCTACCCACACCTACATATAACCACAGGTGCCCAGTGTTACCCAATCACTGAACCAATCCTATATTTAAATATATTTAAACAACAATCACAATGAATTAAACTAAACTAAAAATATGATGAGAAAATACTCTTCTAACATATCAAAATATAACCTAAATAAGCAATGAATAATCAATATTACTTCACAATAAAACTAAATACAAATGTCAAAATAAATAGCTCCAACATTAGGAGTGCACATTCTTGCACACAGTCGGTGTCTTATGTTGTTTTTCTTTTCTTCAATATTGTTATCCATGAAACATAACTTTCCCTCGAGCACCACGTTTTCACGTTTCCAGATGAGATGGATTGTGAAAACAATACATACGAGATACAAAGGATGCTTTTGACTTTAGTGATCCTCTAACATTTTCGGTTAGCGCCAACACAAGGTTCAATTCAATTCAGTTTATTTGTATAGCCCAATTTCACAAATTACAAATTTGTCTCGGAGTGCTTTACAATCTGTACACATAGACATCCCTGCCCCAAAACCTCACATCGGACCAGGAAAAACTCCCAAATAACCCTTCAGGGGGAAAAAAAGGGAAGAAACCTGGAGGAGAGCAACAGAGGAGGATCCCTCTCCTAGGATGGACAGATGCAATAGATGTAATGTGTACAGAAGGACAGATTTAGAGTTAAAATACATTCAATGAATATGACAGAGTGTATGAATAGTTCATAGTAGGCATATTCCACGATGGAGACCTCCACGATCCATCAGGCAGATGGCGGTGGGGAGGAGGAGGGCGCGGAGTCTCAACAGGACAGTGGCGTAGTCATGAGCAGGAATTCCACGACCCAGACGATCCATCAGGCAGATAGGATCTATGCCGTCTCATAGGGTCCGATGACCCCATGAGACGTAAAGTCAAAAGGACTTCCGGAGAGAAAGCAGAGTTAGTAACGTGTGATTGAGAGATGAAAATTCATCCTTAAGGAGAGAAAAAAGAGGAGATAGGTACACAGTGCATCCTAAAACGACGCCCGGCAGCTATAAGCCTATAGCAGCATATCAAGGGGCTGGACCAGGGCAAACCTGATTCAGCCCTAACTATAAGCTCTGTCAAAGAGGAAGGTCTTAAGTCTACTCTTAAACGAGGTGACTGTGTCTGCCTCCCGGACTGAAATTGGAAGCTGGTTCCATAAAAGAGGAGCTTGATAACCAAAGGCTCTGGCTCCCATTCTACTTTTTAAGACTCTAGGAACTACAAGTAGTCCCGCATTTAGTGAGCGTAGCTCTCTAGTGGGGCAATATGGTACGACAAGCTCCTTAAGATATGATGGAGCATCACCAATCAAGGCTTTGTAGGTTAAGAGAAGAATTTTAAAAGTGATTCTTGATTTTACTGGGAGCCAGTGCAGAGCAGCTAGTGCAGGAGTGATGTGATCTCTTTTCTTAGTTTTAGTGAGAACACGAGCTGCAGCATTCTGGATCAACTGGAGGGACCTAAGAGATTTATTAGAGCAGCCTGCTAATAAGGAGTTGCAGTAATCCAGTCTCAAGTAACGAACGTGAACCAATTTTTCTGCATCTTTTGAGACAAGATGTGCCTGATTTTGAAATATTACGTAGATGAAAGAATGCAGTCCTTGAGATGTTCTTTACGTGGGAGTTAAAGGACAAGTCCCGATCAAAGATAACGCCAAGATTCTTTACAGTGGTGTTGGATGCCAGGGCAATGCCGTCTACAGAATCCACATCACCAGATAATTGATCTCTGAGGTGCTCAGGGCCGATTAAAATTACTTCGGTTTTGTCTGAGTTTAACATCAAGAAGTTGCAGGTCATCCATGTTTTTATGTCTTTAAGACATGCTTGAATTTTACAGAGTTGGTTGCTCTCCTCTGGTTTTATCGATAAATATAGTTGAGTGTCATCTGCATAACAATGAAAGTTTATGGAGTGTTTCCTGATAATATTGCCCAAAGGAAGCATGTATAAGGTAAATAAAATTGGTCCAAGCACAGAACCTTGTGGAACTCCGTGATTAACGTTGGTGGTTATCGAGGCGTCATCGTTTACAAATACAAACTGAGATCGATCTGATAAATAGGATTTAAACCAAATTAGTGCCGTGCCTGAAATGCCAATCGACTGCTCCAGTCTCTGTAACAGGATGTCATGGTCAATGGTGTCGAATGCAGCACTAAGGTCTAACAAGACCAGGACAGAGAGGAGTCCTTTATCTGCTGCCATTAAGAGGTCATTTGTAATTTTCACCAGTGCCGTCTCGGTGCTGTGGTGTTTTCTAAATCCTGATTGAAATTTCTCAAATAAACTATTATGATGTAGAAAGTCGCACAACTGATTTGCGACCACTTTCTCAAGGATCTTGGAGAGGAAGGGAGGTTAGAGATCGGTCTGTAGTTAGCCAATACCTCTGGATCCAGAGTGGGCTTCTTCAGGAGAGGTTTAATAACAGCCACCTTGAAGGAGTGTGGTACGTGGCCTGTTAGCAGAGACACATTGATAATATCTAATAGAGAGCCGCCAATTAAAGGCAAAACGTCTTTAAGCAGCCTCGTCGGGATGGGGTCCAAGAGACAGGTAGACGTGTTCAAGTAGAAACCGTTGAAAATAATTGGTCACGGTTGATAGGAGAAAAACCTCCAAATATACACCAGGGCATACAGCGGTTTCCAAGGCCATTCCACTTGAGGACAGATTGGCACTGGTTATGGGCAAGAGATTATTAATCTTGTCCCTAATAGTTAAAATCTTTTCATTAAAGAAGTTCATAAAGTCATTACCACTAAGGTTTATAGGAATGCTCGGCTCCACAGAGCTGTGACTCTCTGTCAGCCTGGCTACAGTGCTGAAGAGAAACCTGGGGTTGTTTTATTTTTTCTATTATTGATGAGTAATAGGCTGCTCTGGCATTACGGAGGGCCTTCTTATATGTTTTAAGACTATCTCGCCAAACTAAGCGGGATTCTTCGAGATTAGTTGAACGCCATATGCGTTCAAGCTTTCGTGACGTCTGCTTCAGTTTGCGGGTCTGAGGGTTATACCAGGGAGCAAACCTCCTCTTCCTCACTGTCTTCTTCTTCAGAGGGCTATCGAGTCCAGTGTCATTCTCAGAGAGCCTATGGCACTGTCAACAAGATGATCAATCTGGGACGGACTAAAGTTAGACCAGGAGTCCTCTGTTATATTGAGACGTGGTATCGAATCAAATACAGAAGGAATCGCTTCTTTAAATTTAGCTACAGCACTATCAGTTAGACATCTAGTGTAGAAACTTTTGACTAACGGAGTACACTCCGGTAGTATAAATTCAAAAGTTATGAGGTTGTGGTCTGACAGAAGAGGATTCTGTGGGAAGACGTTCAAATGCTCAATGTCAACGCCATAAGTAAGAACAAGATCAAGCGTGTGGCCAAAGCTGTGAGTGGGTTTCTGTACTCTCTGACAGAAGCCAATCGAGTCCAACAAGGAGATGAATGCAGCACTAAGGCAATCATTATCAACATCCACATGGATATTAAAATCTCCAACAATAATAACTTTATCGGTTTTAAGAACCAAACTTGATATAAATTCTGAGAATTCAGATATAAACTCTGAATATGGACCTGGTGGTACAGAATCACAAATCGAATTGGCTGTAGTGTTTTCCAGGTTGGATGTGAAAGACTAAGAACAAGGCTTTCAAATGAGGTGTAGTGTAATTTTGGTTGAGGATTAATTAATAGGCTCGATTCAAAGATGGCTGCTACTCCACCTCCTCGACCGGTGCCTCGAGGAATGTGAGTATTAATATGACTTGGAGGAGTCGATTCATTCAGGCAGACATATTCTTCATGGCTCAGCCAGGTTTCAGTTAGGCAACATAAATCAATGTGATTATCTGATATTAAATCATTCAGTAACACAGCTTTAGATGACAGAGATCGAATATTTAGGAGACCACATTTAATAGACCTATTTTGTTGCACTGCTGAAATAATTGTGTTAACTTGTATAAGGTTATTGTGTACGACTCCTCTTCTGCTTACTTTTGATTTATTTAATTGAAGTGGCCGTGGGACAGACACAGTCTCTACTCTAAAGTCAAGGGTGGGTAACTGCTCGAATGGAAGAGCAGAGAAGGGTGTTAAACTACAACTCTGCTCCCGGTTCCTGATCTGAACCCTGGGTTGTCATAGATTAAGTCCGTGATCAACTTGGTCATATTCGCAGAAATGAGACGCTCCGTCCAACGTGGGATGAATGCCGCTCTCCTCATCAGATCAGGTTTTCCCAGAAAGTCTTCCAGTTGTCTACGTAGCCCACATTATTCGCTGGGCACCACCCGACAGCCAGCGGTTGAAAGACGACATTCGGCTATACAATTCGTCTGTCTGCAAATTTGGGAGAGGGCCAGAGAAAATTACGGTGTCCGACAACGTCTTGGCATAAGCACACACCGATTCCACATTAATTTTAGTGAGTTCCGAGCGGCGGGCTCGGGCGTCATTACCACCGGCATGTATTACAATCTGACTGTATCTCCGCTTATCCTTAGCCAGCAGCTTCAAACAAGACTCCACGTCGCCCGCTCTGGCCCCCGGGAGGCACACGACTCTAGTCCGTGGCTTCGCTATTTTCACGTTCCTGACTATAGAGCTCCCGATAACCAGGGTGTGTTCCTCAGCGGGTGTGTCGCTGAGCAGGGAAAACTGGTTCAAACGTGAAGTGGTTGGTGCACAGCGGGCTTCTGTGTAGACTTACGACTCCTGCGAACAGTTACCCAACCATCCGGCTGCACGGTTACCGCCGGGCACAGCTAACAGCTGACTGTAGCTCGCGCCGACTACGGGAGAGGGCGGCTAACTAGCATAGCTGTCTGAGCTTCGATAGCGCGGAGCCGTGCATCTAACCCACTTAGACCTGCCTCCAACCTAGCAAATAAACTACACTTGTTGCATGTATCGTTATCATTAAGGGAGGCAGGGGGATAACTATACATGAGACACACTGAGCAAGAGGGAGCGGGAGGGAGAGAAGAAGAAGTCATGCTCGCTGTTGAGCTGGCAACCAAAGCTTACCGGAAGAGTGAGATGATGCGTTCAGGAGGTGTTGAGTAAAATAGCTCAACAACTATTGGGATGACTTGTGAGCATATATTTTCAGATTTTTTAAAAACCAATACGTGACATGAGCAACACAGTGGTAACCTGAACTTGATATAATTGTATATTTGGAATAATAGGACATGGAAGTATATATTAGTTTTATGCTTTGTGTTTCCTATAAAATATCCATATTTCCAATTTCTATCAAAAGTATTTCCCTTAGTTTATGTCCTGATAGCTGAATGGTAATAGCACTAACTGCAATGTCACCGGTTCAATTTCAGCAGGTGTGGTGACCTTTGTTCACCTTGTCATACCTCTCTCTCCCAGTTTCTGCCTTTCTGAACTATCCAATAAAGGGAAATATTTCCTGAGCCATAACAAGCCATGACTGTTTCCCTGGAGAATAACTTCATACACATTTGTTGTGATAGCATTTGTGCTAACAATAAGGGAACATTTTCATAATGTATTACTTTTTTTTAAGCATATAATTTGTCTCCTGCAACATTGAATGCCATTTCCCATAATGTTCCATTTCTAATGTTGGTTGATTCAACCATCAGTAGGAACATAATAGCAGCACTGATTGATGCAGTTTAAGAACATTTGACCTGGAAAGCGACTAATGCAGCACACTCATTATTCAGCATGAATACAAATTCCAGAAAATCATTTCTTTAGAGTGCACTGGTACATCGCTCTGTATAGAGAATAATTATCGCCTCTCAGATCGTCTTCTATCAGTCTCTGGGTAGAAATATGTATTCAAAAGGCTGTGCCGATGCGGCGACTTTTTACACTTCTTTATTGCTCGCGCACGCTTATCCCTATTCATATACAGTATGTGTGTTAGAAAGAGAGAGTTGGCATGTGGCGTCTCAGAGCGTGGACTAGTTTGATCCTCCTCCGTGTTCACAGATAAAAGTCTATGAGTCACTGACTGGGATCTTTTGATGATCTCACCCGCTCCACCTGTTTCCACCCCTCAGTCTTTTCCATCAATGATGTGCACTTCATGTTCACTTCTCGTTGCCATATAAACTGATGATTGACAATATTACTTCCCAGTGAGAGCTGGCAGTTGCAGTGTTGCAGTCTCTCTCTCTCTCTCTCCCGCTCTCTCTCTTTTTGTGTGCATGTGGACCTCCACAACATGTTTGGGGTCATGATCTGGTCGACCTCCCAACACATATTCTGTGTCCCAATGAGCATGTCAGCGCTTTATCTCAGCTCTTTTAACAATAACTAAGCTGAAATGCTGAAATCTCTCAATTCAATGTAATATAATTAAATCCAATTCAGTTCAATTCATTCTAACTTTCCATAAACAATGCGGCCACTGCATTAAAACACAAAAATAAAAGCAACATGTTTAGCATGAAAATGAACATTACAATAACACAACATTACAACTGTAATATAATAATTAATCATTGAGAAATCGTTAAACTCTTTTAAATCTAGGATTATAGAGTTATTTTCTTCTTTTCATTTACACAGTCATTGTTGGACCCATGAAAGAGCCACACGGATAAACACAGGCTTTGTAATGTAGATGTTGTTCCATATTTCAAGTTTTGATAAAAGCATTCTTTAGTAAAACAGAGGATTTAAAAAAAAGAAGCGTTTTTGCGTTTGTGCAGAGTGTTTTTAGCTCTTCCTGTTTTAGTTAGGCAGGGCATGAGTGTGAGCTCGAGTCTAAGCAGTTAATTATTCAGTGCAGCTTCCTTTAGGCATGCTCACGCAGCTGCTTTTACACACACACACACACACACACACACACACACACACACACACACACACACACACACACGCACACACGCGTGCGCGCACACACACATGCACACACACACACACACTGCAGACAGACAGTCAAATGTGTATGTGTTTAAAGACATTGATTCAGGGTCACAAGGACAGCACATGTATCATTTACAGATCAATACTGAGCACTTCAATTTGCAACACTGTCAACATTCTGCTGTCCTCTGATGGATATATCTGTTTGTGTACGATGGCTCCTCAGGTGTAAAACACAAGTGACAAGCAGAATGACATATTACATATTTACAGAGAGGATTTCAGGCACAGTTTTTCTGTTGAACAGCTCTACCACAAAGTGAGTTGGACAGCTCTCAGTTTAAAAGTTTTATGAAACGCAATGTGAAGCTTTAAATTGTCACTTCAGGTTTCAAAACCAATTTCTGTGGTGGTTAGAAAGGCCCAACAGACGAGAGTCAAGAGGCACTCAACAATTTTGAAGAACTTCTTGAATAAGACTGAAAATGCGACCGACTTCAACACTCAGCAGATCCATTTGGACTGTGATGTCTTTGGCAAAGGACATGTAAAGGGTGATGTGTCAGTGAAAGTTATCAGGACTGTGACTTCAGTCAGCTGGGTTTTTGGTTTCAAACTACAGTGGACACTCTGAACACTCAGGTGTGAATGTTGAGTGTGTTGTGGCAGCAGTGAAGTGAAGCACAGCAATAGTAGAGCGTATTTTCAGTTGTAGGACAGAACAAGCTGAACTGGTGCATCTCTAAGTGCATCTCTAATCTGTATGCAGCCCTGAGAGTTATACTAAACATATAGACCAGGTACACAGTAATTCAATCATTGTCATGTTAATCATACTTGCTTTTATTATGGTAATGAAAATATGAGAATCATATTATGAGGTAAATAATTACGATACATTGACTTTAAATTACAATTTAAAATTGCATTATTATTTAGTATGTCCCTGCTGCCTTTCATTCAATAAAAAATATATTATATTATATCATTATACAGCTGAGTTTTGAGTGCAATGCATAAACACGACAACACAAATTAATTCATAGTGAATATTCAATTCAATTCAATTCAATTCAGTTTATTTGTATAGCCCAATTTCACAAATTACAAATTTGTCTCGGAGTGCTTTACAATCTTCATTCATTCATGTGAATAGAAAGACAACTGGGACATTCACATTGCCAAATAAAAAACTCACCCCTTAGCCAAAGAAAATGTCCTTTCAGGAAGCTTGGTTTGGTGATGGACAAACGTCATTGTGCAGATTCGTCCTCTCGTGGAATTTCTCCACAACTCAAATAACTCCCAAGTCAGTGCCTGCATGGTGACCACAGGGGAAGTCGGTCAAATACAACTGTGTTTGAGTTCAGCTCAGATGGAGGTCTGATCTGTCCGAGGAGTCAATGTGCTTTCTATGTTTGAGCTGGTATCAGTCCAGGTGACTGGCAGGATCCTCCCACAAAGCAGATAGTTCATCCTTTAGTTTCAGTGGAAATGTAGATCTGGCTTCCTGGAAATCCAGCTGGGAAGCTCGCCATCTACTGGAATTTTGTTGAAATTGCAGAAGTTATTCACATTTTAGAATTTAAGTTGTTTTGTAGTACAACATATACTAAGCATATATTGACACAATACACATATCAGACAGAAAAGTAGAATTAATAATAATAATAAGCTTAGCCAATATTTGAGTAAGCAATACCATCTTAAACAATAAACATTAAACCTGAGCCTGAGTAAAACTACATTATCTGTGAAAACGCAGTTTCACCAATTGAGTAAACACAACAATGTTGATAGCAGTAACCATAACACATAAGAACACAAATTAGAAAACCATGTCTTTTCTCTTTTAATATGTTGCATATTTCAAAGAAACTTACATTTTAAACATACATTTCCTTTTCGACATTCTTGCTCCCTAATGCGCACTATACGCGCTTTGCGGGCACCAAGTCCTGAGGGGGCACCATAAAATAGGCAACTAAAAAATCATCATAGTAATAATAATTAGAATGCCGATATTATTTCAGTCTAGAAATATTAGGCACCTTTTAGGCATGTATATCACAAAACAGGCAGAACAAGAGATATATTGAATTGCTCCAAAAAAGTGGGTGGGAAAAATATTCAACTAAATGTTCACAACTGTAGGGTCTAAACTCTAAAGAACACAAACAGATGCTGTTCATGAGCATTGAACAAGACTCAGACCTTCAGACATTTTGGGGATTCCAGTATAAAATAAAATTCAACTATCTCTCCACCCACCCACCCACACACAAACACACACACACACACACACACACACACACACACACACACACACACACACACACACACACACACACACACACACACACACACACACACACACACACACACACACACACACAAACACACACCTTGCTGCATCGTGCCCATCACATCTGTTACAGAGTCCGTTTCCGTGCGCGCTGCCCAGGCGGGACCGCAGCGGGGCTCGGGAAGGACAGCCGGGCACAGCTGCCTCGGGACGGGGGGCGGGCGGGAGGGGTGATAGGTGATGCTGATGCTGTATAGGGGGGGAGGACTGATGGATGTGCGACGTTGGCGAATTGCAGCAGTTGCCAAACTGTACGTGAGGAGAGACCAGGCAGGACGCACAGCATGCAGCAGATCTGAGGAGGCAAGGCAAGTGGAGTAAGGGGGTGGGGGGACACGACAGAGGCAGCAGAAAACAAATCACCAAGAGGGAGTTGGATGGATGCGGGGGGACAGAGAGCAGGAGACCGGCTCTAGAAGCAGCAAGGGTCCCATCAAGTGGTCTGGTGTCTGCACCAAATCAGCTTCAGGGATGTAGTCGAAGCGGTTTAGAGCTCAGCCCATCCGAGCTCATCATCATGAAGAAACACTCCGCAAGGGTTGCCCCGCTGTCCGCCTGCAACAGTCCGGTGCTCACCCTCACCACAGTGGAAGGTAGGGGGGCTTCATATCATTCAGACCGTACACTGGGGCTGGTGCCGGCTTTGCGTGCAGCCTGTCATGTCCTTTCACAGAATAATACGTTTAGAAGCATCTTTCTGTTGATTTGATGGGGAGAGGATTCCTGCTGAATGTCTCTCTCTCAATGCTTACTCATTAAAAGCATGACTCAACTTTAGAACATCTTACTGCGAGCGAGCTGAAAACAACGCGGGAGTCAATCAAGCGCGCAACTTACCGTCACATTTGTGATGCAACATGTAAACAATTGGACGTAAGACAGCACCATAATCAATGTTCTGCACAGAAGTCACCGAATGCATCACATCGTTAAACACATTATTTATTTATGAGTTTCTTTCATTGTGTGATGTTGCTGGAAAAACCCGAGATGAAGCCTGAAATAGACTTGCTTTGGTTTACTGTTATTGACGCATCGATGATTGGGGGGGGGGGGGGGGGGTGTTACCCATCCCGGGCTGGTTAACTCTTTGCTAAATGTACTGGTCCATAGGGAGGCTCTTAAGTTGTTATTGCAGCAGGGATTCCCCCTCACACACTCAAAAAAACGATTCAAGCCCTTCTTAGAGGTGACACATTTAAATATTGTTTGATACATTTAAATAAATCAATTTCAAAACGAAGATATTTATATTGAATGGGTGTAACACAAAATGTATGAATACTTTCATTTTTTTGATTTATTTAGGTTACACTCACAAAAACGATTCAAGCCCTTCTTTGAGGTGACACATTTAAATATTGTTTGATACATTTAAATAAATCAATTACAAAAATAGATATTTATATTTAATGGGTGTAACACAAAATGTATGAATACTTTCATTTATTAGATTTATTTAGGTTAGATGGTGTGCATATCAACTCAAAATAAATGTGTTTCATTGAGGACTACCCTTTGCGCATGCGCCAGTTGAAAATCAGTTGTTTGCATGAGGTGAAGACACTTTCAGGGCTGCATGGTGGTGTAGTGGCTAGCACTGTTGCCTCACAGCCAGAGGCTCGTGGGTTCAATTCCCAGTCGGGGCTTTCCTTCTGTGTGGAATTTGCATATTTTGTTCGTTAGTTAGTTTATATTTTGAGTTGGACAAACACAAATTAATTTAATTTAATGAATATCGTTATTTTATTTTAGATGTATTTGATACAAATGAGTTAGACTAACTTAATTACATTTTATTGCACTGATGTGCTAAATTTGAGTTGGAGTTGCATATAATTATTGGATGGAAAACCTGCCAACAATTTAATTGAGTTCATCCAATGAGTCATTTCTTTGAGTGCACTCTCGACCCTCTACCCATCGTGGTGACAAGAGTCACAGCTGTGATGTCAGAACGTCATGTTAGAGCAGATGGGACACAAACCACCAGTAAACATGTTAATGGTCCTTGTAAACTGGTTTTCAGTCTGCCTTTAGTGGCTTCATTATCAGTCTTACATTAGGTCTCCCTAAGTCGCTTTGATCTGCAGGAACACCTTTACAACATTTCTCACTTACATCATTTAGGGACAACTCCTCTCTGACTCTCCTCTGTGTGTGTGTTTGTGTGTGTGTGTGTGTGTGTGTGTGTGTTTGTGTGTGTGCATGCCTGTGTGTGTGTGTTGCTGGATCACCTGTCCTGTCATCTTCAATGTGTATAGTATCATTCACAGCAATGTTCTGCTCAGCCTCATAACAGCAGTGCATTCTTTAATCCGCCCCCCAGCACAGAGGACTAGTGAGTGTCTCAGTGTTTGGCATAAGCACAATAAACACTGCATTAACTGCTCATTTCACAGCATTGTAGTGCTTTGCATCTGAAGTAATCCATATCTCAGATAACTTAAGAAAACATAAGGATCTAAGGGAATGACTAAAAGATGTGTGGATGAAAACACGCATTATTTGGATACACTTGTCTCTGTAACTTTTATGTTTTATAATGGTTAAAACACACTTACACATGTCGTGGTGCAAGAAAGTCGTCCGAAAAGGTTGTGATGACTTACAAAGAAAGTGATTTAATCAGCTAAATGTTACGCTGCAGGGAGCGTCACTTTGTGCAGTGCAGTAAAGTAGTGCGTGAATAAACACTGCTGGCAACCAGTCAACTTGAGACAGCGCACAAAGAAAACGTCATCTCCCAACCTGTCAGTTGACAAGGTGTTTCAAGTGATATTTAATACATTATTACAAAAGTTAATTATGCAGGCAATAGCGTACATAATCTGCTCTGCTGCAGTACTTTTGGGAGTCATAACGTACCCAAAGCTTGCTGACTGAGACTTGTCAGTGAAGCTTCACTCTACATCCTATTGTTTGGGAGTTCACAACAGTTTTACTTCATGATCCATCATTTATGACTCGACAAGCTGTTAGAATGGGAATGAGGAATTCTTCCGCAGTTTCATTTGGACACTGCCGAAATCAAATTAACTAACGATGTGCTGTTTAAACTGTGTTGCATATTCACACACTTTAAGGCATTCTGGATAACCTCAGAGTAATCACCGCTGCTGGGTACCAGATTGTAAGTTTATCAGTGCATATGCCAGCTCAAAATCATGTATTTTCAAAATAGCTGTGACAGTGGGCTGTTATTTGACAAGCTTCTATATTAAGAATTAACACAAGCTATGCTGGGGATAGAGAAAGGATTGTAAGTGTGTGTGTGTGTGTGTTGTGGTTGATACAACATTGTAGATCATTGAAGGGAGTCAAAGCTTTAGGGTTTAGGATGTGAATGTACAGCTCCCCTTTTCAGCAGCTGCTTTGAAGGAGGAGGGAATCGCAGGGGTCCACAGCGGATCAACACACCGAGACTCCGCTGCTTATGTAACTCTGGCTCCAAAACCTCTGTTCCCATCACTAATAACCTGCACCCAAATGTCAAAGAGTTAGTTTTTCAGTGTAGGATCTTCAGTGGTCTCTCTGTTGTCTTCTTCTTTTTGTGTCCAGTTAACATCCACAGTGGCACAGAATATTATTGTGGTGAGGTTTATTTACCTCTTCTTATACGTGCTCTTGTGATGAATCCACCCAACCAACAGCCCATGGTTGATACTTATTGATTTCTCTTAAAATTATGTATATGGGGAATAACTGTGTTGTGTCATCATAGGCAGGGGTAAGAAGTTCATACAAATCCCTTTAATCTCTGTAATTTCATAACGCGCTTGGAAAGAGAACAGGCGTCTTCTCTGAAAACTGATTCAGTGTACATACGTCCACATGGAAGCTGGTCATATTTCATCAGTTGCTTGTATGAGCAAGCTGAACCGTTCTCCAGGGCTCTGAGCATCTTTACCACATGCCGATCGGCTCATAGCAAATTATGACTGTTCACACACAGAAATAGAGGTTTAACTGACTCAATTACTGACTAACTCATTTAACATCGAATTGGATCTTCAGTGTTTCCCAGTGAGATGGGTTATCATGTGATTGTGTGTAGCAGTGAAGCAGTTTTCTTTATTCTGTGTGCTTAAGGTTCTAAAGAGGTTTTGAGAAG
The DNA here is from genome assembly GCF_029220125.1 of Pseudoliparis swirei. Lineage (NCBI taxonomy): Eukaryota > Metazoa > Chordata > Actinopteri > Perciformes > Liparidae > Pseudoliparis > Pseudoliparis swirei. Next base: position 10,874,698 of record NC_079404.1, read on the forward strand.
TGCAGCAGTGTTAAGTATGCGACTCGCTGCTTTGTGTGGATATGGCTTGAAGTGATGTATGTAAAGTCAGTCGATTCGTCCTGTCTGCCCTGCTCTTTGTGCACATTCATCGTCATCTTCAGAAAACATTTGCACTTAGCAAAAGAGCGGCTGCATTTACCACTGGGCAATGGAGATTACCACTTTGAGACATGAATGATTTTGCACTAAATCCAAAAAAACATACAAATAACATGACTTGTTTCCGTCAAGCGTGCTCACCGAAGACATGAATAGAGACTTGCACCTAAAAGTTGTTTGCATGCGTCCTATTTGTATGCAAATGTGCATTCAGGCCTGAATAGCAAAATTCAGTATGAAAAAACCCGAGTATGGAGATGAAAACAAAGGTCAAACATACGTACATATGTGTTTAAGCTGCATCGGTGGCGTTAGATGATCCCCAGAAGCAGCTATGGATTTGGAAGAATTCTTCTTGAAGCTCCTTACGTATTACTTTAATCCTTTCGATGTAATTGGAGTTGACTTTGAAGGTAGGAGGAGTAATGCTTTAAAATCATTTTAAAAGCAAGGGAAATGGGGCTTTCTTGGTTGATAAGTGTGCAAGGAACACACTGTGACAGGGCTTTTATTTTTTATTGTGAGGCCAAGCTTTTGCTCTGGTACTGTATATGAAATGCAGTGTGTGTGTGTGTGTGTGTGTGTGTGTGTGTGTGTGTGTGTGTGTGTGTGTGTGTAGAAAAGCCACCGGTTTCATTGTAATGAAGGACATTTTGCTGAGTAGATGGATGTTATGTGCTAAATTAATTAATTATATACGTTCATTTGAGTGAACGTGCTGCATATTGCTCATTTGTATTTCATAAAGAAGTGACACTGTCGTAGTGTTTTATCTTTGAGTAAAACCCTCCAAAATCCATTCAGAGGAAGCTCTGAACTCTAATCCTGAATTGAGGGAGTTGATCTCTGCAAGAAACCTTTTGTTTGTTGAGGGTGCAGGACGGCTGCCTATCCTCTCATTTTTAATGCAGCAAGTAGACCAGATGGGATAGTTGTGGTGGACTTGTAAGGCTAATTATTACAATGCTGAAACAACACAATATGTCCACTATCGCTACATCAGTTATGGTAATTGTGACCAACAGCAATCATCAGCAAAAATTACTTCATCTAAATCTTGTTGGACAAACTTTTTCTTTTGATGCCATTAAAAAAAACACATCAGTCCAAAGTCAGTATTGTGTAAGTCAGATAGCATTCCTGTGTTATCAGTGGCCTTGGGGTGCATGGAGGGACTATAAACGCTGTTTGTGCAGACACTCAGTGTGTACACCTGCGGTGGTTGTTTATACTTCAGCAGGGACGCTGTGGCCAATCTTTTAAATATTGATTTTGTCCCGGAAAGAGTTGGGACTCCTGCCAATCTGTTAAACTGTACGTCCATCACCCTCCAGTCACGATTGAAACGGACTGCAATATAGAGGGAGGGATGCTTCAGGACTGTGGGATATACTGTTGGGCGGTGTACCCGCTGCCACATTTGAGTAATTACTATTGCTCTGCTGTAACACACAATGCACACACACACACACACACACACACACACACACACACACACACACACACACACACACACACACACACACACACACACACACACACACACACACACACTAACACATGCCGGCCTGCTTGCACCAGTTTTGTTTTGTATCACTAGCCAATGAGTCATCGGAGGGCTGGACAGGTCAGGGCAGTGAAAAGTTTGCAACTCGGTAAAGGAAGTTGCTCCGTTGTCCTCTAAGGTTGAAGGAGAAACCGGTCGGGAATTAAAGAGAGTAGGATCAGTAACAGTCGTCCCGCCCTTGTCTGCCCTCATGGGTCATGGGCCTCTGTCCCCTCGGCCCATGTGGTCCCACCCATCAGCTGGTTGACGCAGCAGGGCGTGTTTGTGGCCTGACTCTCTGTTGTGTTATCGAGCAGACAGTCTTGTCGGATGAGCCTGCGCTGGTGAGTTGAAAGGCCTCCGACTGTCAGCTCGGCCGGACCAAGCTGCCACAGCCAAGTATCACAGACTCCACTGTCTGTCAGACTCAGAGACTCCACAGACAGTGACTGCTGCCTGTCTGTCTCCTGCCGCCCCGTCTGACCTGACGTGATACAACTACAATCTTTTTGTCATGTGACTTTTCACGTTTGTAGCTTGTTTAAACACCCATACATGTACTTAAACATCATGGCTCAGACTTTGACATGTCAGAACTGAAAAACCTAGTTGGGCAACATGGGATTGAAGGATTCCTTTTTATTAAGAGTACGGATGCAATGATTGATGTTGTGTTTTGCATTTATATCCTACATTTGTGCATAGATGTGCAAAGATGTACAAATCTAGATTATTACACCTAAAGTTAAACTTAACATTGATGTTATGTACATGGTATAATGTTTGATTATGAGCATGACAGAACGAGTAAGTTGCACCAGTCAATTCATATTCATCACCAAGCAGAGAGCCAGGAGACAGTAAGACAAGGATAAGAGTTCCTCTGAAGGGTGTTCTGGTGATTGATCTGTTTACCCTCTTGAATCACTGAGGCAGAGCGCTGCAGAGCACTCCTGCTCCCATGGAGATGTCGCCGCACACACAAACAGACAAACCACTCTTACCCCGGTGTCTCCAACTGGAGGTCCCAGAGAAGTAGTCCCGACAGTTTTCTGGTGAACCAACACACGCCTGACGCTATCGCCAGAGCTCCCTGCGATGATCTCTGCTCGTGCTCTGCGAGTCGCAGGGCGGCAGAGAGAGTGGCCCGTTCAGGGCGCTGCAGAGGGACAGAGCTGGACTTTCTTGGCCTGTCATGGCCAGGCTTTGTGAAGTGTGAGAAAAGGCAGCCAGGCAGTGCTCTGCTCTGCTGGCACGTTTGGGATTTGCAGCTATTAGCAGGAGAGATCTGCACTGCAGAGTCTGCACGGGGAGGGAGGAGAGCGTGAGTGTGAGTGAGGCTGGTCAGGAAGCAGGGAGGCATGGGAGTATGCACTGAAATGGGAGATAAACTGGAAAACTGGCCAGATAAATCCCTAAACACCAATCGGTGCTAAAGCACTAGAGGCAGACACATGAGCAAATACAGATTGATTTACTGTGCCTTTATCTGTAAATGCACTAATTTTTCAACAGATTTACATACATGTGAAGAAATGTCACACAGAACAAGTGGATTTTCTTATAATTCCATGGTTGTTCATAGGCTGAGCGGTTGGGATGGAAGCATTTGAGGAGGAGAAGACATCCATGCAGCTGTCAAAGTGGATCCAGAGCTGAACCTACAAGGATGCCAAACACTTTCTTCCTGTCTCCAGTGATGTTGCAGATGGCTGCTAGGTTCAGTTCAGCACACTTGGACATAGATGATGTTGAATGAGCAAAGATATTTTCATCATGTGTTGAATTGATCATTTTAGCTGCCTCATCTTAATCTGTTTTTGTGTAAAAAAAGATTTAGATTAATTATTAGGTATTAGAAAATAAATACACTTCATCCAACCAAAGGGTTGCGTGCGACTGCTTTTTACCGCAGTCCTGTCTGACCTTGACGGTTGACATTTGATTACAAACCGATAAGGTTAAGAGCAGTCAGTTATTCATTCAGCAGTTAAAGAAGGAGACTCCTTCTGGGTCTTTTAATCCTGGTAATAATGGCTTCACGTGTCATCAGTCGAGGAGCCTTTCTATCTCACTGAGCCGGTCTACTGACCCAGCTCTCTCCCGCTGATGAATTCAGCAATGCTCCATATTGTTCATCACCGGATTTCAAGGTTGATACAGTGTCATTAGTCACCGTCGGGCTCAGGAAAGTACATTATCATCAAGCCACTGGGTAAAAAAGGAATTTACATTAATATTAATAATAAATAATAAATAATAATGTATGTCACTGTGTTCCATTTAGTACAATACATAACCTGTTATCTTCTGAGTATTATGGTGACAGCTTATTTGAAGTGTGACAGGACCATAACTGTTGTCATGACACTTCACTGAGTGTGTTCACATGTGCCAGAGCTGGAAATGCTTGGCTGGGGCCCAGTGGCAGATTGGCTTGGCCCGTCACTGCATTTGGAAGATTAAACTGTGATGCAGTACGGAGCAGCGGCCAGGGCCACGGGATGTGGGACGGAGGCCCATGCAGGAAGGACAAAAACCGGGCGGCGTAAACAAGACATGACCTTCAGAACGAGACAAAGAGGCTTTGAGCTCAGAATAGAGAAACCTAATTCTCACCCATGTGCCGAAGACTTTGAGAGGCATCCTTGTGCGCCTGGCTCTTTTTTTGGTCCTTGCTGATTCATCATTTATTGCAAGAACACACAATGATCTTGCATCATCTTTCATTGCTGACAAATCTGCCACAGGACTATCAGAGCTGTCAATTGCTTTCCCCCGCCTTGAGGAACAGGAGGCATTGTTCAGGATACCCACATAATGCAGCACAATTTCATCTTAATTGCATCACATTTTCACAGCAGATGAACATGAATAGGAATCTCCAGTTGTGCATTCAGCAGAGAGCCGGGGGAAGCCGGGGCATTTTAATCTGTGACAACCTGGCAAGGTCAGAAGCAGCTCTTCCAGGAAGAATGACTCGTCATACAAGATGTGATAGATGCACACGTGTACAGCTTTTCTGTTAAATATGTCGCAAGTTGCTTAAGTAAGAGGATAAGTATTCTTGAGACTGATCACATTAACATGAAGGCCGTTTCATCAGCATTAGCTATTGATAAACGAACACAGGACAACTAAAATAAGATAAGTTCAGTGCCATACAACGTTCACCTGAAGTGTGACCTTAAATTACATTCGATTCATGACATCCTTTTGAAGTGCGATGTGTATTCCATCCAACAGTGTAGAGGGAAGATGAATCGGCAAAAGGCTCCATGCGTTTAACGATCATAATTTCACAAATTTTTGGAAAAATAGGGGAAACTTCCAAATTATTAATCAATTAAATATTAATCTCAGGAGTTCTTCTCAAAGTGTACAGGGACTGATACAGATAGGTAACAAATAAAACCTGATCAATTAAATACAGAATAAATTGAACAACATAAATAGACATTGTTGTCATGATGCAGAGATATTTGTGTAGACATACATGTGTACTATATGCATAATAAATGAATGGATAGGATTATCGTGTGCATTTCAGCACAAATCAGTGTGAGAGACAAACAGGATGGTGGTCGGAGCTGTGGTCAGGCAGAATAATCAACATCCAGATTATATGGCGAGAAACTAAAATTATTGTATACAGCATTGGCTAGCATGAATTTTTTACTTTAATGAAATTAGATGTTTCCACTGTTTAAGATTAGGTCGATTTCAAGCTTGCACGATTAATGTATTAAGACGCAACAAGATCCGATTATATATATATATATAATTGAAATTGACCAAAACAGAAACTAACTCACTCAGAGATGTCAGAGAATGCCGAGCGGTCAACAGGAGTCCAGAGCACCTTGTCAACCTCAATGTCTAGGAACTCTTCCTGTGACTAAATATTGTTGTTGTTGTATTTGTTGCTATATTTAATGTATTTCATGAGTCTGAAATAAAAGATATAATATATGTTAGCTCAGCAAAACATATTAGCAAAGGTACGTGTTGCGTCCAAACTTTGTTTCTTGAAGTCGTGTGGCCGCAGTGGGGGATGGTTCTCTGTGTCCCTCAGAAATGTAGATACTCGTTCAACAAATAAAGGTACCTGAGAGTCGTCTCTGCACAACGTTTATTACTTCAGGTTGTGTCATCGACATTACAGTTGTATTCTTCTTCTGTGGATGTTAGCTAAAGTCTTAAAGAAGATATGATGAAATATTGTTTCTGCAAAAAGTAATTGAGAGATAAAGGGAGGCTGAGAAAGTGACGATCTGCAGTATGAATGAATAATAAGTCTGTTGTTGTTGTTGTTGTTGTTGTTGTTGCATTTGAGCTTCTTAGCTTTTATGCCTTGGCACAGGATTATACAGTTATAACTGATTTGTTTGGAGCACACAATCAACACAGTATCCATAAGTATGTGCATTGACTCGAGGTTACAACATGACCTTGGTAAGTGAATCAACTTTGATGCACAGTGAGTGAGACAGGAAACAGCACATCAACACTTTGCCTCAACGCACACATAATTGAAGAAATATGGAAGTTATTAAGTTCTGACCGGAGCAATTGCTAAGTTAAGCAGGTCTGTGTATGCCCCCCCCCACACACACACACACACACACACACACACACACACACACACACACACACACACACACACACACACACACTCACACGTCATTGTAACTCACGAGGTGGAAAAGAGGTCGCCTTGGATTGGATATCAGATCTGCCCTCTTTTGTCCTCTATTTGGCTGCAGCCTGTCACACTTGATCACCACATTTTGAACTCAGATGTCTGATTGATTACCTTCAAGTTCAACTAAACTGTGAACGAAGCTTCAGCAGGAATAAGATGGCAAGGCAAAAGTGACCTGAAGTCATTCACACACATAAAAGGGTTTCCTGTAGGCTCCAACAACAGATTTACCTCAAGAGATAAACAAAGAATGACAACACGGTATGTATAATGCTAATGTATGTATAATGCTGAACAATATTTTATGGATTGGTTCCCTCTTCTGAAGAAATATATAAAACTATAATCCTGATAGAACAAACTGGCTCTATCAGTGTGTTCAGCTGTCAATCTCTCATGTGTGTGTTCATGTACAGGAGAGGACCGCATCAGGGAGACGGGGGTGGGCACCACAGACCCTCAGACGGCTGGCGGTACGGCCGGAGTGGAGTCCGGCACCAGCAAACCGAAGCTCCACTGCTGCATCCGGGTAACAACCGTACAGGTGCAGAAGGCCCTGTGGGGGGTCGTCATGGTGATGTGTGTGTGCTCCTCCTGGGCTGGGTCCACCCAGCTGGCCAAGCTGACCTTCAAGCAGTTTGACGCCCCCTTCACCCTCACCTGGTTTGCCACCTCCTGGAACTGCCTCTTCTTCCCCCTTTACTACATCGGCCATCTGTGCAAGAGTCCAGAGAGGCAGACGCCCAGACAGAGATTCCGGTAAGAAGAGTCTCTGCATGCGAGTGAGCAAGTAAAAATAACTCACCTGCCACTTTTTAAACAGATGCATACAAAACAAAATAAATCAACCTATAAATTAGGGCAAAGAAACTGACTTTGTCTAAAACTTGAAGTAAAGGTCTGGTTTTCGCCATTGAAAAAAAACAACTGAACCAGAGATTTTATATGGAGCTCAACATTTAGGTTATGATCGACAGGAATCAAATGCGAAATAACTTAAAATGAACTTCCTGAACAATGTTGAGTTCACTGTTCCATCATTAGGGAGAAAATAACATCTTTAGTTGTGCTGCTGCAGAAAACAGAAATAATATCATTCTAAATGTGTTAGCAGAGCTTTCACACTTGAAACAGTCCATTCATCGTGATCTTTAGAAGAGAAAATAGTTTTATTGCTGCAACCTACTGTGCTACTTTGGCACAAAGAGCTAAAGAGGGTGGAAGTATTTGGAAGGGGGGGGGGGGGGGTTGGCTCTGATGCACCTCTGTGATGTAGCTCTTACTCTTGGAGAGCTTACACAAGGATCTGGGGCTCACACTCCTCGGCCGGAGCTGATATGCTCTGAATATATCAAGCGCTCCGTTTCCCTTGTTGCGTATTCAAATTGCACCTGCTGGTGAATCTCGAAACAATGCGGGAGAAATAGAGACCAAAGTGGAGATTTGTAATAAAATGTACATTTGTAATATCTGTACTGTCTCTTTAAATAAGATGGAGACCAAAGTAAAGGCAAAGACCTGACATAGGTTAGCTGGTGTTTCTCCTCATGGATATGAGTGGAGAGGATTTCCACTGTAAGAGGCCGATGCTCATCATGACTCTTCATACAATATGACCAACATAACTTCTATTGCTGATTTCAATGTGCTCAATACCAAAGAAAACCTAACACAAATGACGTCCAGGCTCTTTAGAAGGTATTCCACCGGAGACAGACAAGCAGAACTGCAGATTCTTTAAAGATAGATTGTTTCAAATGAGCTTCCTTGACACCTTCCTCAGCACGGTTGTAGAGCTGTGAGACTTTCTGAAAAATCAATGCAGATTACAAGTACAGCAGAAACAAACCACAAACTGAAGGTGGTTTATCCTCACGTATCCAGTGTCTGTAATGAAGTGTGATCGACTCTAATGTGATTGTCACTGAATCAGTGTGTTGATAAAGGGAGTGTGACTCATAACAGTGCTGCTCCTCGGTACCCAGCAAAGACTCTTACAAATAAATGTGCTACCTGTCACTCCTCAGCTATGAATTGCTGCTTCATCACTTTCCGGGGCCAGCAGTTTTTAGAGTAAACGCCAACGGTGAAACTCAGTGAAAATTCCAAAATCTTCAAAATGCATTAATGTTACCTTTAAGAAGGGGCATGTCGTTTTTAAACTGAGTCGGAACATTTCAAAACAACAGTCGACAGGACCACTTTCAATTATTTTGATACCGATACATGTTAGACACTCTTAGGAATCCAGTCCAGACTTCAACTGGAATTTAGAGACGTTATCCACTAAAAATGTTGCTTTCAAAAGTACGTCTGGTTAGACTGAGCATATGCAACATTTGCATAAGTATATAAGACATTAACATATTGCATACTCCAACTGGCAAAGACAAATCATAATACTGAAAATACCTGAGGAGGAAATAAATAGTTTTATTTCATTCATGGAAAGAACTTCTTATAGCCTTGTGGCATATTCAACTGTGTTCGTACATATACTGTATATATATATATATATATATATATATATATATATCTGTCCCATGTTCAATATTTAGATATTAAATTGGGGATTAGTTCCCATGCTCACCACTGATTAGAGTCTCCGGTATCATTTGTTCAGACAGAGCTGTTCTGTGTTCATAAATATTAATTAACTCTTAAATTAGTTGTACCCCATTTTTCTATATTGTGACACTGCTCTGCATCATGTCTCTGTGCAGGGAGTGCAGTAGGTTTTTCGGGGACGACGGGCTCACACCCAAGGTGTTTTTCACAAAGATAGCTCCTTTTGGCCTGCTGTGGATCCTCACCAACTACCTGTACCTGCAGGCCCTCAGGAAGATCAACACAACAGACGTGTCGGCGCTCTTCTGTTGCAACAAGGCCTTCGTCTTCCTGCTATCCTGGATTGTACTTAGAGACCGCTTCATGGGGGTCAGGGTGAGTACATCTGCCTGTGCGTATGAGAAACAGCTTTTCACTTTCTGAGAGAAAATGTCCCCAAAAGGAAAGTGGATAGTAAAACAAGGCTTTACCCTCCAGACTACTCACTCCCCGTGGGCATATAACACAATAATGTACACACATCCCATGAAATAACATTGTTCTACACTTATGTCCACACTTTGACCTCTGATTGTATAAGGCTACTAATTATCAATGTAGCTTTTGGATCTTAAAAACTACCACATGGAATGAGATTATCTTTTCATTGGGTGTTTGGCCAATTTTAAGCAACGGCTTGCTGTGCGTTGGCTTGCTCAAGATAACCTTCACTTGCCTTTGGGCTTCTTACTGTGTCTCCCTTTGCTTTTGGTTGAGAGAAAGAAGTCCACCTTTTCCACGTATAGTCAAGTGTTCTATTTTGCTCTGCAGTCCACAAAAATGAAATATAAATTAAAATATTAGTGTTGCTGTGACTAATTTGCCACTGAATGTGAGATCTGCTGACACAAGCAAGGTCGAGTAGAGAGCACGTTACCTAAGTTGTGGCATAACTTCCCTCCAGTGATCACTGTGTCATTCAAATGTCCCTCCTGCTGTGTGTCTGTTTGTCACTGATTTCATCCAGATGAAGAGCGAGGAGGGGAGTGAGGCTTTAGCTTTACAAATCGAGGTAGCTCCCGCTCTCCTCCCACTGCACTCCTCAAATGCTTTCATATCTGCAGCCGTCCTGAATTCTGCAGAATGGCTTTCCCCCGGTTTTCTTACATACACCCATCTCTCCCTAATGCATGCATCAACTCCCCACCCCCATTATCTGCGATGAAAGGCCTCAGTAAGAAACAAATACTGTAATAATCCTGCTTCTGTGTCTTTCACACCCCCAGCTTCTTTCTCTCTCTCTCTCTCTCTCTTGGTTGGTGGCGGGGATTGCAGTGTTTGGATGTCTGCAGCAATGCAGTGGATCTTGGACGAGTTTGTCATGAAAGTAAAAGGAGGGGAGAGAGAAAGCCGAGGGAGGCTAAATCATCCTTGTTAAACATGATGATCGGGGTTGTTTCAAGGATTTGTGTTCATAATAAGAAGGCTCGGTTTGGTTGCAAAGTCTGTGAAGACAGGTTAGACGGTCCTGCAATTAAACAAAGAGCCCTCTTGGCTGGAGTGCGACGTGCGTTTGGATTCATTAGTTGTAAAAGGGGAGCGGAAAACACATCACATAAGATACTCAATGTGCAGCTGCCGTGACCTCCTCTGACCCTCACATTGTGCTCGAGCAAATAAAGAAAATAAATCAGCTGCACAACAGGGTCACTGACCTTGTTAGCAAACAGTCCGTCACAAGAAATACATGGCGGAAGGCAAAGCTGTGACTGACAGACGGCCTGCAGTGTAGAAACGGTCATTTTGCCAAAGAGCGCTTTGGCCATGCAAAAGCACACGACTCATTCATCTTCCTGACAGCTCTTTAATGCAGAGCTAATCCACTCAGCTGGACTGCAGCAAGTGCCTTTCGCTATTCGTCAGTCGGACACTTATGCACCCAAAGATTCAGACATAAGAAATTCTCAAAAGTGAATGAAAAACATAGTCAAGGCTTATTGAGAGCGGGATGAAGCAGACGGTTTGGTGGCATTTTTAAGCTGTGATTGCAGGGAGTGGGTGTGAAGAGTAGTGGATGGGGGGGGGGGGGGCTATTCGGTTTGTAAACTTGATGGCAATGTAACAAAAATCAATGAATCAATGTCAGACAATCAAGCCAACATTGTAGAAGCCGCCGGTGCAATGTTGGAAGAACTTGTTATGAATCTAAGAAAAGGTTTTATCTAAGTGTGTGTACACTGTACAGTGGTGGAAGATGTACTTAGATCCTTTACTTAAGTACAAATACTCTAATACAAGTACACATTATGCATTTATAATCATGCTTAAGTGATACAAAAGTATTAAAACAAAAAGTACTGATTGCTCAGAATATCTGCCTCTGTGACAGATATAGTATTATTACATTATTAAATCAGTTATTACCTTGGATACATCTGATATTTATAATAGTCTTTTTTTAAGGGGCCATAACACACACAACATAACACACATGGGAACCAACCATTACATCTTTTACAATGTAATGTATTTTTTTAGTTTGTAATTTTCTTTCTGTAAAATCTTTTTGTGAAAAGTACAGAATTTCTCTCCATGAAGTGCAGTTGAAGTATAAAGTCGTATTAATATGGAGATACTCAAGTAAGGTATAACTACTTCATGATTGAATGTAATGTTTGTAATATTCCACCACTACGTTTGTGGAGGCGTCTGGATGGATGTGAGAATACCTAAATATCAAATGAGCAGTCTGCCGACGATAAAATAAAACCCACATGTGAATTATATCATTAAGCCTCGTCCCGTGAAGCTTCTGTGGAGACAAACAATGTGCCATGTGTGCCTGCTGTGTCCCTGCACAGCAGTAAAGGTTCACACGACTTTATCGCCACACTGCGAGCAGCGTGCCGTCCATCCGTCATTCGCTGACGTTCCTCTCTCTCTCTCTCTCTCTCTCTCTCTCTCTCTCTCCAGATAGTAGCTGCTATCTTGGCCATAGCAGGGATTGTAATGATGACCTATGCTGATGGGTTCCACAGCCACTCAGTCATCGGTATTACTTTGGTGGTGGCCTCTGCTTCGATGTCAGCCCTCTTCAAGGTATTCCTTTGCATGAGAACAGAAGTAAAGAACATTACTCAGCCTGTGTCCTCTACACCTCCCGTGCAGTGACACCTTCTTCTGCAGTGAAACAATGACTATAAAAGAGAACCGCTTAACATATGTAGCCTACGAATCGTCTTTTCTGATGTAAGAATTGCCAGATTAGTTCCTTTCCACTTATGTAACCAAGTGGAAGAAGAGAGGAAGAGATTATGAAATGTAAAACTGAGCTGACAGAAGCATGTGATGAGCGTTCGGTTGCTGGCCTCGGGCTGCCGTGTCCTGATGAAGGAGGTCACGGGACACGTCGCTATATTTTGAGGGAGCTGTGGTTTCCTCTGGCCTGCTGTCTGTGCTGCCTCATGTGATAAACAGACAGCAGCCCTGTGCCAGAGACACGGCAAGGACTTGGCAGCTGCACCCCTCTGCAACACCCCTCTGACTTTGTGCTTTCATTACTCTCCTCCCTATTTGTCCTCAGGTGCTCTTCAAGATGGTCCTGGGCAGTGCCAAATTCGGAGAGGCTGCACTCTTTCTGAGCATTGTTGGAAGCGCCAACTTTGTTTTCATCAGCTTTGTGCCGCTCATCCTGTATTTTACACATGTGGAGTACATCGGCTCACTGGCAGACATCCCCTGGGCCTACCTCTGTGGGGTCGCAGGCCTGCTGTTTGGTACGGAAAGATGACATATGAAGAAATGTTGTGCTTGAATCTGATACCGCATCGATCATGCAACTAATGAATATAATTAGTTTCACACCCTCATTGTGTAGCCTGCTGCTCTGGTTGTTTCTTCCCACAGCTTTCAACGTCTTGGTGAACTTCGGCATTGCCATAACATACCCGACATTAATCTCCCTCGGCATCGTCTTAAGTGTTCCTGTAAATGCCAGTAAGTCTCTTGCCTCTCCTCCCAGACATTAAATACGGCAACATTAAAAATGTTATGGCATTGAAATCACCCAAAAAGTAATATTATGATGAATAGAATATAAATAAAAAATTCTCATTGCATAATTTTCTGTGAAAAACCTAAATTAACTTATCATTCCTTTCACTTTCTATAATTGTTTGTATTAATCATGTTAATTCCTGTGGTACAATACTTACACATTCCTTCCTTCATCTCTATTCGACAGTGGTAGACCTCTACACGTGTGAGATTAACTTCAACACAGTGCGCCTCATTGCTGTGTTCATCATTTGCCTGGGCTTCCTCATGCTGCTGCTACCTGAGGACTGGGACCAGTGCATCATCCAGCTCAGCACGAAGCTACGCAAGCGGGACGAGCCAGCTGAGGGCAGCGCAGAGGCCGGCGCCACCACAGGGCTCAACTGGAGAGGGCGAGCCAGGACCTCCATGTCAACGTTTGCACATTGACTCCATGACACGTTACCATGCAAACACGCACCGAACACACAGACAGTCGACGGGAGGAAGACACATTAACACCTCGGAAGGCCCAGGCGGGGGCATTTGACCCGTCTGGTGACCTGCACTCTCCCTGACTGGAAAAAGTTTCTCAGACTGACCTCTGATCAGTAACATTTCGGTCAAAGGGGGAGATGCAGGAGACCCCGACTGTGTATCATTAGTTCTGTGTCCATTCCACACAGAAGTTATGAGAGTTGGTGCATGGACATGGACAATAATAATTGTTGCCCTTCTTTCCCAAAAGATCATCAGGTATGATAAAGATTGGGTCATGTATTCATTTTGCTCTTCATCATTCCATGGACTCACGACATCCTTGCGCCTGGGAAGACTTGCCAACTTGCCTGATATCTTTCAGTTCAGAGAAAAAAGAAAAGAAACTTAGTGGAGGCCGGCCTAACTCCATGCGGACTCGCTGTCATTCACACGTTCACATTTACAGGACACACCTTTACGATCCAAAGAAGAATGGCTAAAATGCTAAATGCCTGAAAACAAAAAAGGGAGGCTGTCCATCAGGTGTAAACTTAATGACAAACACCTGCCTTTCGTGCACTGTACACAGCTGTGCATCACGCCGTGACGTCCCGGAGCTCGTCGGGTGTGAATGGACTTGTCTGAACACCTGAGCATCAATCTGAGACGAAGAAGCTTTTGCAACTCCTCTCGGTCTGTCCGTCCTGAGAGGTCAGATCCTTTTTGGCCACACTGATTGGCCTCCTGCAGTTACGTGCTTTCCTCGGGCTAAACTCCCACCGTCGATGCTGACAGCCATTGCTCCGGCTCACGGTTAAGTCACGAGAGATCTCAAACCAGAAGCTCTATTGCAGAAGTCCTCAATGCATGAGATGGTTGATTTTAGTTTGTCAAAAAGTGAGAGCGCTTTCAGTCCATCCATAAAACCACACATTCACTGTCAGACACCGGCAGAAAACAGTTTATTAACCAAGCGATATAGGCAATACATGTATGAACAGGAAAAGTATTGTCATTCATATATAATATAAAATGTGTTTTGAATTGTCCGTAAGCTTTTAAAACTATTAACTGGCCCATTAATGTGACGGGTATACAAATCTTTGGATGGACTAAACACACTAACAGCTTATTATGACATGAAAACTTAGAACTACCCCTTTAATAACTTTGAACATCCACCATAGCCATCACTGAGCCTCCCTTTGCATTGTTATCACGAAACTTTCTGGACATACAGTAAATGCACACAAACTAATCTGCAGCAATTATCACTTATATATATTTTTTGCCCGATGAACAAAAAGAAGTAGAAGAGAAACAGTGACGTCTCCCTGTGGCTTGAGAAGAGGTGTGCTAACACATGAGACTAACTCCCATTTGTCCACCTCTGCTCTTTATCATAAACTGTCTTAATGTATCGGTTTCCATCAATCGCATTTCTGAGGCAAGATAACAACCAAGAGGAACCCGAGATGGACGAAGGCCGGCGCATGGCAAAGCTACTCGTGGTAACTCCGCCTTGTTGTGAATGTATGAACATCACTCGACCACACATGCTCGTGCCATCAGTTTTTTACACACCAGACTGCTGCAGAGACACTCTTTAATACGATCCTTCTTGTACTCATCTGAGTTGTTTTGGAACAAACTCTTAACTCATCTTACAGAACTTTTTTATATGTGTTTGCGTTTGGTTGCTGACCTCGAGAGGACAGCGAGAGACATCTGCAGGACGTGCATGCCCATACTGTGTGAGTGGATACAGCTGGAGTCCACTTCACTGCCTTTTCTTTCTTTTGCAATAGAAAACATTAGCACTGTTTCCCATTGTCATGATCTATGACAATACATTATAATATTGTATTCCTCTGGAATTATTGTAAGACATAAATGTAAACCTTTGTAAGGAATGATGATTTTTACACTGAGATGCAACATATGATTATCACATTTGAGGAGAAACTATTTAGAGAGAATAAATGATGAGTTTATTAGATCAACTGTTGGGTGTCTTCAAGTGTAATCACATGTGCTATATAAAATATTTCTTTTCAATACACTTCCCTGTCCAGGTTTGTGTGTTTCAGTGAGAGCACTGTAAATGGCTACAGGAAACATGAGTTGAAACAAATGCAGTGATCTCTGCTAGAAATGAAACAATCATTTGATTCATCAACATGAAATTAATCTGCAAATCATTTAGATAATCTTTTAATATATTTAATATTTTACTTTAATACCAAATTAGTTGATTGACATAACTATAATAGGCAACTATTTTCACAATTGATTAATCATTTGAGGCATTAAGTGAAAATGCCCCCAAACATCAAGATTATAGGTTCTCAAATGTGAATATTTTCAGAACCAATCAATAAACTGAGAAAATAACCAACAATTAATCAATAATAAAAATAATTGTTAGCCCTATAAAAGTGTTGCTGCCCCGGCATCTGCAGGTATTAAACTAACACACATCATGCTCTACTCGAACTGTTATCTGTCCGTAGAAGAAAGTGGCCTGGCGCTCCTGGGTCAGAGCAGAGAAAGGTAATCTGCTGCCCCCTTGTGGCTGCGAGGGGACCTGCAGGCAGTCCAGCCTTCCTTCACCTCTGGCGTCTTGCCACACCGAGAAGGACGGGGAGGTTGAGTGATGTTTGAAGCCAGTGCTCACGGTAAAAATGGAGGAGGAATACTTGGCGTCATCACAGGTTGAACTCTCGGAGCTGGAGGGTTGACCCAGATGGGTGGTGGTCAGAGTGCAGGGGCCACTGCTCCTGCCGTCTTCTCCCCCTGCTCTGACCACCCTTTCCCTGCCCACCACGCTCCCCAGACGCGCTCTTATTTTCTGCTTCAGACACTGAAGAGCGCCCTGGAAGCGTTTGCTCAGCAGGGCGTACAGCAGCGGGTTGATGTCAGAGTTCAGCAACACCAGCCAGTACGAAAAGGTCACAGCAGAGGGGGGGACGAGGCTGGACTGGCCCGAGATTGCAGTTTCTGTGGCCTGAACTAGGGCCACGCCAATATACGGTGTCCAGCAGAGGAAGAAGGCTAAGATGACCAGAAAGAGACGCATCAGTCCATGATGGTTATGGTGCTGATGGGAGTTCTGCAGCGGGGGGTGGGAGGCGCTCTGAGCCAGGAAGGAGAGCAGACGTCTGGCCGAAGGGCTATTCTGCTCTGCTGTCGACTCAGGGAGAGAAGGGCTGATATAATCCCCCTCCTCTCTGCTGACCTCGGACACAAACTGTCCACTCACATGATAAATCAGTGTTGCCGGGCTGCTGCTGTGGAGGCTCCCACAGGGCCAGCGAGGGGAATCCCCGGGAGCGGAGGCAGAGCTTGGATTCCTGCTGCGCTGGACAGAGTCCTCCAAAGTGTGAATCCTCCTGGCATGGCTGCGAGCCACCGTGACAATGTTCACATAGCAGAAGAGGATGACCGCCGCCGGGATGAGGTAAGACAGGGCAGCCATGAAAGCCGTGTAGCTGGGACTGCTGGACCAGTTGACCGCACAGCTGAACATGGGAACCACGTAGCTGACGGAGCTCCAGCCCAGCAGCGGAGGACAACTGGTCACCAGAGCTTGCAGCCAGATCCACAGGACCACGGCACAGGTCCTCCACAGGGTGCAGCGGGAGTTGTAGAGCAGGCAGTCCATGATGGAGTGGTAGCGGTCGAGGGCAATGGCTGCTAACGTCAGCACAGAGGCTGTGCAGTACACGGAGGAGGTGTAACCCACGTACAAGCAGAGGTCCTGTTAGGCAGAGACAGAATCTCATCACACGCACCGGACCAAAGGGAAACAGGCGTGATGATGATGACAAAGCATTTGATACGACTGGACTGAAGAGACTTACAGTACAATCCACCCAGCCACGGTTTACGATGGACAAAGCAACAAAAGGCATCACTCCGACGCCCACCAGGAGGTCGCTGACGGCCAGGTTCATGATCAGCACCGACGTCACCGAGTGGAAAGTCTTGGTTGCAGCCACAATAACAATAACAAGGATATTACCTACACAGAAATACAGCACAGTTTACACACGGTGGTAAACCTGTGATTGAATAACTGAATCAGAGCAGTGTGGACAGTCTGAATCTGATCTCTGCTCTAAATAGCAAATAGATAAGCATAACAAATAAGCTATGTTGATATTGTACAATGCAGCACTGCAGAACGCAGCGGCAACGACCGAGTTCATTCTGAAAGTCGTGCATACACTTAAGAAATATAACTAGAGGGTCCTCTTTTTCATGCAGATAATTATGGAGTAATTAATTAATCTGTTCAGGCATTGGAATCTGATATTGAAAATTAAGATTAGAAAAATGGAATGGTTAGCCGTCAGTTTGGCACTTTAAAATGTCAATAAAGTCAATAATTAAAAGCCAAGAGCTTCTGACTTAATTTACTCATCAAGCCTGCAGTCATAGATGTCCTTCAAATAAACCATGAACCGGTAGTTTCAAATGTCAAATAAGCTTTTGATTTTAACAGTTAATTTTGTCTGAGAAGCTCTGCACTTCTTTTCTCAGTATTGTTAATGAACTGAAGAACTAAAAAAAGATATATTCAATGTCGTGCTGGGGCGAGGATGACCACCAGCCAAGAGATATTTCATAATCGGGCACCAACAAATCGAATTAATGGATCAAGAATTATATTAATAGCATAAGTAAATGGTGTATAAAGCACTAATGAAGCCATTAGTTACAATTTTTTTTTTTAAAAAGAGCCATAAAACCGCCAAAATGTCAAATAGGGCATTTTAACCAACACAAGATATTAAGAATCTTCTATTAGTGCAGACCGAATAATTTGCTCACTACATTATGCGATGTTGAGCTGATGGAACAAAGAAACACAATGCAGAATATCTTTGTCTGTAACTGTCGGCCTGTGGTCAGTTTATCTTTGGAGACTTAAAGCGGGACATTTTGTTCAAATAAAGAAGAAGTGACGGTTCCAGCCTCTACCTGCCACCGCGCACACACACATCAGCACCATGAGGATCTCCAGGACCAGCCGGGTCTGCCTGGACACACCGACCCCCGCGCCCTCCGTCCAGCTCGCGTTGACCGCTGCTGCCGCCCGCAGGGACACCGACCAGGAGCCGTCCAGGTCGTCCATGTCCCAGCCGAACACCACGGCGATCCTCACATGACGAGCGGGACTTGACGGAAAAACAAACGCGTGATCAAATGTTCTCCATCTGCTCCCCGCTGGTCGGCCCGTCTCCAGGTGAACCGGCTCCTTCTCTCTGGGAGGGAGGGAGGAGGACGCTCCAACAACCTGCTCAACACATGTTAACCCCCTCACTGCTTCCCTGGTCGAGGCGATCTCTCGCCACAATAAATGAAAAATACATGAAAGTGTCAAAATTTGATTTATTCAACCGTATCAAAAAAATGATTTAAAATTCCAAACTGCAATGAAAACACAAACGTAGCTGTTATACATGATTACATGTAATAGTTTCCTGGGTGTGGACATTACAGTCCAGACACTAATTTTCATATAAACAAGACACTTCCTCTTCAAAGGAGTTCGGATGGCATGTCCACGGCGCTGCGCTGCGGGTTTCCTCTTCAGTTTTGGGCTTTTGAGTCGACTTCAGCCGAGCCAGAGGTGAGGTGTTGCCGTGTGTATTCCCAGATCAGCAGGGCAGCGCTCACATGCACGTTGAGGGAGCGGGTGACCCCTTGTTGAGGGATCTCCACACACACGTCAAACATTTGAAGTAAATTGGCAGGAATTCCTTCTCGTTCATTGCTGCAAGGAGGAAAAGAGAAGAACACGACACGAGAGTGGGACAAAGACACAGGATGTGCAGGTACTGGTGGGTCTCGTTTGTTATCTTTAGTTTGTCTCTCATCTCCAGTCGAAGCCAAGTGGTGGCTGGCTCAGACAAGAGAGTGGTATTAATCTTAACCACAAAAGATACATTTTAGGTGCATTTCTGTGCTTCGTCAAAAATGAAAATAAAATGCCATGAAAATAAATCCCACAGCAAGACATGCATTGGAACGAGCATCCTGTGGGCAATAAGGCAACATCGACTTCTTCACATCTGATGGAGCCTTCTCTTCTCTCAGTTTACCCCTGATGTGTATCATATGTACAACAATCCAACGAGTTACGGACATGGATCTTTCTTATTTCGGCTTTCATTTGGCTTGATGATGCTTTCCAAAGAACCACAACAGGAGCAGCCAACTAAATCCTTCATCATTTCCACAATTAAGATGTTCATACAGATGGTTCAAGAGCTCAAGTCCAAGAGCAATTCAAACTGTAACCATGCGAGTATCGACCGCCCAGCAACACGGGCCATGCAGAGCAAACACCAAGCGGTTAGGAGTTTGGCGAGTGCACAGAGGGCGGCACACAGGAAGAAAGCCTGACTTGAGCTACATTTAGAGCGAGAGCAACTGGGTGAGATAACGGCGGCCTGATGGGAGATTAGAGCTGGTCGTCCTGTGCTGGGGAGAGAACGGCTGTGAGGGCACTCGGGAGTCGGCTCACGTGCCACCAGCACTACTCGCACCTCTGGGACCGAACAGGGTCAAACAAAACAGGACACCTAACAGACGTGAGACATGTTAATATCTCCGTTTGCTGGCAGACCGGCTGCGGTGAGACGACTGAGTCACGCTGCAGTCACAAACTGCACGAGCTTAGAACGACAGTCGTGTTCACTTCGGAGTCGCTGCAGACGGTTTAATGAATCGGATAAAGGCCACAGGGAAGAATCACAACTCAAACGACACGGGATGAAGGTTAACGTCTTTCTGCTGCCGTCATCACACTGCTTCTATTGGTTGGTGTCATTTATTTCCTGCCTTCTCCTCCTCGGGGAGAGCCAATTACAGTCCAGCATGCCCCGACGGGTCCGCCGTAGAGAGGAGAGGCGCAGGCCCCGCAGGGAAACACTCTAAACCGGTTAGATGACATTAATAGCGTCGTCAGCTCACACCGTTATCAGAGTGAAAGTCACACAGGGGCATGGGAAGACAGAGGCGTGCATTTTGTGCTGATTTAACGGATTGGGAGTCGGTCCCCTCACTGATGAACAAATGACTATTTAATGCGGTCAAACCTCTGTTCATGCTGCTGGTATGAAATACTGCAAAATATACACTGCAGCAGGAGTTGGTTCGGCTTGACTTGATGAGACAGCTTGTACACGACCCAGTCTATCTGTCCCCATGTGGCATGAGACTGCAATTCATTTCCTGGAAGGCAAAAGGCCAAGGGGGAAAAATAACAAATCAACTTCAAAAACACACCAGAAACCAGAAACGGTGGCCGGTCGAGCAATTATCTTTCCACTTATGCAGGCTTAGCTCCCTCTCCCCAGCAATGTTCCCCAGCTCTTCCGGTGTAAAGCGTTCCCAGGTCAGACGAGGGACATGGTCCTTCCAATTTACCAGTTGGATGTGCCCGGAAAACCTCTAAAAGGAGTGGTCCATGTGCCACCTTAGCTGGTCCCTTTCAACACGACAGCAGCGGCTCGACTCCGAGCTCCTCACTCATCTCTAAAGGTGCGTTCACACCAAAAGCTAAACTATTTTTTTGCGCGACCAAATCCCATGAAAAGTTAACGTACAGACGCTTGTGGCTGCGATAGACGCAATATTTTTCCGGGCGGCACGTTTGGGGCGAACAGCTGCGCATTTTGACCGAGCTGAGTGAGCCTACGGGTGATGTCATGAACCCAAACACGAGGGCGTTAAGTGTGTGGGATGTCCACAACAAATATAAAGCAGAACTAGTGGCGAGTTATTCTGGTGGATGAAGGAGATGATAACGGTCTTTACGGAGACGAGACAAGCCCCGCCCCTCGCGGAGTGTCTCGACGCCTATGGCTTGAACACGGTGAACGGTCGAGCGAGTAAACTCACGCATTTTGGGCGACGCAAAAAATAGTTTCGCTTTTGGTGTGAACGCACCTTTAGGCTGGAACCAGCCACCCCACGATGGGGGCTCATTTCACACACTTGTATCCACAATTTTCCACAGCCCAATGTCCTTAGCCTAGAGCATCTGAGAATACCTCATTCGACCCTCGCGCCTCATGTTCGAGGAGCTTTTTGACTACCTCAGTGACCTTTGCCAAAGATATGAATGGTTCTTCCCCAAAGACTTCAATCACTGCCAGGAAAGACATGTTTGCCTGGTTCAGGAGTTCCTAAAATTGCTTTTTGAGAGATGACGATCCGTGTCCCTGAAGCCAGTCCGCGATGCCGGGGGCCGGCATGCCGAGGTCTCTTTGGCTGCCGCCTGGCTCACAATGCACATCAACCAACGCTTGTCCCTGCGAGTGGTGGGACCAGACGGCGGCAGCTCCATGGACATTTTCAGGGCTGTGCCCAGCCGAGCCCAATGTGTCACGGACTGGCCATTGTCGGCAAACCACCCTCCCAGGTCTGGCTCTGGAAGAGGGCACCCGGTTTCCCTTCAACAGGCAAGACGCTACAGCTCCTTTCTAAGTCATACGAGGTCAGTGAATCGCTCCCCTGGCACCGCGTTGCCTTGGGAGAACAAAGCAGGAGCTACTGATCCCGTCAACACAGCTCCCAGGTTCACTAGGGCACCCAAAGCCTCCGACATATTAAGGTGGCTATTCATTATAGGGGCAGCCCTCTTGTTTACATCCCCAAACCTTAAAAAGCATACATGCTTCGGAAACATACCCCAAAAGTAACAGGGTCTTCTCGGGGAACTGGTAGTCCTGGAGGCTCCGGCTGTTGGCCGTCTGCTCCACGCCAACAATACAGTACCCTTCACTCTTCTTCACCTGCAGGAAGTCACTGAGCTCCACCGGCTTCACCTGATGAACAGATACAGTTCAGAATCTTAGAGATCCAATACATTTTTCACGGCAACATTTGTGAAAATCAGCGAGCCTGTTACACTGTGACCTCATCCAGATCACAGGTGTTCACTTGTTCTGCTCCAGACAGAAGATGAACAGGTGCTCATGGATGAGCATCAGGGTATCGGCAGGTTTCAGAGAGACAGAAAGCTCAACATTGAGGACTAAAGGAGGAGCTTGGCTGAAGCATTTAGCATCAACCAATTCGAAAG
This sequence comes from Pseudoliparis swirei, assembly GCF_029220125.1. Classification (NCBI taxonomy): domain Eukaryota; kingdom Metazoa; phylum Chordata; class Actinopteri; order Perciformes; family Liparidae; genus Pseudoliparis; species Pseudoliparis swirei. The sequence goes on from NC_079404.1 coordinate 10,897,231, forward strand.
GAGAAAAGGAGATTGTTCCTAAACATGTAACTCCTAAAACGTTAATGCATTAGAATTTGTCCAGATCACGACCAAGAAACACAGCCGCAGAAGTTTATTTAGTTATTGAAACCATAATACAGAAAGACACATTTTCTTTTTAAGAAAGCCTTGAGGAAAGCTACAGCTACTGGCTGCAGTTGCTTCAGCATCCATTTGTTCCGTGGGGGGAAACTTATAGACAGTCAACATCATGATCACGAGAGTAAGAGGCGAGGTTGTTGTATACCCTTTACCTCTAACAGAGGAAGCCACAGCTCAGACGAGACGCTCAGGGATTGAAAGTGTTTGTCACTGACGTGGCGGAGGCTGTCCAGAACCAGAGCGCTGGCCCCAAAGATCTCACAGGTCCTGCACAGACCTGAAGCAACGACACACCAACACACACGGGGACAACGTGGCATCGGAATATCAACGGAAATATCCCCACAATATTTTGGAAAGAAATACACTGACGTCTAAAAGCAGGAAGGGGACTTTTTAAAATCATTTTATTTGGCAGCGATGACTCAGAAAGAAATGGCACCGGTCCATCATCATGGGCACAGACAGATATACAAAGGTGTGTCTGTATGTGGCAACTGAGAGGGCAATTTCAAGTAAAATATTGACAGAACTGCCAAGCTAATGTTCTTGCTTCCATCAGCCAGTATCAATATTGGTCTTGCAAATGGATCTTTTCCTCTATAAACAAATTCTGATTGATTCAGCCCCTTATCATCCGAGACAAAAGCAAACGAGTACACTTGCAGAGAATATAAAACGGGAGTGTCTGTGATTAGAGCCGGGCACTCCCTGTCTAAACTGAGCTTTACCTGATTAGAGGGCTCAAGTGATTGGTTTTAGTGGCAGCTGTGTTTGACCTCTTTGCTCAGATCATCGTGTGAAACTGAGCAAAAGCCTGTAACGTTAGTTCTTTACAACATTGCACGAATGATGGAGAAAGTTGAAAACATTTACATAATTTGCAGACGAAGAAGTCAAGATGGAAGTGTAGAGAAGAGGTGCTGCTAACCTCCTAGATTGGTGGGCTTGTCAATGAGTGAGGCCACCACCAGCAGGGCCCCGTGCAGTCTGCCCAGTCGAGCGGCTCTCTGTTGAGGAACCAGCTGAAGTTCAGACTCCTGCTCCTGGATCCCCAACCTCCAGGGAGTGATCTTCTTTTGCACCTCGGCCCAGCGTTCCTCCTTACTCTGCTCGCCTGGGAGATACAACACCACGGCCACTCAATCAGAGATCAATGAATGTTATATCAAGTAGTCCTGCTGCTTGTTAAGGAGGCTACTCTACCTTTGTCTTGCTGGATCCAGTCTCCGGGCTGGAGCCGGCTCAGGTCAGGAACAGGATTTCTCAAAGGAAACGATGGACTTTCAGGGAAACGTAACCCTTTCTCAAACTTCCAGGGTGGAATCCACTCATCATCAGCCATCTCTGACAGACTGGGTAACGTATAGAATATGGTCTAGCAGAGAAAAACATAGATGGAAAACAAGTTTGTATGTGACACCGTGATGCCGTATTCTAGCTGGCTTAGTTCGTTGAGCAGAAACATACGAGCAAACCTCGACACTGTAATCCCTGACAGGGTGAAAGGCACCGAAGAAGAAGTGCTCCTGAATCCTTGTCCAGTTCTTTTTGGCATTTCTAAATCGTGAAGGAACAAATACATACTCAAATGAATACATGAACACACTTTTTAAATACTTTTTGTAATTGCTGGAGCTGTTCCACTCTCACCCGGTGCTCTGCATGGCCTCGGCCTGGTTCAGACAGGCCTCGATCACAATGGACAGCCCCCCCAACCCAGCAGCCCCTTCCTCTATCAGGACCCCAGCCAGGCTCCACACCCTCTTTAGGGCCAGTAAGGCATACAGACGCACACTGAAGTTATGGTTGAAACACCACTGCAGAATGATGTCCAGGGCTTTACGCAGATGCACACCCTTTAACACACACAGGGAGAGAGATCTTGTAGGTATGTTAAATGGAGAAAAATCATCAACGGCTTCACCTTGTCCTGAAGGTGGGGGATGATGACATTGAAATGTATCAGGACTGACAAGAAGGTGCAGATGCTTGTCTTGGTCTTGTCATGATCCTGTGCAGAAAAAAAACCACATAAGAATTTAACAATTTCAATCACAACGCCATATTTTCTGGTAGGTGGGTCCCCCGAGTGGTTAGCTCACCCGGTTGAAGCACGCCCAAAAGCTGTCAATATGATGTGGGTAGTGGACGAGGATCAGAATCATCATCCACTCGATCTGGTATTTGACTGAGGCGTGGTTGCTGCAGAATCCAGCTTCAAACACACAGTTCAGCAAAGTGGCAACAAACTCCTGCACACACGCGCGCCCGCAGACAGACAGACAGACAGACAGACAGACAGACAGACACACAGACACACAGACACACACACACACACACACACACACACACACACACACACACACACACACACACACACACACACACACACACACACACACACACACACACACACAGTCAGTATCTAAGTGGTTATTTCCTGTGTGATTGTAATTGTCTTACCTCTCTGAGTTTGGGCAGCAACAGCAGCATTGTTTGCCATAATCTGTTTTTGACACGATGTTGCAGGGAGTTGCTATAGTAACGCACTTTTGACCTTGATATGTCATTATCCTAGAGGGCGAAGGAGATAATAGATAAATGGGGTTCAGTGTGAAATGAGCTGTAACTGATGCTTTACCTATTATCATAATAATGCAATTCAACAAGTATTTGTTGCAAAACATGAACATAGCATTACATTTTGTTAGAGATCAGAAAGTTAGGAGAGATGTTGTGATATTTTACGGTTGCAATATATACAATGTCATGATCAACATCTCCGGAAACTGTTTTCAGATGAAAACAAAAATCAATATATAAAAGGGACATGAATCCTTCAGACTGGCAATAACTGAGTTGTTGTTAATTTTTAGAAAAAAAACATGATATGCTATGACAGTTAAATGGTTGGTTTAAAGACTTGTGTGAATGGTTGATTATAAATTATATAATTCTTTCTTTGATTTTGTATACATAAATACATGAAATTGGGATAATATTAACACGATAAATCCGTTTGTGACACTTCCCGAAGACAGCCTACCCTTTTTAACAAATCCATAATTAGTTCCTCCATCAGTCTTTCATGCTGCAGATTGGAGGAATCCAGGTGGCTGAGGAAAGCGAGGACACATGTGCGGGGAAACTGGTCGTCCCTGTTATCACTGGAACATACAAGTTGAAGAGTGAAAACATGTGCACACCAAAGGAGACCTCTGGTGGTACAATCTGAAATCACAGCCACAAAGGAGAACACAGATTGCTCCATGGAGAACTGCAGCTCACCTCGTAACTGCAGCATTGGCAGCACACTCTTCACCGAGTCGCTCCACATACATTTGGACATCCTGAATGAGCCTTTAAAAATAAAAATAAAATTAAAAAAGCCCGGAAAAACCATTGAACAAATCTGAGAAATGCCGTTTTGAGTTACCGCTGATCTCTCCTGAACACTGGTCCATAGACACATGCCTCTGTAAGTATGTTGATGTGGCTGAAAACACTAGAAAACACAGTGTCGGCGCTGCCTCGGTCCGTGGGCAGCCATGTCTCACAGCAGTGTTGAAGCAGCACACCGAACACGCCGCTCTTCGACTGAGACAGCTCCATCAACTCGGTGGCAATCTATTAAAAAAAAAAACAATCGCATCACACATACATGTATTGTGTTATCGAAAATGTATTGCTGAAAGTGCACCAGTCTTCCTCTCCAAGTCAACCAGCCTGATCGGAATCACCTGTTTCAAGGCGGCCAGAAGCGTCGGAGCAGAAGTGTCCGTCAGCTCGAGCAGCTTACGGTGGAAGGCCATGGAGATGAAGCCTTTAAGGGCCGGCCAGAAGTCATGGGCGTTGGTGCTCAGCTCCTGCACCAGCTCCCAGCTCAGAGTCACAGCTTCCACACACATGGGCTCGTCATGAAGTAGTAACTGGGATCCAGACATCGAACAAGACACTTCATCAGATCCCACTTTATCCGATATTAAATAAGTTATTGAAAGAGATTGTTTAGACTGCAGCTGCGAGGAACTCCTTGTTGCACCTTAAATCTGACCGAAATTTACTTTGGGACTCACTTGTGGCAGCACTGTCTCTATAAAGGTGAGCACAGGAAGAACCAGGTCACTGGGCAGCAGAGCCAGAGCCTCCACGCCGCAGCTCAGAGCCGCCTCGAGAGTCTCGGAGTCGTTGGAAGTTTCTACAGACTCAGGAATCCCAAAAGCCTTCATCAGGAAGCTCAGACAGATCCACTGGTCCCGCATAAAATTGGCGGCTATGCGTCCCCAGTCCTGCAGCAGGAGGCCCCGCTCTCCGGCATCACTAATGAAAAGAATGAACTTTAACTGTACCAATGCCGGTCTGGTGTTTATTTACTGTACACGTTAAGGCTTACCGAGTACTCTAAACAGACTTTCACTGACCTCGAACCGTCGCCCGTCTGCGGTTTGTGCAGTCGTTTATTTAAGTTCTCCAGACTTTGACAGGAGGATGACACTAGATTGTAGAAGTGGCCATTCAGTGATTTCAGAGCAGAAATGGTCTCCGATTGCATGTCAATCACTTCCGAATCCACGAGACCACAAACCGTAGCCAGGGATGCCATAGCGACTGCTCTAGCTACCTGGTTTGCCACAGAGGGGATCTGACAATGGAAAAGCAATCTGTGTTACATCATCAAGCAACCAAACAGATTTGTTAGAATATTCCTGCCTGAGATTTGCACCTGCTGGTTTGGTTCTTGCAGAACTTTGAGGCTGTACTTGATGAGTTTAGGGAAATAGGACTGCTGGATGTGACTGTGGTGCTGTGGTGTAGAACGGTATAGGATCACCATCTGCCTCAGGACACACAGATACAGTTCTGCCCGCTCCACATCAAACAGCTGGAAAGAGAACAGCACATGTCAGAGCCAGCCACGTGGGCAATGTATGCCAATTGAAGTCGGCGTTTACCTCCTGCAGCTCTCCCAGCAGCCGCCTCAAGATAAACTCCTGGATTGGATGGACAAGTTTAAAAATTAGCCTCTCCATGGCAACCGTCACGTTGTCCACTGTGGAAATTAGAGTGGGAAGAGACGAATGTCACATAGTCCTGAGCCACTCAATATATAAAACCACGTCAGGAAATACTAGAAGCATACTGAAGACGCAAAGAAATGTTAAGTTTGACTTGTGCTCTCAAAGTGCTCTGAGAATGTAAGCAGAATTAATAAAGGACATCAATTGCAAAGAGCCAAGATGTGACACGAGCTGGACTAAATTATATTATGAAGGTCTTCTTTTTCAAAAACTGAACAAGAAAGGAATAGAGACTAAATCCATGGTAAATTATGAAATATATGGATGAAGGGATTATTATTAGAGTACTCTACATCTACAAGCAGCTCTAAGTATAAGTTTGTTAAATGTCCGAAAGCACAAAGATACTTTTCAAAAAAAATATTTCACTTGGCATCTTGCATAACAAATTGATATGAGACATGAACACAAGAGTTGGGAGTAGATGTATAACGATGTGTTCACCTATACATCCACTGTAGCTACTGCTTATGCTCGATTGGGACTTGTCCGCCATAACAAATGGATCAGCGTTGTCAACACGAACCTTGATCCCCTCCGACGCGCTCACAGCTCGGTGTTCCTCCAAGCTGAAACAGTTGAAGCACGAGCTGCAGGCTCTTGTCGCTCTTACGCAGTGGCAGGTAGATGTTGGTGCCGACTCTGCTCAAGGTGTCCAGCAGGGGAGACAGCAGTGCCTCCAGAGTGGTGCCCATCTCTGCTTCGGTACGATTCCGTTCCATGTCCACACACAGAAGTACGGCCCTGGCCAACTGATCAGCCTCTCTGGAGTCGGGCAGCCTCTCGCTGAGACCTGAAGAGCGGAGGAAACCAACTTAAACCAACTTATCCTACTCACATATAGAATCCTTCTCTTAATCTATGACAGTCTCACTTCAGACTTACCCAAGCTAGCTGGGACTCGGAGATAAGAGAGCATCTCGCTTTGAACATATCCTCTTACAGTTTCTTTCTTTGTGCATTCTCCGTCCACAATCCTGGGCTTGAAGCTGCCCTCATTGTCTGACAGCCAGGCACACAACTGCAACAATGCCACAAATACGTATGGTAGAAATGAGTCAATTTTACAACTTCCCTAATGTCTCATCTTAACGCGGCCAAATGTTCCTTTAAATGTCTCCAACACATCGTACCTGATCCCAAATCTGCGTCCTTCTAGAAAGTGACTCGTCTGCATGAAAATGCACCAGGAAACTAAAAACATCGTCAAGGGTCACTGCGCTCTGAAATGAGATATTTAAATTCTGCAGTTCACTGACTTTAATGCTATGTCTGAAATCACAGGGGCTGGACAAAATAATATAAACACCTTACAATGAAACATAAATGCCCTACGGCGAGTTAGAGTTTGGGTCTTTGTTGAGACTTGGAGGAATTAATTAAACTTGACATTTGTAATGCTGAAGTTTGTAGTATTACTGAGCATATTTCTGGTAGAGATCAGATGAATCTCCTTTTGACAAAGCACTTTTCATTTGTTTGTCACATGTTTTCATTTTGTTGGAGACGTTTCCTTTCGCCATTAATTAATTGAGAAACAAAATGGTTATTAATCGATTTTCTGCGCTATAGCAGACCACCTGTGTGGTCATAACTTGACCCTCACCACCATTGACCAAAAGAAACTTAATAGCATATTAACATAAGTAATAAAATGCCAGGTACTTTTAAGAGACAAAGAACAATGAACATAATGATCATCATACTGTTTACAACAGCGCTGTCATATTAAGTGATAAGGTGTCCCAGTTATTTTGATACTATGTAAATTATTCATGTCCTACCACTTCTGTGAGACGGAGAACGCTATTCAGCAAGAAGCACTGAGCGGCTCCTCTCAGCAGGACCTGATGAGTGATCATGGTGCAGCGCAGCACCTCCCTGGAGAACACAGCGGGTCAAATGAGCTTCAATGACAAGCTACAACACCGTCTGTGCAACTGTATCCATGACGGTTACCTGAGAGCAGAGAGCCCCTCGATCCCCAGTAGTGGACCTGGAGGCAGTTTGGATAGAGCCTGGGCGAGGAAGAGGAGGGGTGCCGCACACCAGTGCTTCGAGCACAGCTGCTGAATCATCTGCAGCAACATGCGGCCTTTCGAAGCAAGAGACGGGCAATTATTACTTTTATCCACGAGACGCGAGTCAGAGCTTTTGTTGACATGTATTCTATGCAGCGTCTGATTCCCCGTACCTCTATGCTCCGAGGGTAAACTGGTAAAAAAGGTGGTCATGAAGACTTGCAGTTTAGCCCCGAGCTCAGGGCACTCTCCGACACTCTGCCCAACGGACCTGCGTGTGGACAGATTATGGGTTCATGAGGCCTGGTGCAGAAACACTCAAATACTATGATAATGACATAACTACACAGAGCCCGCCGCTTTCATTTCGTGTCCTGACGTTTCGATTTCAAACACTCACTTGTGAAAGAGTGACCTTTCAGACAGAACCTCCATAAAAGGGCCAACGATGAACTGAGGAGCAAAGCAGCAGAAGAGTTTGCACTCATGATTTATGTGGCATTGAATGAATACGTCTGAATCACATTGAAATGATTGTGTCGCAGTTTGTACCTGAGAAAAGGACAACGCAAAGGCTGGCAGCTGGAGGGCCTGCAGCTCGAGTAGGTGACACACTCCCTCTCTCATGAGGGATTTATTCTCACTGTGGAACATCCGCTGGTACACACACAGCAGCCAGGAGGGGTGGAAGAAGACTTGCCCTGAAGCTGCGACAGACAGAGCACTGATAAAAAAAGAGAACTGCAGACTACCAGGTAAATCACTTTGTGGTTCTCGGAAATTACCTTTGTTATATTTTTAAGTGAATAATAAGTTTGCAATTTAAACACAAAGCATTTCTGACAAGTGGTTGTAATGAGACAATAGAAAGTGTGTTTGTGAAATTGTCAGTAGTTGATGAAAAAGTTATTGGGATCAGTTCAGCCCGATTGGTTAAAAGGTTGGGACTCATCCCTATTTAATCAAAGTTATAACAACAGCTGCATCACTTCATCTGACCTCCACCAAAACAAAAATATCTGAAATAAGCAAGTAATTTGCTAGAGAAGGCTGTAAAACAAATATTTCCAAAAAATCATAAACACAAACATTATATATATATATATATAAATCAAATTATTTCATTATATTACCTAAGTTTAGCGTTACCTTGACTATCATTCACTGTTGTTTGGATCAATGTGTCTATTCTGTTAAGAACTGGCCGGACGATATGAATCTGCAGCGGAAAACAAAACAGAGACGAGCAAGATGACAAAACTGTGTCACGATTCTTATTCATGAACTGGTGGCAAACCAACAGACATGTGGGATTGTCTACCTGGTTTTCCTCCAGGGTCTCCATCACCAGTGCGTAGTCCTCCCAGAACTCTCTCAGCAACGTACTCCTGCTCGGGGCCCATTTGAACAAGAGGTCACCTGCAACAATCCGCCCCCGACCCCACCCACCAACAGAAAGTTGAGAAAACCAAACAAAACATCACCAGTATTGTGTCAGCACATCTGAGCATGTTCTACCTTCCTCTGATGGAGAGAGAGGGCAGTCCAACCCCTCCTCCTCTGACAGGGACACGCACATTTTCAGCAGGTACAACGCCCTCTTTCGTGACACGCAGTCTCTGTGAGTCAGTCCATCTTGAACCATCCTCCAGAACTGGGCGGACAGACGAGGGTCGAGGTCACAGGCCGAGGAGGGCGGCGGGCTGCGAGGCTTCAGCAGGTGGTCCGACAGCGCGGTCAGACACAGCAGTGTCCGCTCCGTGACGACAGGTGTGCGGTCAGCAGAGTGCCAGCGGCACATGTCCTCCAGGATCAGCTGCAGGACGCTCGTTAACCTCGCACCGCTGCAGCATTTCAGGACAGTCAAGAGAAGCCGGACTGTGATTTTAGAGACCAGCGCATCCGGGAGCGTTTTGATGCAGGACAAGGCAGAGGACAGGATGGTGAGCGTGAGCTGCTCGTCCGCGGACAGAGAAGGCAGGAGGGCAGCCATGACTTCACTGGCAACCTCCACACCTAGTCGTCCCGGACCGGGCGCTTCCTCCTCCGACAGCTGGAGCGACGGCAGGACCGACAGAGCCAGTCGGCCCGGCACGGCATCGTCACACAGCGGGACACAGACGCTCACGAGCCTGCAGGCGGCGGCGGTAGTCTCCCGGCACCGCATGCCTTGGCCGGCTTCCGTTGACACCTTGGCGAGAAGAGGGAGGCACTGGTTCCAAACCACAGAGTTTATCTGATCGACAATGTATGTTCTTTTCGCTGCTGTAAGCGCAGTAGTGTCCGACTCGGACAGAACGGGTCCGAGTACTTCAATGAAAGCTGTCAGCGCCTCCACTCGCTCCGTCGCCGGCCATGAGTCACTCGGCCAGGTCAGCGACTCGAACAAGATGTCGTAGTCAGGAGAGCTGGACAGGACCGCGTTAATTAACACGGAAAACATGTTGAAGCTCTGCGACGCTGCATGAACCGAGGAGGATCTACTCGCAGCATCCACGGACAACACGTTTTTCCAAACGGAATGTAAACTTCCGCAAACGTAATCGCAAACTCTCGCGGGAAGTGGGCGCGAGATTAAAGGAAAGGACTGAAGTTGAGGAAAATATACCATATACAATATTTAAACGCAACATTAAAATAATGTGAAGACACTCTGTTTCTTTCAGTGGGATTTATAATTTATTCGAACCATAATAAAAAAAACCTTGCTTTAGATTTAAAAAAATGGTTCAGTGTTGTGACTTTGACAGTTGTTAAGTGTTTACAGACTTAAAACTGTCCAAAATGTGTTCATAATGGCAAAAGACATCAGTTCAGTTTCAATTATGATTTATAAAACAGTGACAATAATGTCAGAGAAAAAGACAGAAGCTTTGTCTGGGAGTTCGACCAAAATACTGCAGATTCATTCATCGTTGCAGAAAGTGCTTTAAAAATACTTTTTTTCTAATTACAACATCCGATATAGAGGTTGGAATAGAGAAGCTTTGGATGAATGCATTAACAGCTGTAAAGAGGTTACATTTTCCACATTAGCAGCTACATTTCTGTAGCAGACTACTAGGAAAAGCATGACATTGTACACAATACACAAATAGAGATTATAAAATGAGATTAAAACAAACAAAAGTTAAAAAATAAAGGAAACCAGGAGCACACACATTAGCACAGCGGCATTTGCAGTTTTCTCCTGAATAAAACAGACAGCCAAGTGTTTACATGAGCGAGGACAATGTCAAACGTTGTTGTGCCACTGACATTAACTCTAGTCAGCGATTTCAACAGCATGAATATATAAAATACAATAAAATGAGAAATGTCATAAAATACAAGTAGTATGTACACGATATACATTAATAAATATGCTCCGTTTACCAATTTAAATGTTGCTCAATTTGATCTGTTCTCTAATCCTCAACTTTCCTATGAGGAATTTTCAATGTCTCTGCAATTTTGAAGCACACACACATCCTGTGTTGTCATCATAACCACATACCGTGGGAACCACTTAAACACATTAATGTGTTGGGAACCTCCACGTTAATCTTCACTGTAAAGAATGAGGAAAAGGCCAATTTGTTGACATCAGTAATCAGCATATTTAAAGAATGAATTCCAGGAACTGTTCATCACTTAACATGTCCAGGGAGAGGCAGTTGGTAGACCTGCGGCCATAGAAGGAAGGTTTGGCTTGGCAGTGCAAAATAGGGTAATAACTATGATCAACAAGGGTCTTTGCATTTGTTGAGGCATCTGGGAGGCCAAAGGTATAGCTGTGGGAGGAGTCAGGAGGCAGTGTTGTTCCCAGGGGTGCCAGAGGTGGAAACAAGCGTACATCATCTAGACTGTGGCTGTGGCGATCCACGCAGACTTGTGCCCTAGATTTCAGCATCTAAAATAGAGACAGGAGGTAAAGATAAAAGCTAATGCGATACAATAGAGAAATCCAAAGAAGAAAAGGAAATCAATGGCAAGAAGACGGACATCCAACCTGTTTTAACACATCCTTGTTCCGTAATTTCCAGAGTTCTTCATCACTGTTTGGGGGACATGCTTTGTTTTCTATAGAGACCAAAATATTTGGACATGAAAACAAATATATTATTCAAATAACATTCTGTATCATAAAACAATTCATACCTGGTGAGCAAGACTCGAAGGACAATTCTGAACAATCCACTGACAATCCTTCGAGAAGATCAGCCAACTGGAACATCTCATCAGGATCATCCACAAGGACCTCCTTTGGACTTCCAATATTGTTTTTGATCTCTGGAAAAAAAACATGTTAGAAATTTAATGAGGGCAATTCTGAAAACAATATCTCTCATCTGCAGTGGCCATGTATGTATTTAAGATTACAATGAAAAATAACAAGATAATAGCTTTGCACACAGGGTGTACTACAGATTAAGGTGCTGGCTATTGACAGAACACTAAAGCATTAACATATTTATTAAGCAATTAGTTTTACAATTGGTGCTTAGCCTGAGAAATGATCCCAACTGTATGAAACCGCTGCCTTTTTAAAAACTTATGTGTTAGGGATGCACAACTATTGCTAAGCCATCTTCCCTTTTTGAAGGTAACTCTTTATATACATAATTCATATATCCTTTTACATCCCTATTCCAATTGTGTCGCTCAATTACGTACTTTGATACAGACTGCCGAGAACATCTTAAGGATGAATGATAACAATATCATCGTCAACCGCTCACATCCTGAACAGATGGCCAGTAAACCATAACTCCCAAGAGGTGAACACAAGTTCAGCCTGACTTCCAGCTGCTTTCCTGAGTACCAACTAACCATTTCATTCAACAAGTGTAGCATTGGTTTACTGCAGAGGAATGGATAAAATGTCCAGTATAAAAAAGTGTCAGTTTAAAATCCCGCTCACCTTCCTCTTGCCACCCCTCATCGTCTATTCGAGCCTTACTGCCAGTGTCGAACCCAGAGGTACGGGAGCTGGATGCTGAGCCGAAACACTTCCCTGCTTGCCGCTGACCCTTCTCCTCCGTGGAGGCCATCTCTGTGGAGATGCTGTGTTGTCGGGCGTCAGCTTCAATTCCAGAGCTGATGGTTGAGTGTCGGGACAGACCAGGGCTGCTCTCACTGCCGGGGGGGTCCAAGTCCAGGTCATCACTGATGTATGACTCTCTGTAACGTTTTTTATCTATAATGAAGAAAATATATATATATATTTTTATAATTGAAACATAGATGATGTAAATAAACCAAGGTTAGCTATGTGTTAGGAAGTTGATAGAAAGTACTGAGGATATACCAAGAATATGAGTTGTCTTTGGTAATCTGGACAGCCAGAAGCTGCTTGGCAAATGCCAGAGATAACATTGGTAACCCTTTCAGGGTTGATGATCAATTACAATTCTTCTCACAGATCATCTGTTTAGACAACTACATTTAGACCTTTAACACACCAGAATACTTATTTTGAAAAAGAGGAGCACTAATTATGTTTTATTTAATACAAGTCTGTCCCATAGATATACATTTGAACAACTACTGTGCAACAAATGTGGTTATTAAAACAAGAAGCAATTAACGTTATATATGTTGGATCAAATGACTTTTCCCAAGTTATGCAGATATCTTTCACTGGCTACAGACGTTTTCTGCTGAGTACAAGTGACCTGCAGCCCAATTGTAATTATCACCGATACTAATCATGCTCTTGCATTGTCCCTCCCTTACCTTCGCTCTCCTCCAGCAGGCGTATGCGTTTGAGGGCAGGCTGGAGGCTGAGGTAGAGGCGATGGCTGCTGCTCAGGTGCAGGAGAAGGTGGCGAGAGCGAAACGATGACCCAGTGTAGTACACCAGGTTCCTGGCTGATGGCAGGCCATCTGGCTGGATCTCAAATTTCTTACCCTGAATGGGACACTACATTATACAGCGTGTACATAGCTAATGCCCATTCAATGATGATCACAATTCTGCCGAACCTCAACAGACAATGGAAATGAACAGTGTGCATACCAGGAAGGTGAGACGTCCAACATTTGACCAGGGGAAGTCATACAGCAGCTGTCGCATGTTGTTTACTTCCTATGAATACAAAACACACACACACAATTAAAAGAAACAGCTCAAATGTTTGTGAGCAACAAGAGATGTCTACATGTGTCGTCTACGGGGATATAATATTAAATGACTGATCAATAAACAATTGTCTTTTTGTTTAGAGGAACCATCAGGACTTGGTGAAGAGGCCAAGGGCTTCTCGAGGTATCTTACGGTCTGTTGGCTCTTTAATCAGCCAGGCCTGGAGCCCTAATCCCCCCCAGATGGCCCCTGATGGACATATCAAACAACAGACGGGCACAGCAGACAACTCCTATCTCCTGATGCAATGCTGTGGGTGGAAAACCCCCGCATTCTTCACACGCCGAGTCAGGAGACTCGAGTTTGAGCAAACGCAGATTGACTCTTACGTACGCATGTGTTGACGCACATGCTATGCATCAATAACACACTCGAACATGCACATACCTGATAAACTTGCATTCCTCGCAGGGTCAGACCGAGCATTGCCGTTCCTCTCTCTGCCTTTTTGTCCTGCACAAATGAATGATAAGATGTCAGAGCGGCATGCGAGCAGTTCGGAGAAGAACTATTGCACCGTTGAGTGTTCCCTGGGAAAACACTGGGCTGCTTCCAACAACAAATTAAAAGCAATAGAACATTACACAATGGATGGGCCAGCCTTCAAAATATCACTCATTAGATGAGTGATCTTGGAATGGGGAGGACTGTAAACTGGACTCGATCGAAGATTACGTAACGGTACCAGAGTCATTTGTCCAGCAAAGCGCAAATGAAGCCAAACTAACTGCATTTGTGTTGGAAAAGACATTACTTCAGTCAAAGGGAAGTGATACGTCTGGAAAAAATGTGCTGAAAACAAATTCCACTTCCCACCAGCCTTAATAATGTGTGTGTGCTTCACAGATTTATCAAGCCATTCAACTCATGGTAGTGAAAAAATAAATTGACTCGTGACCTTTTGCAGTTTGTAAAATGTGACGGGCACATCCTCCAGTCGACACGACTCCTTGATGAAGAGCAGCATGGCCTCCCGAGTCGACATGCCCCACAGCTCCTGATGCACCTTGGGCCCATGGCAGAGGAGGTAGTTCAATCCACGCTTAGCTACGATCTACAGAAAGAACAACGGGAAAGATATGGATTGGGCCATCAAAATATGAAACAATCAAATGTATTAAAGATGAATATATTATAATTGTATATGATATGTACTGCTGTCACACAGGTGCCTGCCCCAGGACAAATTGACACCTACCCAAGGGGGAAAGTACTCCTTGGTTCCAAAGTAAGGAGTGACCTCCATATCCTCCCTGGGCATCGGGTGGTCACCGAGATCGGCCTGCAAGGCGTAACCTGCCAGCTGGAAGTACACTTCTTCCTGCTGGCGACATTCAGAGCGAAGCACCCGCTCCCGCAAGTCAGAGTAGTAGAGATGTCGTGCCTTACGTTCACTGGTACCACACAACGAAAGAAAAAAGAAAAAAAAGAGAGGAAGGGGGGCACATAAAGAAGACAGAGAGGAGGACAAAGATGGATGAAAAAAGCAAGCTCATCCAGTAGTGAGCAAGATGCAGAACATGTATAAAAGGACATACCAAACAAGTCTACCGTTTTCTATGTAGTACTGCACTTTGAGGCAGAGCACGAGAGGCAGGGGTCTCTTCAGTATTCCCTGTACACAAAAATAGACACGTTAGAGAAAGTCTGTGTGCATCTTTTTGTCATGCTAAATGAAAAGTTGGTGAAATGTAGGCCACAGAACTGTGCCTCCCAATTAACTGAGGCACTGAGTCACAGCAAAACGCTCCTAATTTACTCCATTCAAATGTTTTACCCGTTGAAGGAAATTGCCTTACCCTTCCAAAATCTTGCTTCCATTCCTTCGGAAAGTATTTCGTGAGTTTCTCGTCCATGTCTAAAAAGATGTGCTCATTGTCTGAGATGGAGAAAGACAATCAGGAAACCAGCCGGCAGTTAGCAGGCAAACAAAACCTTAATGTAACCGAGCGTGAAATAGGCCCAACAATGGAATTCATTAGGGTAAAAGAAAAAAGGCTTTGTTCTATCTTTTGTGAATGAGGCTACGAGGAAGCAAATGGCAACAATGCACATTTTAATATATCTTTTTTGTATTATTTCAGTTGGCATGGCAGCAGAGATCACGCACTGCTAGCAGGGGCTTTCTCAGTTTAACATTTTGAAAACGTGTTGAGGGGTCGATTCAACAAAGTAGCGCTTTTATCTTGAATTGTAGTTTTTTATCTTTACAATTAAAAACGTTAAATTATTATTTATTTATTGGTGGATTCTATTTCAGTTGAGGGGCTAAAATGCTGTTTGCAACATGTGCCGGGAATGAGCATGTTGCATCACTCTCTGGTCCTATGAGTCATGACATGGGCATTTTCTATCTAATCCACCTTATCTCTTTTGTTCAACTTCGTGTAACCACATCATGTTTTCAAAGCCGTTTCCCAATCTTTCCTTTAACCATCCATCGCTCCTTTCAGCCGACTCTGACTCATTGTAACTTCTTCACCCCTCGTCCTTCATTGAAGTGAGCCGGTCTGTGTTATGACGAGCTCCCCTACCTCTTTTCCCTCCACTCCCACCCTCTGTTTCTCATCATCAATCCATCCCTCTCAGTGAAGAGGAGGAATGTGAGGGTGCATTCCAGGCTTAATGAAGTTAATATGGCAGGAATCCAGGCCTAAGTGATCACTGAACCAACACCACAAATACAAAAGGTTGCCTGTTCAAGTGGTGAGCCACACAAGATTACCGGGGCTTTTCAACGTATTTGTACAAAGAAAGAATATAGAAACCCGAGGAATCAGAAAGTTCAGAACTTTGCGCAGTGGCTCAAGTGGATTACACCATTCAATTATGGAGACAGGGAGGGCTCAATGAAATGCTTTGGCTTTAGTGGAATAGTGTTTTCCCAGAAAACATTTCCCACATTACTACATAAACAAGAGCCACTAAAAGAGTGGCCACAGTAAAGCCCCACAGTCAATCGGCATAATCCAAACATGATGCTCTCGTTTACAATCTAACTGATTGAATGCTAACATGTGGTAAGTGTGTATAAACAAATCAACAAACAGGCTTCAGAGAAAACTGCCGATTACTCGAGTGTGAACAGTCCTTTCAGGTTCAGCGGCAGAGGGGTCAATAAGAGGTAAACTTACCCCTCACCACTGTGAGGCCAAAAAAATGCAGCTGTTTGATTCCAAGAAGCTCAGCCACTCGATTAAAAACATCCTGCCCGGTGGACTTTGGCTGGAGGAGAAAAGACAAAAAGGCTGTTTTCAATATGCTTTCACAAACTATGTTGTGCAGTCAAAATATTGTAAAGGTCAAAAGAAGGTTGACCATCTGTTATGACCTCATACTGATGGTCAGGAGGACAGCCAGAGACATAGTTAAAAACACCCACCCCAACAGTGATGTCCAGCTGGTCTTTGTTGGGGAGGAGAACACAAATGGTTCTCTCCTGCTTTATCGAGGTGGACATGATGTCTTGTGTGGGTTGATGATAAGTACTTTCTCTCTGTTAAAATGCCTCAGTGTTCTCTTGCTCAGTGTTCCCTTCTTCACGCTGTTATCTGTTCCAGGGAGGTTTGTCCATATTGCACCTGAGAAGACAGATGACATGAGAGTGAAATAAGCAAAGAAATGGAACAACAGGATGCAGAGGGGAATTTAAAACAGATCTAGGTTCCAAGCATTTCGACAAAGCAAAAACAACCTCATCCTCGGACACAATTAAATGTCTGTCTCCCATTATTCCACATTCAAAGTTAACTCTACATGGCTCGTCCCTTCTTGGGTCAAATGTTTTAGCAACACATTAATCTTCCAGAAATAAATTAATCTTCCAAAACTGAATCAAATACGTGACCTACATTGGTCTACCTTAAAAAACATCTTGACCTGAAATATCAGCAAACAAGACGAGAGTGTAATGATAGTAGCCATTAACTGGTGACAATCAATCAGACAATTCTACCGCATATTCTTTCTATTCCAACAGTAACTGCAGAAACACTAAATTGTAAAAAATACCCAACAAAATGGCCATGGTGGACAGGGAGAGTCTACTTGCAACCACAACTCATATCTGAAGCTTGCCCAACTGCTGACCTGAAGCCCCTTTTGCTAAGAGACTCATCTGTCCATCCTAGGAGAGGGATCCTCCTCTGTTGCTCTCCTCCAGGTTTCTTCCCTTTTTTTTCCCTGAGGTTATTGTTTTTTTTTTTTTTTCTGGTCGATGTGTTTTGGGGGGGGATGTCTATGTGTACAGATTGTAAAGCACTCCGAGACAAATTTGTAATTTGTGAAATTGGGCTATACAAATAAACTGAATTGAATTGAATTGAATCTGACTTACGTCTCAGAATCAATTAATCTGGTTAATTACACTCCGATCCCCTTAAATCCTGCTCTTGACTATAACCAGTACAAAAGCTACAAGGGACGAAAAATAAAAGACCCGTAACTGAAGCAGACTGCTCTGGTGCCAAGAGTAGATGATAACCAGCATGGGAGGAGAACTTGCAAAAACACACTTCTTTGCATCATACTTGTGTCTTTACACCAAACTTTATAGCACTTTGGCATAGGGGAGAAATATGTTTGCATACATTTGTTTGGCTAAATCACAAGAAGATAATGTGTTAAACGGTACAAAATAAGGGAAGAACAAAAGTATTATGTACTTGGCTCAGAGAGCAAATCATTTGTCATGCCAAATATGATTATGGACGTGTTCAAACACAGACTCATTTATATCTGTGTGTCAGCGCAAGCAGACATACAAAAACCTGAAATACCAGTAGCTTGAACATGTGACTTTATGAGTCAAATAATATTGCACATTTACACTGATGCTGGATCAAATGGTAAAGAACAGACTCAAATATTTCATACATTTTTACATTGACAATGTATAAATAATTCGTACATCATGCTATTTAATCACAATCTAGTTTTGAAAGACTTCTTCAATAAAATATATACACATTTTGAAAGTGTTGCATCTCTCTAGTCTGGTTGTTCAATATACTATGAGTGAGCTATACGGATGAAAATATTATAATACTACTGCATACATACATATATTACACACACGTATATATTTATATAAATAAATAAATATATATTACTTCAATGACTCAGGTCATCATAGACTTGAGGCAATTAAACCAAATCTGTGATAATAACCAAATTATAATAATACCACTATATATTTATTTGTATTACTGAGATACTGGAGGTTGCAGAATTATGCAAGCAATGTATTAGCAATTGGGTGTGCAATAAGACAACGACAACACTTGGAATTTGGGCTTGTGGGTGTTTGCATTATTTGTGCTTCTGCCCTGACGGACAACCATTTTACACTGTACATTTTAATAACTTATTTTTGTCTAAGAAATACTTTAAACATACGCCTTGTTAGCAATCTGAATTCTAATTGCAATGTATTGTTTGGACATTTAGCATTTGGTCTGTTCATTTTGAGGACTTTTCCACTCTTGACTAAATTGACTTGATAGCCCAGTTTGGATTAAAAGTGACAATAAACAACAGTGTTATCAAGGACACAGGGAAAACATACATTTACTTGACAGGATACGCCGATATTAATAATGCCATGTTACTGTACATCAATATACGCCTGAAATAGTGCATCGACACTAACCTTCATCAGCCTTACATTCAGCTAAGCCTCACTCGTCTTCACTGCCTCCCACCTCCACAACAAGTGGCCATCAGCCCAAACAGGGCTGGTTGACGTCTGCAGACAGCCCCTTGCTACTGCTGACCAGGGGGACACTTGGCATCACATGAGAGTAGCCATCTGTACAACTTAATTCCCTTCCCAGCCATAATCCCTGCTTCTGAGCGTCTATTTGAAAAAGCATCACCTCCTGCACTCCGCACGCTCTCTGGAGGGCGAGGGATCCTCACAGCCCGCTACAACCACACCAGAGCCAAACAAGAGGCTGGATAAACACCAGACACCATGTTTATGATGGACTCGTCCCACTTGAAAACAATACGGTGAGCTAGTGTTGAAGTATTAAAGGATCATTTCTCACTTGGAAAGCTATAGTCGCCTCTAGTTCTGTCAAAGTTTAGGTGCAACTGAATTAGTTAGTTCCACGTGGTGGTGCCGATGAGTAAGTCCACTCAAACTAGAAACAAAGCAGGGGAGGCTAAAGTGAGACTGGTTCTGACCCAATACCGTGATAACGTTGAACCTCAGGGAGAATCGGTTTGGTCGGGTGGTACGTGAACGGACAACCTAACGCAACAAGTGCGTCTCTGACTGTGGCTAACGTTACTCATTTAGCTATGGAGCAGTGCGTTACTTACCATCACGTCGAGGCGAAGGGGCTCAACATTCAGTCGGAGGTTGTCTCGGTGCTTGTTCAGACTCAACATCTACCTTTACTATCCGAATAAAGTCATGACAGAAGTTTGTGGGACCAGTTTATCCTCCTCTCCCCATTGCGTGTTGCAGCCCAACTCCTTCAACCACTGTGCAGCGCGAACGATTGAGCCATACCATTTCTCGTCGTTGCAGGGGTCCGTCTGTTGTGATTGCATTTTATTGTTTTAAACGTTCTTCGTATTTTCATGACACTATTTATTTACGTCATGCGTTTTACCAAAGAAAAAAACATTCTTGATACAGACATGAAAATAAATATTAATATTTCAACGTGGTTCTCATCAGATATGTCCCCTATGTTTTAGTTGGTATAGCGGTCTCGTGCTAATTAGAGGTCCAGGCAATACACTTGTGTGGCACCCTTGCTGTTGTGTTAAAAAGGCTACGATCAGATTTCCCTTGAACATAGACTAGTGCTCAATTAGTATTTTGACCAATATTTCAGCCCTGAATCGGAGTTTTTGTGTTTCCATTATTCGACGGTGTTGATAAAGTAATCGGGAGTCTGTCAAACCACACCATGTGTTAAATATGGTCATGGCTCTTGTTATGGCCAATGTGTTTCTCCCCATGAGAAGTCTTCATGCGGCTTTATTTTCCCTTTTCATGTTGGAATAAAAATGAATAGCAAGGTTTCTCCTGGCTTTAATTGTTTTTATTTTCATATGAACGTCTACACTGTATTCCTGTGGATTTACAATGTAACGTTTCAATACAGATGGGGAAGTGGTTAATCTGGTATACACTTTTGGAAATGACTGTACCTCGGAGCCTCCGTTTATCTGTTTCTATTATTGCACTGGCAGAACACACTATTCTCCAATCAGTGAGGTTTCAAACTTCCTTTATGTAAAAGGCGTAACATATACAGTGCCTCAGTAGGAATGACAACTTATAATGCACAATAAACCACATGTGATCATACATGTAGAATAGAATTAAGTGATATTCTAATAAATCAAAAAATACTCTGACTTCAGACTTTTATGCATGTTTAAGCAAAACACTCCACACAAATTCCCACTTTTATTGTTGGTCTTTAAAATAACACAGGACCGTGATGACACCGCCATCTGCAGGGCCATTTGATCGATTAAAGAAAAAAATCTAAACAATAATGAAAGCAAGATGAATAGCATTGAAAGAAAGGGCACAACAGAACAAACATGCGTTTAATCATAATGAACCCAGAACAAAAGATGTATATGAATGTTAATCAAATCTAGACTCAAATTCATCACAACCGTGTTAGTGCATGAAACTACCCCCCCCCCCCCTGACCCACACAAACTGCATGACTAAGAGTGTATTACTAGTTGATATTAAATCACCGTAGAGCTGTTTTCTTGCACTTAGTTTACCAATACCTGTAATTAGGAGGGGCACATAACAAGAAAAGTCATTTAACCAATTTCATAATATGCATATTTAATGGTAGGATATATCAACAATTTTCCAAGAAACATTTTTTAAATGTCAAGCAATACTGTCTTGTTCAAACACATTGACCAAATTATACCAACCAAACACTTTCAATAAAATAAAGTTCATATTATCATAATGTGCTTTTACTGAATGATGATCATTGCTTAAAACCTCTGTAATAAAATGGTGTTATGTTGTCGGTAAAGCTTTGTTCTCCCAACACCAGGTTGGGTAAATGTTGTGCAGCATTCTGAAATGGCAAAGAACAGCAAGTATTAAGACCAAAGCAAAGGCTGCAAAGTCTGAGCAACAAACCCATTTCAAATGCAATCTCTGCCATTAAAAATTATGGAAGATTGTTGATAAAAAAGTAACTTGTACAAATGATCATTTTCAGTACAAAAGCTTGTAAAATGTAATTGTGGTGCAAATCAATGCAGTGTCTCTTGGTGGGAAACATTTGCCATGGTGAGAATGGATGTGCAGACGTGACTTGGGCCAGATCACCAAAACAGCCATTTCATTGTTGTAGCAGCTACATTTCCAGTTCAGCATCAAATATTAATTGAACAATTAATTAAAATATTAACATAACACAAATACCACTGAAAATGTAGCATATGATGGGAGTAGTTTCCCCAAACACAACACTGTTTAAAAGATGGCAGTAGAAAAATAAAAATTTCCATATCCACTGATTACAACATAAACATGAAATGGAAATTGGACATGTCTTTGAAAAATTATTATATGCATTTAAAAACCAAGAGATAATCTAGATATGATAATCAGAATACAGGTTAGATGCAGTGAGGTATTAGCTCCACATTCCTCTTATCCACAATGTTTGATCCTACCACAGTTCTACTGAAAGAACTTGAGGCCTGCAACAAGGAAGAACTTCTCCAGGAAGATCTCAGAATCGAGGACGGCAATGTGGGCCGCCCGACCAATAAGGGAGTTGGCTGTGTTGGGCAGGGCATGAATGACATCATATCGCACAAGATTACAGTCTTTGTTCTGAAGTACT
Source organism: Pseudoliparis swirei (assembly GCF_029220125.1). Taxonomy (NCBI): domain Eukaryota; kingdom Metazoa; phylum Chordata; class Actinopteri; order Perciformes; family Liparidae; genus Pseudoliparis; species Pseudoliparis swirei. Next base: position 10,919,444 of record NC_079404.1, read on the forward strand.
GGCAGCAGCAGGTTCTCAATCATCTCAGCATACACAGAGCCTGGTATGGACAAGAGAAACAGGCTGAATAGGGCACGGTTGGGTCCTGGTGTCTTCAGCCAATTTGAGCCCACAATGTGTGGAATTGTAGGATGGCATACAATTCAGTTTGTAGATGTAATTAGTCAATCCAAACCCACCTGTTTGTTTGTCCTTTAATGCAGTTTTGCACATTTCTATTCGGGCAGAATGATAGGGCACATAACGGTCCTGCAGTGACCCGACCAGTAACACGTTCTTGAAAAACTGCAGACCTTCAAAAAAAAAAAAAAAAAAAGATGAATAATAGAAAAGTCATTTCTACAATCTCATATTCCACATGAAATTTATTTTGTAAAAACAAGGTAAAAGCTAACCAGATTTCTTGCTGAGCTTGTAGAGGAAAGTTTGGCGAGGATCAGAGTTATCACGACAGGTCAACTGAAGGAGTGACCCGGACTTTTTCCACTTCTGCATGAACCAAAGGCCTAGGAACAAACAATTAACAGTCATTTAACAGGCTTCACCACCATGACAGAGGAGAGGGAGAGAATGAATACCCATGGCAACGAACAGTTTGCTGTTAATCTGTGTGCCATCTTCTACCAGCAGCTACATCTTTTGTCTTACCTGTGTTGACCAGAGCAGAGCTGTTGTACAATGTGCCCAGGTGAGGTCCAGAGAGGGAGAGGAAGGTGTGCAGCCGGCTCAGGTAACATTTAAATCTGGGCCTAGTGAGCACTGAGCGAGCGATGAGGTTTCCCAAGGAATGACCCACAAAGCTGCAAAGTGACAACAACACCAAACAAGTTTACAGACATATCTCTCACATTAACTATGTTACATAACACATCTTCACATAATAGAATTTCCCCAACACAATCCGAGTGATGAAATTGGCTAAAAGAACAACTTGTAAAATGTAAACTGGTTGCAAAGGTAACAAGCATGTATTTATGACTGTTGAGAACAAAGTAAAGTGCATGTGGGTAGAATAGAACATTGTACCTTATCTTTGACACGGTGAGGTTGTAGATCTGAATGTACTGGACTATTTCATCCAGCAGTCGGTCCGTCATCGTCTCAAAGTCAGCAAACGTGTCATTCTGTTTATGAAATGAGCAATGAATGAAAAGAAGAGCCGAAAGCATTTCAGCTCATCCATTGATAACAGCAGTGTCAGTTTGCTTATTCACTCACCTGGTTCCTCTCTGACATGAGGAAGTCTATGCGAGCACCAGGCAGTCCAAGCTCCAGGTAAGTCTTCACCAGTCTCAGGTCGGCACTGTTCCCTGTAGCAGAAAAGGGAACATAAAAAAAAACATCAAGATGATTTTCTTTAACAAAAGAAATAAAAAAAATACAAAGACCAGAGGACCGAATTCACTAAAGGATAAGGTTTCCTACCGTCCAGGCCGTGGACACAGACGATGAGATGGATGCCTTCTTCACACGTTTCATCTTCCTCCAAGCTGAAGTAGGGCATGGTGGATGCCAGCTCAGATACTTCACTATACAAGAAGCCAGGCAGCTTTAGGTGTGTCATTTCTTCCTTTGCCTTGATGAACCTGCAGAATTAGAATAAAATAGTTGATGAATATTAATCTTTATGTGCCAGACAGGACAAATATCTGCATAAAGTAAAACATCAAGTGAGACATGAGAGAAGCCGACTCACGCTTTCATCTGTGGTGCGGATGCACATTCGTACCACCGCAGGCTACAGGAAAAGGAGGTGAAGGGACAGGGAGGTCTGCCTAGGCTGTACCCAGCACTGCTGGAGGCGACGTTGGAGCAGATGGGAGCTTTCGATAAATCCTTTGTTTCACGGGGGTAGCCGATGCCAAGCTGTTCAAACAGAAGACTCGTCTCTGAAGCGGCCGCATCCCCAACCCCACTTTGCTCCTCATCAGTAACACCGTTGACAAAAGCAGAGCCATCACTTTCCTCGTAGTAACCATTCTCGATCATCTCGTGTTCGGTCTCATCCTCGTCCTCCTCGACCTGCGGTCCTTCCTGGATTCCTAAGGTAATAGCAGATGTTTCCACAGGGCTGATCTCAGACACATCTGTGCTAGAGCACGAGCCAAAGTAGTTATCTACCATCCCACGTTTTACCAGGTCAGTGCTACTGGTGGCAGAGTTACTGGAAGGGCAGGTGGTATGGGGGTCACTATGGGATTCTTTAACAGTCCCAGAACCAGCTGCTCCTTCTAGTCCAAGATCAGAAGTACCTATTAATTTGGCATCCGTTTCCAAGTCAAAGTACGGTTTTACAAAATGGGAATCAGCTGCAGTAGTGTTGATGGTGCAGGCCGTGTTGATGCCAGGTCTGTTAGTGATATCCTCAGAGAACACGACACTCTGCTCCTGCACAAAAACACTGGACTTCCTGCATGGGACTTCAGCTCCGCTGGAGCCCCTTGAGGAACCTTCAACCTCCTCATCTGAGGGCAAGGAGTTGATGGAAGTGAGAGAGGACTGAACTCCACTGACAGCACTGGTATTTTCTGGGTAAAGAATGTCTGCTGCCCCACTGGGCTTTTGCTCGGAGCTTTGCTGAACTGGCCGTGGTGCAGGACTAAGGAGAGGCCTCTCAGGCGGGGGGGCACCTCTGCCAGTTCCAGGGATGCCTAGTCCTGCAAAGGTCTGAAGTCCCGGAACAAGCCGAGTGGTGAAGGAGCTCGGCTCACTTTCGATGCCCGAATCGGAGAGTCTCGATGAGGCACTCGGGGCTCCTCCATCTGACAGCCTGATACACTCACTCTTCACCTGGACTGAGACACGACAGGACTGGCTGCGCTGTGCTGCCTCTTTACCAGGCTTGTCAAAAACAGAGTCCACGACAGACTGCTTTGATTCACAGACGTCAGTCTGGGTGATCTCGGGAACATTACCGCTGACAGTTCCATCAGTCCGACATGGGGGCAGAACCGTTACTTTGCCCCCTTGGTATGGGCCCTTTTTACATGGTTTCACCTCTATTTGCTTCAGCCCAGCTGACCACTGGGGCAGCAGTTGGCCACCGTGGTCACCTTGCTCATCTTTGCAAAGCGGTTGGTTGCCTGTAGCGATAACCCCAGTACCAGCCTGAGGATTATTCTGTACGTCAGTGTTTGTAGGCTTTTTGAAGGAACCTTTTGGACCAGCAGCAGTACCAATATTGTCATCTGCAACAGAATCACCAGAGTCAAACACTGAATTAGCATAAGTCCTTAAATAACTACTTGAGTCCCTCTGTAATGCATCTGGATCCTCTTCCTGGTTGAGGGGAGCTTCCCCTTCCTTGTGCTTGCGGTCACCATAAGGAGCTTTGAGGTTCTTAAAGCCCACCAACACCACAGAGTCCTTGGAGCCCTGTCGTATCAGCTTCTTTGAGTTCTCAGTCTTTGAACTTTTCTTCAGTTTGACCGACTTGCCTTTGGACTTGGGTGGTGGATCAAAGCTGTCTGGCCAGGTGTTATCCATCGGGGCACCCTGAGACTCGGGTAAGGGGCTGGCTGCTGCACTACACTCCTTGGAGTTGGGCTTGTCCATTTTGCTGGACACCGAGCCAGTCCTTGTGTTGTGCATGCCGAGCCAGGGCCCATCTCGATCTTCAGATTCAAACCATGTTCAACATAAAAAAAGGAGACAATAAAAAAAAGATTTGTTTTAAAACATATAGTCGATGCCTACCGATTGTACATGTAGTTGAGTGGTAATACTGCATTACTGACCTTCAGTGATAGAATCCAAGTATCTATCTTCAAAGATGATTGGCAGGGAGCTTACATCACCATCTAGGTCTGCACATTCTACTGGAAGTGGAGGCAAAGACAAGAAGTAGCTGGAGCTTTTGATGGCATTAGTCATCTGCTGGTGACTGTGAGCACTGGTGGAGGGGAGGGAGGGGAGAAGAGTGTAAGACAAACTAAAAACATCCACACTTGCATTATGAAGCCTGTGACCGGAACCTTCTGATCTAAAATACTATAAAGTATAAGCAAAACAACAATGCCATTGCATCTTACTGTAGTTCCTGATACGCCAGTGCAGATTGTCTTGGATGTTCGAGACAAAAGAAAGCCTCGGCAAACCGCCGTACCTGTAACAAAACCACATGAGTATACGATCAAGACTCTTTAGTAAAGTGTTTGATTAGTTATCAGATCAAAAGCATCTTCTTGTAATTCAAAAGGGAACATGTCAAATATTTAAACTTGCAGAGGATTTAAGAAGTTGGGACTCACTCTCAGTGTATGGTGCTCCATCGCGAGTAGGGCAGCAACATGCTCCTGCAGGGAAACGACCTCGAGAAACTGTCCCCAGAGCGCCATGAGCAGAGAGCAGAGCTGTGCCAGGTTCATATTGACCAGTTCTGCCAACTCGTCAGGGGACTCGGCTTTCTGCTAAAAGGTAACAAAACACAAGTGAACCACTAGAGGGCTCAAGCGAGCCTTATTCCCCTCATGAGCAACGTCACGCAGTTCTGTGCAGCAGACGACTGTAATGCAACCCTTGTTGAGTCGGGCAGGAGCTCATTTTAATGTTGTTTAAAACATTAATGCGACAATTCCCACTCATTGGGCCCCTAATCATTTCCCCCTGGAGTTGATTGTACTTTTTTTACACAGTTAAGCAATAATAATAACTACATTTTGGTTTTTCCAGTACCTTTTATGCACTGCTCACAAAAAAATTGACCAGGGAATAATCATAAAAAACAGCTTGTTAAAATAAAATGAAGCAGTATATGAAGTCTTCACAAAATAAAAAGTTAATCTATTTCTATTCCTGTGTCTGTAATAATTATTCGTATTGGGTATCTAATATGAAATACTATTTGGAAATAAATTGCCACACACACACAAACGTTGACTTTTCATTGCCACCATCATCCAATCGATCCAGCGCTCTGCATAACATTCTCCATCACTCGTAAGCGGTGCAACGCTTCAGGACTCCAGGATCCATCTACTTGCGCTCTCACCTACACAATTATAAAACGTTCCCGAGACTAGTCTTAAAAAGGTAACTCTACCAACTGAGCAGAAACACCTGAAAGCCAGTCTGCTTACAAATTAACAAACTCTCTCGTAGCACAGAGGATTCAGTGACATCTCATCTACATAAAATGCCGACGCATCTCGAATCACTTTGCAACTTAAGGGTGATCACCACTGACTCCAGTTCAGCTTTCTTTAGGCAATTCTGTATTACTTGGTAATGAACATATTTCCGCTTCCACATCCAGCAATACTTGATACAAAAAAACCATTGCAAAAGTAAACCTTATACCATCAGCCTGCTCGTTTGTGTTCCTTTTTTATGCAGCGACAAACCCAGTTTGCACGTATGGTACCATTTGCTTCCACCGTAACTACAAAAAGATACTGTCTAAAATCAAACAGCATCTAATATTATTGGTATGCACATCCGAACCAATCTTAGTACAACTTCTATCGTACATAAAATGAAACACTATTGTGCACTCCAAACAATCAGGACTTCACACTCAAGCCCTCCAGTCATAGGAGACACATTAATCATATGAAAGATGTTTTACTTTACAAACAACTTCTCTACGGCCCTTATATCTTGTTACCTTCTCCTGCCCTATAAACTAAGCACCAGGCTAGATGATTTCTATAAATGTTTTTGCATAATTGCCTACTGAGGAAATATGAAAGTCTTACCTTAACATGTTCACACAACTCAGCTAGGCGGGCCTCTAAGTCGAGTTGTTCTGAGAAGGCAAAGGAACAGCATTCCTCAGATTTACTTTTATAATGCTTTTTTTAAATGATAGTCTTTTTTTTTTTAAGAGCAGAATAAGAAAACGGAGGTATCAGAAAGTACATTTTAAAAGACTTAAGCAGAAAGTCACTCCAGGTTCAAGAGACACTTTGACCAATGCCTAATTGTAAAAGATAGAAAGAAATGGTGTTTTCTACAGAGAGGAAACTAGAGTGAAGAGAAATAAAAGAGAAAGGCAGGCTGATTTGAGGTACTGCAAGGGTCAGGACATACCTATGTAGACGAGCCTTTGACTTCGGGGATAGGGTCTTCTGAGTACTCGCTCATATAGGACTTGCATGCTGGACTTGGCTAGTAAGATTGCACATATACCTTTTTGTTATTTGGTATCCTGGGATAGGTTAATATCCGTCTAATTGTGTGGGTTAGGTTTAGTGAACCACAGTTACAACGATGACATGTATTTAGGTGCTGTCACAATTTGGCTTCAGTCTACTGGTTAACAGACTTATCTAATGAGTGCAAGAATAATTTTGTTAGTATAAGGAACTGAGACTACAGAGTTAGATTCCTGATTTAACTTAGCGGGTTGCTGGTTGTGTACTCCGTTTAAAGGGTAGAATACGTCAATGTGTAGGGATCAAGTGAAATGATATGAGAACTCAGCACACTTGCAAACAAACACTGACGCTGAAAAGACAAAACAATGAAAAACATAACCAAAGCAAAAAATGATTCAGAAAATAATTTACTTTATGAATACTTCCTTCTTCTCAGTGTTTGAGTTGAAAATAATATCTGTGCAGTGACGTATTTGAATAAGTCTGGGATTTAAGACTTCATACAACCTGTTGTTATCCCCCACTGTGACATGAGTTACAGTGAAGCCATAGTGGTGTATACCTAGTTCCATACGATGGGAGGAGGGCAGGTCCCTGGTAATAGAGGTGAAGTAGTCAAAGAGGCCCCGGTAGGCCAGTAGGAGATTGGAGCAGAGGTTATGGTGCAGACTGAAGGCATGCTGCAGACAAGGGTCAGACACCAGGAATGTCCTGCCCTGCGGGATCACGAAGGACAGACAAATAAAAAAATGATAAGAGGATTTAATTCTGTAACCAATATTAAATTACTGCTGTTCTGAACATCCTAAGCAGTTGTAAACGGTTGGTTCATAGCCTCTGCCAGGGGTGAAATGAAACTCAGACTCAGCAACATCAGCTTAAATGCTCTTGCCAATTAACATTTCTGAATTAAATAACGCGTTCGGCATTAAAGCTACACAGTCTGTGGTAACAAATCAAATCTATTGAAAAACAGTAAATAAGATAAATAAATTAACGTTCAAAACATGCTTCTTTTTAAGAAAAAAGGTCCTCTGAATAATTCAGTGATCAGGCCCTAATAATAGTAATAACAACTTTACATTATCATTATATATAATATGGTTAAAGTCATTCATGAACCAACTTCCTTTTTTTTATTACTTGTATGCCCTGCTAAGCTTTGAGTCTGTTCCATGATTCTGTTCCATGATTCTGTTCGAGGAGCCTGTTCCTTCGACACGTCCCATAAAAGATGTTTTATTGCGAAGAGCACCACATCGCATATTCTCCGTGTCTCACTCCAATCTCATAAACGCCGGCCGTCCAATTTACCCCCCCCCCCCTACCCAAAACAAAAACTCTTCGGATCTACACTATTCACGTGGATGACCTATTTTGATTTCAAAACGGCGAATTTCGCCGAAAGGAGACAAGTTTGCAGGTATGTATATATATATATATTAATCATTACAGCCATAAAATATTCCAACAGATTATCCTGCCAGGTACTTCCAGACATTTACTTTGTGTGCGATACCCAAAGCTTTATTGTGCTTGCTGCACAGATACCCGTCTTGAAATAAGTAGTGGTCGATGCGTTGTGGTTCCCAAGCTTTCCATTAGTGATGCATCAAGGAATGATGAGGGTTATTGCCTCCGTTCTGTCTGAATGACTCTGGTACATTCACACTACCACATCTCAGGTGCAGCTTCAGCTCGCCACCATTCTGTCAGGAGAGGCCAATTACTTCCGGCCAAATGTGACAATGTTGTGGTCGATGCCCTAGCTGTCAACAGTCTGACACGTCTCCCTGTGCTTCAAATGCAACGAATGCAACACAACATTCTACCGGAGAGGACGAAGTGTAAAATCAAAGTCCACAGCACTGTCTCTATAATAATCCTGTAATACTGGCAGGCAGCCTTGCAATACATGCATGGTTGCTTTTATCCCTTCTTCATAAAAGGAAGAATTATTAGGATTTTGACAAACATTTACTTCTCATCAAATGCTTAATTTAGCCCTTTGAGTAATACAGCAAACTTGTAAAATGATACAACAGTGGAATCTTTCAGACGTTCATGACAACTCAGTAGTAGAGAAGCATCTACAAATAAAATGCAACCATTTCCAAAGACATTGTCCATCAGGCAATAAAGGAGGTGCACTTACATCTGGTGATACTTGCTTGACGTAACTGCCACCGAACACCACATTTTCCAGAGGTGGGATGACCGAGTCTTTGCTCTGCGGTGGAGCGTTGCGGTTAAGCCATGTGGTTTTCACTGGTCGAGGCAAACTAGGTAAACACACAGTGTGAAATGTAACTGCTGAAATCAATTCCACAATAGATAACATGATGGAGCTCCATGAAGGAGCTGCAGCACTTGCATTAATGTATAACTCTTTTCAGTGAGTCTCCAACATGCTTTTCTGTGTTAGGTTGCAGTCTGACCTGATAAGGGGCTGATGTAGAGCCACTAGGGAGGCATGGATGGCTACAGACATGACAGACAGGTGGAAGTAGTCAAACATGACATTGACGTGTTGGTGGATGCCTCGCTGAAGGCTAAAGTGCAAACGAAGTGTGCGGCCACTGATATTCTGTAGAGAGCTTGGATCACCTGGCCTGTGGAAATTAAATAAGGAAGATACAGTGGTCCACATTAGTGCCGTATTATATTTGTATACGAAATGCCAATATCAAAATTCCCAAACACTGAAAGAAGAACATGCAGTTAAAATGTTGCAACACCTACGTGAAATCACCATCTGTGAAATATAAATCCAAGAAGAGCTGGAAATCAATGTCATTGAGGGACTCTTCCACCTGAGAATAGAAAAAAACACACAAAACAGTGGAGCTGGTGTGTTAAATATATGATGTATATCTGAGGACACAGCAGATGTCAAACACATTGCAATGTGCCATGTTCGAACAGTTGCACCGCAGCACAAAAACTAGTCAACTGTGGAGCAGCACAAAACTAAAAGGGAAGCAGATGAAATAAAAATATATTTGTGACCCTTTTATAACATCCCCAACCATATTGTGCACCGATTAAAAACTATATGCAGAAATATGTACCTTTTTCTCATCCAGCAGCATCATCACTTTGAAGACGAGGACATCATTGACTACAACCTCTTCATTCTTGTACAGAATTTGAAAGGTTTTGCTGCAGATTACATCATCTTGGACTAAAGCAGGAAACGCCAGATCAGAGCCTAGACAAACACCACCAGAATTAACTTTGTGTTTATGAAAAATAAACAATTGAATGATTATCGCAAACTTGTCTGCTTTAGTTCTATGTATACACTTTAGAAACACTTGGCCAGGCACCAAACCATCAGGTCAGGTGTTGTTTCACATGGCTGACAGTTCAAAGATGGAGAGAAATCTAGAAGATGTTGCTGATCCAAAAAAAGATTAGAAATGAGCAAACCTGCAGATAATATTTATAGAACCCGTGTGAAGAATGATCTGACCTTATCAGGTCTGCATTGAAGATGAAAGTGTACTAAAGTGCCGTTTCCCCATCTATTCTATGTGTTGCTCTATTCTATTGAGCAAGGTTTTTTAAAGTATTACAAATTAATACCAAATATTTAAGCATTGGAATTACACACTCTTGATGATCCCATTTATTTATGAAACGAAGAATTGAGTGCTTTGTGTGAAATTAGCAGGGCCGGTCTCTAAGCAAGAGAGACGAAGAGAAATAATGAGAACAAGGATTGGCCTGTGAGATAAGCTAGTGCCCTACCAGCTCCCTGTTATCAAAACCAAGTAAACCAAATCTACAATAACAATATTCACCTAAACGGTAATAATATCAGAGAAATGAAAGTGATGTATGCAAGTCCACCTAAAGGATGAATAGGACTTAATTAGTGTCAACTGCTTTCAGAGAGACACAGAGAGCTCTCGAACAAGAACAGAAATTGTACTTCAATGCATCCTGCAAGTTACAGAAGTATTGCTACGACTTTTATGATTTTAACTGGAGAATTGAAAGGAAAGGGGCTTGGGTTGACCAGCTGGATCCACAAATGGTACATGAATGCTGTCAAATACAGAAAATGTCTCTTTCCATCATAAAAAGATGCATTTACCTCCCGGGTGAAGCAGACTGGTCTCAACCTTGTGTGGAACCCGGGGTGGCACCTTAAGACCGGCACGAATCTGGTAGAACCTGAAAATGCAGACAAATTGTTTATGAGCCGAGTCCAGAGCAACATGAGAGGCTCAGTGACAAGGTGCAAACGGCACAGGTCAGTCACACGCACTTGCAAAATGAGACTACAACTTTCATGAATCAATAATGAGCACTTTCTGTTGCGGTCACTCGTGTAGTAAACCTGAGCTCTTAAAGCGCTGACGAGCCAGGAGCATGGAGCAGGACTTCTATCATTACAGCCATTTTGGTCATAGACGACCAAGAAGCCTTTAGTCATTTTTAAAAAGCTTTTTTCAATGCGTAATTACTTATTTTCAACAAATATGAACATGTTTGTTAACACAAGGTTTAAAATGGTGCTTTATAGTGATTATTTGTGCAAAAGACCTCAATTAAATCAACTCAACTCGTCCTCTGTGGTTGAGGACAGACTCAGAAAAGCTAAGCTCCTCCTCGCCTGTGCCCATGTGGCGTACGTCACCGTCTGCAACAATAGCAACTTTTCTTAAAATCATGTAGGGGTTTTTTCTAGGAAAAAGTTAACTTAAATAAATATATAAAATCGTACAATCTAGCATATTATATGCCGTTTGTACAAAAGCATTTTCCTCAGGGTCTAAGATCCTGGTCCCCTTCTACCACTAGCAGCAATCGGAAGCTTCTTTAAATCCCTCTAAAGCATGCCACCATAGCTTTGTTACGCATGTGAGAAACACCATTGCATGAATTGCCATCGGCTGGAAACAAATGGCAAAAAAGAGCAGAGACAACATCGAGACGGCGAGACAATACTCACCCTCTTTGGAACAGGTCCACGTTGTAGAACTTGTGGAGCTCCACAGAGAACTCCACTGTGGCCTGGACTTCAGTCATCTCGGGCTCTACAGGCAGGGATGCCTGACATCATATGGGATACACCTGGAGGCCTGCAGGTTAAAGTAATCAAATTGGTAATTTGATCCACCCACAAAACCAAGGTCAAGCACCATTATCTTTAAAAAAAGTTAAGACAACAATTAAAAAGGAGAAATCAGCAGTAGTCATAAGTCACAAGATCATATTTCAGAATATGCAAGACTTGGATAAACCTTTATGGGGAACTATTACTTGGGATGGAGTCTACATCTGGAGGCATCCTGTCCCCTCTGGGGCTAATCGGTCAACAGCTCTGACCATAATAGCATTAGTGTGAGTACAATTGAAAAAATAGCCCTGAAATACAATGTTACCAATGGTAACATGCTCAAGAACTAGTCCGGCCTAATTAAAGAAAAGGCCATGTAGTTGTTTTTGGCTGTAGTGTGGAGGAAATAATACTGGCAAAAGATAACCCTACAGACCCTAAATTAGTCATGTAATGAAATTAATAAATCATCCACTGGGAGACCACAAGTCATTGTATTAATGCGAGTGAAAACCAATATGAGATAGAAATGGGCCCCAGGAATGTGACCTGTTTGACACGGATGCCTCACGCAGAGCAAAGTAGAAGGTCATGTTGATCCATTCCTGGAAGAAGTTATCTTTAAAAGCTGTCAGTTAAAAACTAAATTAAACTGGGCACGAGACAGACTACATACTAACTACTACTAGTTAAAATCAATAAACTGGCTGTCCCCAACACATGTCTTAATTTAGGCTTTAATTTCCCAAACGATCTTGAAATAGCCACTTTATCATTGCTTTACAGAAACTGACACAAATTACTATTTTTTGGACAGGTTAAGCAACTTGGCCATATGAATCAAGCCACCAGGTATAATTTATACCTGGCTGAATTATTCACTCATGTCAAACCACTGACAGCTGCTTTTGTTGAGCCTACTTTGTAACTGAACTGTGAAGTGTGCATTAATAACATGAAAGGAAGGAAGGGGGGGGGGGGTCATTGTTAAACATGTACAATAGACAAACAGTTCTCCACTTTCAAATGCAGGGGTCTATTAATATTTACACAATCATATCAGCTGTGAAGAAACTCAAAAAAGGAGAACATGTACATTTACGGTTATTATTGCAGGTTTGTGATCCCGTGAAGGTCCGATGGTGAGCCTCGGCTTCGTGAGAACAACTGGTTCACCAAGTTTAGATTCAGATGCGCCACCACACGTTTATAAAGAATGCCAAGATAAAATAAAAAAAGGGCGCAGACTGAAATGTTGACGCCAATAAACCGACGCAGCTGCCAAAGCAGGCTGACTGCAGTTTGTTCATTAACTCACAAATGTCTATTTGGAAACATTTAAAGAAAACCAAACGCTACATTTCATAAATATCCATGTCTTACCAAACATGTTTTATGAATATATTATTAACACAAGGCCTTAACACACTCCAGCGAAAGGTTTCCTCTTTATAAACGGAAACCTGTACGTCACCAGCCAACAACATACAACTGATACACACCAGTTTTGAGGAAACGGAGCATCTATTAAAAGTTACGACTCATTATTCCTGGAGCAAGTGAGGCGGACAGGTCCCCGGCCAGTGGGCAGAATCTCGGCATGTGTATTTCACGGGTTACAGGTGGGAAGCTAACGTTACATACGTTGCCAAGGGCCCACACAAAGCTCAGGGACGACCCGAAAGACACCAAACACAGCATACGCGAGAAGGCCACGGTGAACGTGAACTCTCACTCGGAGCCAGCGAGCAGTACGAGTTACCGGAACGTACCCACCGGGTCCGGTGTGAGCCGCAGCGAGCGCTACTCACCATTGCGTTGGCAAGCTAACGTTAGCTAGCTAACCAAAGTTAGCTCCAATTACAGTCCTCGCGCCGCCGTCCTTTCGCCGTGAACCGCTGACAGAAAATACCACTGTGCAGACTGCTGCACGTCCTAGTGCGGCGAGTGTTGAGGAGCGACGCCCTTAACACGGCACACAGAGGAGAGCGGCCGCGCAGCTCCCTGAACTGTGTTGTTTGTGTTTGCTAGCCATGAAGCTAGCTGTGCTCAGAGTGACGAGCTGACAGACCAGCGCTGCTCCACCTGGACGCTCGCGACCGTCAGCTGCGCGTTACTGCGCGTTACTGCGCGCGCAGTTGACGCACATGAAAAAGTGCGACCTATAAATTAGGCGTTAAAGTGTTGCTTGCTTAATAATACTGATAGTTAAAATAATAATAATATTTATTATCAATATGATTATAATAATATTTATTATTATAACTATACATTTTAAACAGTTCATTTCCCCCCCAGCAATTCACGTCTTTTGACACTATGCAGGTCAATTGTTATGAAAGATGAAAACAAGGGCTGAAGAATAGTAATATCTACGGTGTTTGTTGTTTGGCCCACTGGGTAGGTTGTGTTTTATATTCTCTAGCAACTATTAGTTGGAATGTGGATGTCCAGGAGGCTATTTGTCAATTTTAAACAAGTTGTATTATTTTTATTTCCTTGCACATATATATTTTTTAAATTCTGAAATCAAATTCTCTGTGAAAACATTATTACATCTGGGTTTCTTGGTAATCAACATTATGCATTCTGCATGTTTTCTCGACAATTTACAGATACACGTCCTCCATCCTATTTCAGGAAGTGCAGAATGCTGTCTGAATACTGTGCCACCATAGAGATCACAGAGAATGCAGTTGCCAAAAGTGCTGGACAAATAAAGCCAACGCAGGGTAATGCTATCTTTTCCACACCTCATTTAACTAGTTTCACTTATGGGAAACAATCGTAACAATAGAACAACAAATGGGGTCCAGTGACTGTAGTTGAAAAAACATTCAAGGTGGGAGCAAGAGAACTCCAGTGGAATGTAAAGTTGACACTGTGGAGACTGTTGACTCACTCCCCCAAATAAATGACAGTCGAGCCTATATGAGACCCCTCACTGTGACCTGCAGGTTTTCACTCCGGCTGAGGAAGCAACTATCAAGGGTCTTGTTCTCTCCTGCATGCCAATCTATAGAAACATCCAGCAGCAGGTGCTTTTTTAATTTCCAAATCAAGCTATGACATGGTTGGAGTCAAAAGGTAATTAATTTATGTAAAAGTGAACTTGTGGGTTTTGTGACTGACATGTAATCAATGCCAATACTGTGGCTGTCTATAATTTCAATTATATATGACAGCCATAACCCAAACTGCATTTTCTTTCTGATTGCATTCCAGAAATATCCTTTTGTACTCAATGTGCTGCTACTATTTGATCCCACAATATCTTTGCACAGGACTTCATTCAAAAAGTAAGTATTCTTCTACACTGCAAGGTGCAATTGGTGAGATAACAATGACAACAGTAGACAAAATAGTGTCAACATTACACATAAAAACACCTCCACATTTGAGTAATACAATTACCAGTGCAGTGCAGTGCATTGCTGCAAAGGCGATTAATGTTCAACCAAATGCCAATTATCAGTATGTGTCAACCCACTACATACTCAATATGTTAATTATACCTCTGCTGCTGTTTGTCTTTGTTGCAGCACTTTCTCTGTGCATATGTTCCCCTTGACATATTGAATAATCATTCAGTTTATTGTTAATGCATTTACAAGGAGGTCTGTGGAGCTCTGGTACATATTTATGTTGCATATATATATATATATATATATATATATATATAAATATATGTATATATAGCTATATATAAAATATATATAGATATTATGCATATATATATATATATATATAATGCATTTTATTTTTCTCTGTTGTCACTCAAAGATTTTGTGTTGTATTTTGTGTGTTTTCCATCAACTTTTCACACAAACACGAAGCTTCAACCTTTTGTTTCGAACACAAGTCATTTGAAACCATTCAATATGTGTTTAAAGAATCATTTATAGCAGACACACTCTGCTAATTGATATTCATTGATATAAGGCACTTCCCATATGACATAGTCTTTGTTCCATGAGGCGTTTGCATTATTGTGTCTTACCTTCTTATCAATTGAATAACTCTGGACATGTGATCAGTGTCAGATAATTAATATAAAGCTGACTCCCTGCTTGTCAAATGTCAAACTTCCTGTCCAGATGTGTTAAAATAGGCCAATCTAGAACTTACGTGTTAAAGAGGAAACCACAAACAACCAGAGATAGCCTCATATTTATTCAAGGCAATGGTGCAGCTTTCCAAACACTGAGCTTTTATTCTCTTCCCACAACACACACACACACACACACACACACACACACACACACACACACACACACACACACACACACACACACACACACACACACACACACACACACACACACACACACACACACACACACACACACACACACACACACACAAACGCGGACTACTAACCGGTTGCTTTCTGTTTCCATTTAGCAGCTGTGAGATTTTCATCTCAAGTTGGTATTCATCTGGAGCAGCAGTCCATGTGCCCTCAGATCAGCATTGGGGAGGACCATTTCCCAGGTGGATTCACCAAAACTATAAGCATAGTTTGCTTTCACACACACACACCCACACACACACACACACACACACACACACACACAAACACACACACACACACACACACATACATATATGTATATATATATATATAAATATATATCTGTATATATATATACAGATATATATGTACATATCTGTATATATACATATTATATATAGTAAAACGTATACTTATTCTGCAGATACTGTATGTTTTTGAAAACTGTAAAAAGAATCATATTATTTTTATATTAGCAGAGTTTGGAAAAAGCTCAAATGCTTATTGTAAGTATATGCATATTGTTTTGTTTTGCTTCCAATAATCATTCGAGCAATTTGTGATATAGTAGAATCAACCCACGGTCATGGACCTGCAAGATGCATTTAACCACTCTTGTGTCTCTGTGCTCTTAGGGTTTGACATTATGTCCCAATTCCAGATTGCTGAGCTGGCAAGAAGAGGAACTATTAAAAAGGTTACAGGATCATCTCCACAGCACGTTGCTTATCGAATAGGCTCAGCATTCAACTTTAGGATCAACACAAGGTAAACTTCAGGGCCTTAAAATGGAGTTACACGAGTGAATACTGACCTCTACTGGTTAAAAATGGCATTACGCAATTTACCCTGTCCATGGTCCTGAACATAATAACTGGATATACCTGTACCACCACATTCCTTCAAGAATACAACTTTAGAACGAAATCACACAGTTCAATTCATATTATGAGACTGTGGCAGCTGTGGGGGTGGAGTCTCCAATTAGGCCTTGGCTGCTCTCATAAAAGGAGCAGTTGAGAGTTGAGAAGGGGAGAGTGAGCAGAGGCGCCGTCGTGCGGTCTGCTGGAGTGAATAAAGCATGTTCCCGAATACCTCGTTGTCTGCTAATCTCTGGTGCTTTGGGGGGAAACCCACGGGTGACGGCCATGGAGTCGTTACAGAGTCATATGATCTGAACATCATAAACAGGATGATACAGACATAATACATCCTTATTGGAATATTCTTTCTTTTTGTTCATCGAACATTCAAGCTGAGTGTTTAATAGTTCATCCTTTATGTTTCAGGTCAGCTTATCCCCTGGGGTTGCCAGAGGAGTTTGCATTTGTGGCCGTGCTGCGCATGAGTGGCAGCGCCATAAACAAAACCTGGAATATCTGGCAAATGCAGAATGAAAATGGAAAGGAGCAGCTCGCCGTCAGACTCAACGGGGAGTCTCGGTCTCTGGAGTTTACCGTCACAATGCTGGACACCGGGAGGCAAATTGTTGCTTTCAGCCCTCTGGCTTTTCTTTTCAATGACCAGTGGCACCAAGTCCTGCTCCAAGTCAGCAGGCGCTCTGTTGTACTTTTCGTGGACTGTGTCATGGTCGGCTCCCAAAATATACCACCCAGACAGAAAGTCAGCTTGGATGGATTCACATTGATAGGAAAGCTCAAAGACAATCCAGCGGTGGCGATTCCGGTACGTCCATCAAAGCACTGAGCCGACTAAAGCAATAACTATATATTATATATTCAGACACTTTAGAAATCCACCACTTCCACAGCTTGAGCCCAACACTTCATCATCTAGACTCTAGATGATGAAGATGACGGGATCACTTTCCACCAATCTCCCTGAACTATCTCCAGAATCTAGAGATAGTTCAGGGAGATTGGTGGAAAGTGATCCCGTTTCTAAAGCACCATACAACATTATTTAACAGTTTTCATTTTGCCATTCTTTATTTAATTATTTAAAAGAGAGAGACACATTTATCTTTTCTTCTTGACTGTATATGATGCGTATTCATTCAGTTTACCTAAGGTTTAGACCTGCATGAGATGAATAGTTAGAGCTTTCACCAGTGTGCAATGTTTTCTGACTGATATAGGACTTATTTATTTAAAGAAAACCCTGTTTACTTATGTTCTACGGAATTTATTACATTTTGAGCTGAAGAGGAACAGCATGTTTGTGTATGCTTTTACAAGAACCTTTATCCCTTTAGGACTTCATGAAGCGACCAAGAGTAACATCGGAATTTTAAAATGCTCGCATTAAGAATCCTATATGTTCGAAGCAGAGCAGTTTGTGCTTTGACATGCACACGTTTGGGGAGCCCTGTGTTTTCTCACCCTCCTGTTTGGTTTGTCTGGGAAAATGTTCAGTATCGTCGACGTCCGCTGTGTCTCCATTTAGACTTTACCGACATAGGTGTGGAATTTGTTGCAGGTTGTGGCGAAGAATACAAGCTGTGAATGGAGACAGCCTCTTGGTCTAAACAAATACAACGTGCTCCGGGATTACACATGAACATATTGCACTGACATGAACATATTGTGCTAATGTAGTGTTTGTCCTTTGTGCATTTATCAAGTTTGAACTCCAATCAATGCTGATTCACTGCGACGTGACGCAAGCCCGGACAGAGGCTTGTGATGGCCTCCCGGCCAGGACAATAGTAAGGAACATTAACACTATGAATAACAATAGGGTTCGTAGTTTGAGGTGTCGGAGCTTTTGGTTTAGTGGGATGACCCTAATTGCTCTAAATGGGGAGGGGAAATCAATTTAACTCCTAAATTGAGTGCGTAAAAGCGATACTGTTTTTATGTGTCTTTAAACTTGGCCGCCCTCACAAGATATGTTTGATAATTACAGTGAAAACTTACATTTGTCTCATTGGAATATACCAATTGGGAGAGGTTAAATAACCCGCTGACACTCCCTATTAGCGGTGTTTGCATTGAGGCCCCTCCCCTCTGAAAATCCTCCAATCCCTTCTGGTAACCACACTTTGTATGAATATACATGAGCCTCCTGGTGGCTGTGGGACCTCGGACCGTCTAGGTAGCTGAAGCCCATTCAGTTGGCTTGTTTTGTTGGGGGCTCCTTCAACCCAACAGATCCCAGAGAAAGGATTACACCGTCTACCTTTCCTGCCCACAGGGACATCATGGCTCCGGGCCCCAGCGTTAGAGGGCCACTTGTGGGTCTGCTTCTGCAGCTTGTCCTTATCTGCTCCGCTCAAGTAAGACTAATTGTGTTGTTCTCTCTCTCTCTCTCTCTCTCTGGTATCTCTCTGTGTCTCTATAGACTGACGTGACAGAGGTACAGGTGAGTGTTTGTCTGCTGACAGATAACACGATGCATTTTACAGACAATTGTGGCGAGATACTGAGCTTGTTTCATCCGGTAAATTTATTGTCCATCTGGCATTAAAAAAAACCAGTCATGAGACTTTTGTCTGTAGTTTCCTTTTTTAAATGTTTCCTTTTGCAAAGTGCGACAGCATGCTGATGCTTTCTGCAATCAGAAACCAAAGTTAAGACTGTAAGCTATTTCAATGTGTCCCAGACAGTCTTAACATACAATAAGTCGATACACCTGTTCTCAATGTTCATATTGTCAGTATAAGAAGAAGTTGGTAGGGCCTTTTTTGAAATGTAAGCTCACATTTTGTAATATTTTTATTGTTATTTTCATTGTTTTGTCACTCAGAGGAGCCAAGGACCTGCTGGCCCTCCTGGACCTGCAGGTGTCCCAGGAATTGATGGCATTGATGTAAGTGCTCTCAGTTCTGAAACATTATCCACATCATGGACCAAATACTAAGACATAGTTCCCCATCTGCTCATCTTAAAGCATTTCATCTCTTTCATTTCAGGGGGAAAGGGGAGCAGATGGCGATGAGGGACTTCCTGTAATTATGATATTAAATACAATTAAAAGATGCATTGCTTTTCGTGGTTTTGTATTTGACTGAAAGATGTGTGTATGGACTTTGTTTTGAGGGCCCTGGTGGAGATGCAGGCAAACCTGGCTCTTCAGGATTACCTGGCATTCCTGGAAATGATGTGAGTACACTTTGTTTCATATTTAATCACCCATGCATATGTCATATAGTACATCTACATTGTTAGCCACAACAAGGTAAACATGCAATCCACAAGTCTGCAAGAGGGGGGACCTCCAAAGTGTGATCCTCCCACCTTCATAGAGTACGTTGACACTATTCAGTCTGGCATAGGGAACCAATGGGATTTAAGATTGAGCGTGGGATGTTGGTTGAATGTGTGCAAAAATGTGAGGAATTTCTTAAACAGGATGAACAAAATCTAATTTCCTTTTTAAGAAGGTAAACCCTGCCGTGTGT
Organism: Pseudoliparis swirei; assembly: GCF_029220125.1. Classification (NCBI taxonomy): domain Eukaryota; kingdom Metazoa; phylum Chordata; class Actinopteri; order Perciformes; family Liparidae; genus Pseudoliparis; species Pseudoliparis swirei. The sequence goes on from NC_079404.1 coordinate 10,939,270, forward strand.
AATTAACTTTGCTCCCTGGAGTTTAAAGGATGGTTATGAAAACATCCAAACACAATACTGGTGATAAATAAAGAAGAGGGGGTGTAGGTGCATATTGGTTCACCTTGAAGGAGTTTCAGAATGCCATTTAATATAACGCATTTGTTGTATGCATTATGAGCCGCTGCTGCTGTGTTATACCTCGATACATAAACCAGGTCTATGAGAACAACAGCAGCTTTGTTGGCCTGCCGCTGTTGGTATCTGCTGTCGAGAATCCTCAAAATGGTGTGGAAAGATTCCTTTCAGTGCGTTTGTTTGAAATGAGCCAGAGGAATGTGGCTCTCTGCTTGGTTTGCAGGCGGAGAGTTTTGCCCTCTGCCCCCGGTGCTGACTTTTCCTGTGTGTCTGTGAAGTTTCTCCTGTGGACCTCATGACGCGCTCAACAGACCTTTGATTTCCATGTGACTGATAAACGTTGAGCTGCAAGTGCACTATGTATTGAAATACTTCAGAGGAGGGGTGTTATAGTCCTTCCTTCCCGCTGCCGTCAGGCGGCACAACAAACTGCAGTCGATCGCTGGAGATCTTGGCACACTCAGCACTTTATTTTCCTGGACACTTTAACCTGCTGGAAATTCACTTTGGTCACTGCCTTGTGTATATGTCATGTTTCCTCTGTATATTTAGTATTTTAGTATTAAGCATTGTTATTGTGTTTTGTGTTGTGTGTTTTATTTTTATCAATGCTCTAATGTGCACCCGCTGCTGTGATCCTGCAATTTCCCCACTGTGGGAATAATAAAGGAATATCTTATCATATCTTATTTTATAGTCTAGTTAATCCCATTTATGAATATGTAGAACTCCTCCCACTGGAGTATGATTATGGTATGATGATGTAAGACATGGACATCTGATAGTGGATTTACAATTATTAACAGATGGGGATATAAATATTGCCTGTTGAATAATCTTCAAATGTAAAGGTGACAATATGTGCTCTAAGGGTGTTATTTTGTTCTGATGCATTAGTTAAACACGATGTCTATCCTCTGCAGGGTTTGACCGGCCTCGTTGGAGATCCTGGGCCCGACGGTCCCCTCGAACAGAAAGTGAGTGACTAATGAGTCTTTGCTTTCCTGCTTCAGAGGCCGTCAGTGAAATGGGGCCAAGCTGCTGTCCGGTGTTTTTGGCATAGCAGCAGGAGCCGCGGTGCATAAACCAATTCCTCATGACAAATGAGACTTAATCCTGCAAGTCTTCTGCGTAATCTCCATGGGGAGCGGAGCCCCAACATCGGTCCTCATTAGGCTAAACATTGCTGGGTCAAGTGTGTCATGTGACGTGATGAGCTGGAGGAATGTTAACTGGAGGCTCACACAGTGTTTCAGCTGTTATTTCTATTTCTACTTCTATGTATCTAATGTCTTTATCTTTGTTCTTTAGGGAGAACCTGGAAAGTCTGGACCTCGCGGAGCCACTGTGAGTATCTTTTCCTTTCTAGACCTGTCAGTCCAAGGATCAGATCATGATCCATGAACATCAGGAAATAACATCATCTCGAAGTGTCTACATTTATTATTTATGTCTGTATCGTGTACACCAAATGATATACATCAAACACTATATGTCATACTGTATATGTCTCTCTTTAGGGCGTTGGGCCTGATGGACTGATGGTAAGTTATTTATGCTACACAACGAATACCACAGTTTATTTACACTTGGTGGTCTTTATCAAAGTGTGAATACTGAATACCAGAATGTTACTTTGAACAGGGACCACCTGGACCCGGAGGACTTGGGGGTGAAGTTGGAAAAGTTGGAACAATTGTGAGTACAGAAAGAAAAATAGTTTGTTACTAGAAAATACACTGCAGCAACCACTCCTCCCACCATGAGCACCGAGGAGCTGGAACGCTCTCATTAGACCCGTTTATCCTCCCGTGTCGGCTAAGTTGCTCCAAGCTGCAGTGAAACACACTGAATGTACGTGAAGCCACTTTCACCAGATACATCATAGAAACCTGTCTATGGATCATAATTAGACTCATATATACATGTATCTGGACTGTACAGCAATACAATAAACTGAAACTACAGGTCTATGACCAAATGTATACTTGAATACAAACATACCTATAATATAATGAATCCAAAAGTACTGTATTTTACAAGCTTTATTTTGTATAATTTTTTTATTTCACAAGTCCACATCAGCTAACAGTGATTTTAGATATAATATCAGGTTTGCAATCTGAGTTTAGCTCCCAATGTCTCATAGTACATTTAGATTAGCGTCACCTTCTACTATACATAGTAACATGAAATATGAATACAGACATATACTCGCACATATCACAAGTGAGCTCGCTAAAATGTATTTGCAGACTCGAAAGCACACTCAATCTTACTGGCTAAAATCTGGTTGAGGTACATTCGCGTAAAAAAGAGAAACTTAAAAGAATGTATTTTTTTGGTTTTATGGATGTTTCTTAAAATATTGAATTCATTTCACAGGGCACTGATCCAAACACTATTTTAGTTTAGGAAAACACAACAGGTGAAATGTCAGAGCATAAACATTTGAATAGTCAAACCGCTTCCATCAAGAGTGTTGGCTTGGCCAACATGTTTCGTCGGGTAACGTGTTGTTGTGTGCACGTCACAGTCGAGCAAAGGAAAGCTCGGCCCACGCCGAGACTACCGTCATGTTGGAGGGTGCAGTGCCTCTGTTCTCTTGGTGTGCTTTTTGACACATTGCATGTGTTTCTGCAGGGGTCCATCGGTGTGAGAGGGCCACAGGGACCCCATGGGCCAACGGGGGCCAGAGTAAGTGACACAGATTTGCAAATGATTACATTTGACTTCATTCTACATCACATGGGATGTTGCAGACCTACACTTACTGCGGACTTGTGAGCGATGCCACCTCTGCACATGCACTTTTATCTGGTGGCATAAAAGCTCTTTAGATCCATCATCATGTTGATAAATCACAATATAAAAGGAGGAACTTTTATCTCAATTTCAGGGTGCAGCTGGAATGCAAAGCAGCGCTGAGCTGGTAAAGCTTGTTTTTCTGTGAAATATAATGAGACTTTATATTCATAAATTGTCCGGAACATTTTCTGACTCGTCTGTTGTTGTTTAGTGTCCAAACTCTTGTCCGCCTGGGACCTCGGGACATCCTGGTCTTCCTGGCATGAAGGTGAGAGGAGTTTTGGTGTCGCACTAAAATCCTATTCGTGCCCTCAAAAATATAATGTTTAAAACGAGTGTTTTATTTATTCTCTGTATGTTTCAAGGGCCACAAAGGTGTAAAAGGTGAAGGAGGAGAACCCGGGAAACAAGGGCACAAGGTAAAATATGTTCCATTTCGGGAAATAAAATAATCAGATGAAATGTTTTAAACATCAACAGTTTACATTTATACTCACATAAAACTGCATGAATAGTTACTTTTCCTGTCACACACGCCACAACGCCTCAGAGATAAAAATGATCCATGACTTCAATGTGAAACGGGGATTCTTTGCACCTTGAGACAAGTATTATTCGGCTGTTCTATTTCAAGAGGAAGTGATACACGCCCGTGTGAAATGCCTCTGACATCTTGCAAAGCATAGAGGATGATTGATTTGAAATGATGCTCAAGCACAACGAGCTTCTCCCTGTAATGTGTCTATGCACTATGATATGAATGGAAATGAGTCTGCGCCTTTATCACCGCGTGCCAGCAGATGATTTACTGTCAGGCTGTGAGCGTCCACCACCAGGACGTTCTCCTCCACTGAAAGTTTCATGTGAGAGGCCATCTGCCTGTTTCCCACTCACAGATATCAAGATGTTTACAGCTCACAACAGAATAACCAGATGTCCAACATGTATAATGCCGTGACATTAAAGAAGAACATTAAACTATACGTAAGATTGCACCCTGGCACAATTTGATTGTGTGACCCAGGTACACACATGCAGTGCTGCGAAGATTTTGTCTTTTTGTTTTGTTTTACAGTTATATGTTCCAGTTAGTCTTTATTAGATATTTAACAATATCATAAGATTCATGACAACCCGGGGAGACTTTCTTAGCCTTTTTTTAATCAAACATTTCTAATAGCTCGACAGTTTGTCTGAATCAGAGTTTCATCTTTTACCTTTTGGAGACTTTTTTAAGATCAGACAATCAAGCAGCATCATCATTGCATAATGTAAACAAATGCAACCCATGTTGTTTCAATCCTTTCCGTTGTTGTGTATTTACATATCTTAATAGCCATTTCTAATGCACATAATTAAATGAAGAAATTGCCTTTTTAACCACACACACTGTGGCGTGCTGCAGCCTCACGCCCGAGCCCCTTTCCAACTCAATGGATTTGCCACCTCAGGTCGACCTCACAGTCAGCGTATCAATTATTTGTAATTAGCAAAGCAGTAGAACGGAAATTACATTTCTCTGCTTTAGCCCCCAGGCCAATCCATAAAAAAGTGTTTTTTTACTCATTCCAGGGAGGCTGCCTAATTTTCGAATTAACACACAGTTTAACTTTTTTCACTTAGGTAATGAAGGTAAAATTGCTTTTTGATGTTAATCTGATTGACTTTCTGCTGCTTTTCTGCTAATGTTCTCTCTCTCTCCGTCCCTCAGGGGGGGGAGGGAGACCAGGGAGGTGCAGGGGAGGTCGGCTCTCAAGGACCAACGGTTAGAATCCCCATTTATTATTATCATTATTATTATAATAATATGATATTAGAGTCTTTCGAGTTCCAGTCTGTTCAGATGCCCTTGTCTCCGGCTCACGAGGCTCTTCTCTCGTCCTCTCAGGGTTCTCAGGGGATTCGTGCAGCCATGGGAATGATGGGCTCCAAGGGAGAATTGGTAAATGTTCCTTTGATTTCTAAACCCCTCGCAGCTTTCATACGTCAGCTTCTTCTCAAATAACTTGTCAATTCCAGATTAGATATCGATTAAAATGTTTATCATCTTAACCGACTACAGTACCAATATTAACATTGTTCTCCGGCAGGGAACTCGAGGCTTTGATGGAAATCCAGGTCCGCAGGGTGTTGCCGGGGCAACTGTAAGTTTCTTTAACACGACACATGCTCACAATTTGACAGGAAATGAAGTATGATTGCGTTGCGTATGATTTAATGCCTTATTTCAGGGGGATCATGGCCAGAGAGGCGTGACGGGCGAGCTCGGGCCTAACGGTGGGGCGGTAAGTTGACACATTCATAACTTCGACCTTGAAGGTGAATAAATACAAATTTCATCTCTGGAACCTTTTTGTGCACTTTTAACAAAACCGACTGAATGTACCGTTGCTTTGCCTCTCAGGGCGTCCTCGGGCTGAGAGGGATCACCGGGCTTCCTGGTCCCAAAGGAGACGCCGTGAGTGTCGGGTCAATGGAGACAAATAAAACCCAAATGTTCTGACTCAGCTCATTTCAGTGCTTGTCATCACCAGGGCTTGCCGGGTGTGGACAGTCGCGAGGGTATTTCTGGGATGCCTGGAGCAAAGGTAGAGAACATGTTTTGCGACTTTATTATTCATAAAACTGGTCCAGTTTATAATATTTAAATGTATTCCCATTAAGTCTTCTGTTGTTCGGAGCTTCATTCTTTTACCGTCGGTGTCCTTGCAGGGAAGCTTTGGGAAGGCAGGCGTGCCTGGAGAGGTTGGACTTCAGGGGCTTCCTGTGAGTATGACCTTTGACCCCAAACTTGCTGACTGATTGGATGCACCTGTGGATACTCCTCAGGAGCCCATGCCCGCTGCACTACGATACTCATCATTTCCACTTCTGTCACAGTCACAATGTATTTATATCTCTTATATTAAAATACACAATAAAGTTTCTGTAGGTTGAATTTACAGATACACACTTTTACATTCCATCCCGCTGTGATACGAGACACATACAACAGGCTGTGACAGTTTCCAGCCCACTAATCTGTGATTATTCTAATGATGAAAGGCACTAATGAGAAAAGGTTGGCAAACACGAGCAGCCTGTGGCGGCATTAAGAAACATGTTGTAGGCGAGAAGGTCATTACCTCATTTAAATATCCAGATCACGTTTTTCACCTTCAGCGTGTTTGGGTCAAAAGCTCAAGCCAGACGTTTCATCCTCTCAGCTTTCAGTGAGTCGTCTTCGCATCTCTTTAAGACGTTTATCTCTCTTTTTCAGGGTTTGCCTGGTGCACCTGGACCAATAGGCTTGAGTGGCCTTAAGGTTGTTTGCTCCATCGATTATTTAATATGATCAGTTGCTTTTTGCTTTTATTTTGTTTTCTAAGTAGTCAAAGTGTGAAAGCAACTTTGTTTGTTCCCGCGCAGGGAGACGCTGGCCTGGCCGGCCTCCTGGGAACATCGGGGCCTGCTGGCAAAGCAGTAAGTACCAGCTGCACGTGTGAGGACACTGCTGTGACCTTCGGCTCACCTCTGTGGTGTCACTGTGTCATTTCACTGTCCCACCTCAGGGTGATCGCGGAGAACAGGGCGAGCTGGGACCCGGCGGACCGATTGGTGAACCTGTGAGTATTGTTCCTGCTTGAATCACCCGTTCTACTCGGTTCAACAGCTCATTGTAATCTTTACTTTCGTATTGTTGTCTCTTCTTCCCAGGGAGCTGTTGGAAGACAAGGCCCCATAGGTTCATCTGGCAAGCCAGGTGCCAGGGTAAGTAATGAGCACAAGAGTTGAAGAGCACATTTGGATTTGAAAGTTAGTTTTCTACTCATTGATTTTGATTCAAGCTCATATCTATTTTTTCATCCATGCCTAGTTATGTTGTAAATAAAGCCGTAGCAGCCAGAGGACATGCACTTTTGAAACTTTGAATGAATGGAGCTGGAGGAGGAGCGAGTGTATCGCCCTGGCTGTTGTTTCACTGGAATGTCTCAGAGAATAGAGAGCTATTATAGGGCTGAGGCTGAGGCTGAGGCTGAGGATAAGGCTGAGGCTGAAGCTGATGCTGATACTGAGGCTAAGCTAAGGGTGAGGCTGAGGCTGATGCTGAGGCTGATGCTGAGGCTGAGGCTGAGGCTGATGCTGAGGCTGAGGCTAAGCTAAGGCTAAGTCTGAGTCTGAGGCTAAGTCTGAGTCTGAGTATGAGTCTGAGGCTGGATCTCAGCCCAGGTCTATTTTCCCAGTCAGGGGAGACTGGTCGGCAGCGGGCTGAATGAGCTCTCTGTTGGGCTGCATTCCTCAGACAGCCACTCAGTGATCAAAGAGCGAATAGCACATAAAAACATGCCCACAGTTGTACTTCATTCACTATAACTTTTTATATTTTAGCATTTTCCGCCATGGTAACAGGTGTTATGCTTTATGAAATAGCTTCACAGTAAGTGCCACATTTAGTCTCTTACATATAGGTTGTGATCTCCACATACCTTGTCTATACACCTGCTCAGATGTGTCTACTCATCAGATGTGTGTGTGTGTGTGTTCATTTATCGTAGGGACCCAAAGGTGACCCCGGCCTCTCCGGCCTCCCTGGTCCGTCTGGCCTGCCCGGGGTGAAGGGAGAGAGGGTAAGAACACCACAAGGTCCCATTCAGAGACTGTGTCAAACAATAAGAGAGAGATTAATACTCAACAACAAGCAGCTGATCAGCTCCCTCTAGTGTGGCCCAAAGAATATTCACAACACGAACGATCATTTCACAAGTGAAGTCATGTGTCTGGGTTATTACAGGGAGAACGTGGAGAGGGAGGAACCAAAGGAGAACAGGTATGGAACCCTCCTACTCGAGATGAGTCCCTGTCTCAGTAATGCTGCATGCAAATACAAAGTGGGAAGATGATTGACAGATGATGTTTTCATAGGGAACACAAGGGGATGAGGGAAACCCTGGAGACAAAGGGGAGTATGTAAGTTGTCACACTAACACTAACATTATTCATTTGAACTTGGCTCATCAGCAGAGGACAGAATCTCACCAGAGCAACTGTCCTTCCTGCTCTCTGTGTTGTCTCTTTTTATTTTAGGGTGACACAGGAGAATCTGGACCTAAAGGAGAGGTGAGTTCAAATAGATCCTTCTCACCCGGTGTCTCAGGATTCTGATTGAGGCGCTGCAGCTTCACCACATTCCTCCGGTGTGACTTTCTCGTGAAGGTCGGTATCCCCGGTGAAGCTGGCAAAAGAGGTCCGGAGGGGAGTCGAGGCCAGCCAGGGATCGAGGGGCCGCCTGGCACACCTGGACCGAGGGGCATGCAGGGCAACAGGGGTCCACCTGGAGTCAGAGGGTCCCAGGGCCCCGCGGTAGGTCCAAGATCGACATCCTGAGGAAATTTGTTTGAGAAAAAAGCATCTTGACACACTGAATTACGTGTATTGGGAGTAATTACAGTTAAGAGATTTGAACCTCCTCTGTCACTTGTTTTCATAACTGAATCAAATGTATTTACCACTTGGAATTAAACCTCCATGTGTCCTGTACTCAATATTTATTTTCGTAGGATGGCGACAGCTTGTCCCGACCAACGCTGCCACTGATTGGCTTAACCTGATCATCATACCTAACCCTCGCCAATCCTTATACCTAAACCTGAACAGCAAAGGTCAAAAGTACGACTAACCAATCAGAGGCAGAGTAGGGCGGGTCATGACTTCACCATCCTTTTAAAATAAAGTAGCATCCTGTCCAGGTATGTCACTTCATGTCTTACTTTGAAACCTTCCTTACCTACTCGTCTTCTCAACATGTCTTACTCGTGAGGGTCTACTCTTAACCCTCCTGTTACCTTAGGGTCAATTTGACCCCATTCAATGTTTAACCCTCCTGTTACCTTAGGGTCAATTTGACCCCATTCAATGTTTAACCCTCCTGTTACCTTTAGGGTCAATTTGTCCCCATTCAATGTTTAACGTCGGTGTTCTTTCGGGTCAATTTGACCCCAGGCTGTTTTTCACTGTGTCAAACATATAAGAAATATCAACTTTTTTATATATTTAAAGGGCTATTTAGGTAGTCAACAAACAAACATAAAGTACCTTACACTTAAACTTGGAAAACAATATTAATTCTAATAATTTTCTGGAGGAGGTTTTAATTGCTGGGGTTAAATTGACCCCACGGGTAAAATATGTCAGTAAATATAAAGGTAACAGGAGGGTTATACATTGAATGGGGTCAAATTGACCCTAAGGTAACAGGAGGGTGAAGAGAATAAAGCGGTCCTAGTCTGTGGAAGGCAGCAGAATGTTCTCCACCAAAGAAATGTAGTGAAAGCAGGTCAGTTAAACAGGAAGCGTGCAGTTCTCACTTGATAACTGTCATGGTGCAACACACTGGAACCCAACAGCACGACTCTGAGACGGGGCAACAGCGATGAGTCCTTTGACTGGTACAGGCAGGTCAGGAATACAGAATACGGTAACGCTGGAGCGCTTGGCCCAAAAACACAAGACAATCTGGCAGAGGACTAGTGCAAGTGAGGGGACCTAAATACTGACAGACCGAGGAAGGGATGGGCTGCAGGTGAGGTGGGCGTGAGAACCAGGGGAAGGGAATGAAGGACTCAGGTGTGGAATGACATGAGAGTTTATTAATCCAGCAAACAGAATGAAAACAGCTAATATGACGGGGAATGTGTGACAATAACAGCGCTGTGGAGTTGAGAGACAGTACATGTTTGAGACATTTTCATCTTTTTTTCTCCCTCTAGGGTAAAGAGCCGAACGATCAACACATCAAACAAGTTTGCATGCGAGTCATGCAAGGTAAGAACCGACCGACCTCCGACCCCGTGTATCGTTGCCTTGTGCCTCATTTCATGACTTTAATCTTTCCCAGAATGCCTCATTCCAGAACCACACCACATGGAGCCGCCCCTTCGTCGTGTCATTGATCTGGGTGGCGGCTCAATACTCTGTAGTTCAAAAAAATGGACGGCCTAATAACCAAAACATGAAATAGGCTTCAGTCTCTGTTAGTGTGATGGATGAAACATTTCTCTGAAGTCACAACCTCTGTTCTCTTGACTCTGCTCTCTCTCTCACATACAACCGTCTTCTCTAGCTCATCTCCTCACTCGCCAACCATTTTTATTTCTACCCAATGTGCTGAAACATTCATTTCACTTTCAGCAGACCAGCTTTCCTCCACTCCAAGCCAAGGGATTTTCATCAGGAGCCAGAAAACTCAAATCTCAGGAGCACAATATCACACTGCAAGAAGAAGCCACACAAGATTAATATTAGATCCTTTGCCCCGTGAACGCACATTTCCTGTTGCTGATTGCCTGGAATAAAGAGTCTTATCTCTTTTCAGCTCAATTCACTCAGGTTCAATAGAAAGAGGTTGAAGTGCAGGAGAAGCTCAAGGGACATCGTGACCACAGTTTCACCTCGCTCTGCTTCTCTCTGACTCAGTACGAGAGCTTTGGGTCTATCTCTATGCGAGGCTTTCAGAGATGAGCTTATGCGACAGCAGGATTCATAACAACGTGTTATGGAATACAAAGTATCTTAATAATTGTCAGCAAAAGTCAACATCTTGCTGCTACTTATGCATACGTTAAAGTACATTTCATTTCGATACATTTAAGTCCATCGTCAACTTCTGCTCCAACAGAACAACTGGCCCAGTTAGCTGCTAGTCTAAGGAGGCCGGAGAGCGGTGCCGCTGGGTTACCTGGAAAACCTGGCCCTCCAGGGCAATCTGGTCCTCCAGGAGACAACGGCTTCCCTGGGCAGGGGGGAGCAAGAGGCCTTCCGGGACTCAAAGGGCCACCAGGACATCTTGGACTGAAAGGACCCAATGGTAATGGATGTATTGGCATGTATCACATAAAACCATGACATGTTGGTGCACGCACATCTTCATGACGTCATACGTGTTCCAGGTGAGATGGGAGACAGGGGCTCCAGGGGGCCCACGGCACGAGGACCTAAAGGTCAGCCAGGAGTTCCCGGACTTCCTGGTGAGTCAATTTTGCATTTCAAACGTGCCTTTCTATCTTAAAGGGTCTGAGTCCGTCTGTTGTAACAACCAAACATCTTTAAATGTGTTTAACGTGACTGTTGTACTAAATAGATCCCCCCAAAAAATGAGAACCAATCCTTCATACCGAGCAACTAGCATCGTAACACGAATGCTGTGTTCCCAGGTGAGCCGGGCAAACTGGGCTACGGTCAGGACGGTCGGGACGGCCAGAGAGGACCTCCTGGCGTTCCTGGACAGTCGGGTGTACCCGGGCCTCCCGGCGACGCCGGTCCCAACGGTTACTGCGACCCGTCGGCGTGCAACCTCCAGGCAGGGGCGGCCCACCAGTCTCTGGATGTGAAGGGGCCTGCAGGGAACTAAGGGCCACTCCGGCATAGACAGACTCACTGTTGGACTCGCTCTTCCGGGCACACACCAGTTTTCAGTTTCTTTCCCAGGGCCCCTCGGTCGTGTGGGGCCTCCACCCGTTAGCCTCTCGTCTTGTGAGCATGTTTTGTGCCGTCCACTTCTCCGTCATCAGCCAGCCAGGAAAAAAAACAACATTTTCTTTTTGCTGTGCTGCCAGAATATCGCTTCTTCTTGTTTTTCCCCCCCGAGAGATGTTTTCACATTACAGGAAGCTGTGCTCACATTCATGAGACGAAAGGACCAGAGATGTTTGTTTATTCCACTCTCCTTGCTCCCTCTGCCTGCATCTATTTTTTATGCTCACCATTTACAGGGTTCTTCCATAAAAGCTCCTCCGCTTTCTCTCAGAACATTTTGAATAACCACCTAAAGCGAAGCCTTTTTCAATTATTTGGGTGTTATGTACCAAAGATAAACCCTTTCAATAAACTTCTATGTCTGGCTGTGTTCCGGCGTCGCTGTTCAAAACAAAAAGTAGAGAGGATGAATTTATCAAGTCACGCTGACTTCAGTTTTTTGAAAATGTTGTAAATCTGTAAAAAAATAAATAATTGTTTGAATTATAGTTAATTATTTTTCCTACAAAACAACCCCATGTGAGATTTTGCCTCATTGTACATAATGACAACAGAGTGCAGTGATGCATATATGGAACTATATTGTAGGGAGGAGGGGGACCCTCGTTACTGTTACAAATAAAGAAAACACATGAAGTGATTCATGGATTCTGGTATAATTGTGTGATGATAAATTGTACGACAAATGTAAGAAAAATGCAAAAATTTAAGTTTTCAGTAGTTTTAAAAAACAAAGATATCTCAGCTGACAAAACAATCTCACCTCAAGATCCATTTACGAGCTGCTCTGGAGCTTTTGATCATATTCACTCGAGGGTATCCATTCCAGTCCACTGGGCAGATCATTGGATGGGAAACGTCCAGTATTAAATTTATCTTTAGCTAGATTGTTTTAGTCAGAAGCTGTTTCCAAGGTCAAGTATCAACTTTGAAACTCAATGTCATTCTGAATAGCATTTAAACATGTCTTTGCATTTTCATTCATGTTTAATAAACTTTCTCCCATTTTAAAGACAACTGAACAGACACATGATACAACTTCTTAAAGGAGTTCACGTTGTTAACACTAACTTAATATTCCAACAATAACTGCCAATCAACACACACAGTGTATCATAAAATATGTTTTACTTCTTGCAAGAAACCTGTAAGCAAGGCTGTGTTAGTGCCCAAAAACACAAAACAAGAACACAGGAAATAAAGCACTGAATCCCATTTAATGCATTGACAGATGTTAATAAAAGATGCAGCAAAGAAAGGTGTAAAATATAGCCTCTGATGCCTGGTAACCACATACACACTCGATCATCGTTCCCCGCCCCCAACCCTTTAGTATTCGGTTGTCGACATCCAGGACTGGTCCTACATGTAAATGAGGTGTCAATTACTTTTACAGTCTGTGTGGTATTATCATTTGGTATTGTTTTTACTCTCTAAATTAGCTCATCATGTAGACATGTGGTAAACCAAGACTGAGGTAGATATTAAACAAAACAAAGACTTTCAAAAACACACGTTGGTGTCCCACAGCAGTAGCAGAGAGGAGTCACTGGGAGAGCAGCAGGCAGACGTTTATAATCCCGGGGACACACACAAGCTTATTTACAAAATGAGATTATATGTTGCGACAGGATCAATTTACATTACTGTAAAAAAACAAAACAATCATGAAATATGCGGATGTATAAAACGGATCTTTGTAAAGGACTTTTGCATTATTCGACAAGCCTATCTTTGGATGTTTAATATCACTTTCTTTGAAGGATGCCTCGACCTCCATCGTTTGCTTTTATCACTTTACACTTAGAATAAATGGATTTAAACTTGGAAAGATGTAAAAAAATATCTGGCACCAGATTGCTGGTGAAGTGGGCGGTGACGTCAGTGGTCCTTTTGTGTCCTTCTTAGTTATCATTCAGCTACAAACGCAGAGTTGCTCTCATCAGTACGCCAACAAGTTGAGATCACATGATTCCATCGATGCTGCCACATTTGAATTGTGGTCAAAGTCGGCGTTATGGTCTCCAAGGGGAACCAAATTGTCATGATAAAAGGGCAGAAGCCAAGAAAAGGAGGGGATGTTATGTCATCTATCACCCAAATAAAGATTGTTTTCCATTCACTTTACAAGCAATGAGAAAATAAATGCTGCACGTCCAGCAGGGGGCTCTTTAAACTCACAAACGAAGGCAGCGGCAGACTTGAGATTCAATACCTATTCTCAACTAGACCCACGACCATGGAAACAAGTTATCAGAGATAAAAACAAAGGCTGCATGCTGCGAAAACTGATGACTTGTTATGATGTTAAGTATGATATACAGAAAGAACCACGTTTCTAACTGCACAAAATGTCTGATACACACACAGAATCTTTCTAACATTAATCCCAGCAGGACATTAAACAGCACTCAAAAGGAAAGCTGAAAGAAAATATAGAAACGTTCAATGTTTTAGTGTGATCGTCTTACTTTTGGGATGAAAACCCATTTCCTGAAAAATCTTCAAACTGAGAATTGATATACATATACAATTCGAATGCATGTCTTTATGTGTAAAGTTTCTGAACAATCTACATCGTAGTGTGGCCTGTTCAGGTAAAATGACTCAAAACCTTCTGAAATTAGTTGAAAGCATTGAAATGGCTTTAAAACCTCTTATCGCAAATAAATAAATCCAAACTGCGAGACAAGAATACACAATGACACACAGTGCTGGTCAATGAGTGGATAACATGGGTGTACACCATGATACTGTTACAACAATGAAGTACAATAATGAGCACATGTTAAAACAAAAGAAAATGTCTGAAGTTGTAGTGGAGTAGTCCGATATCCTTTCTTTGTGGCTACAAATCAAAAATATACAAATAAACCAGAGGAATCATCATACACAACACTCTGTAAACAGTAAATGTTTATAATCATCATCATCTCACACACACACACACACACACACACACACACACACACACAGACGCACACACTCACACACTCACACACTGATAATAGAAGTGAGAACCTTATCAGATCATTACAATGACAGCTTGCTCATGTAATTATATGTCAGGTCCCATTAGACAGGAAGAAAAAAAGAAAAACCACAATCACTCAATCAACTTATCTTCAGAATAAACCAACAGTTAAGGCGAATGTGAGGTCACACTCATTAAATAAACACAACGTTAAAAGTACATTCCTCAAACCTGCCCCTCGATGTTTTACAAACACAGTAGTTTCAGACGGAAAGTATGAGTAGAAGGTTTCTGTCGTAGATATGGCGCTCAGTACACAGGTACATGCTGCAGATCCTTTAAAAAAATGATCATCATCACAACATTGCAAATATGTCAGTGATAATTCATACAACTCTCAGTAATCCATAAATGTATTAATCCAACTTCTAGTAATAATATGACCTAGCATCAATGCTACATTTACTACAATTATTATTAATATCTTTACGTACCCCCTTGAAGAACATGCTTCCAATAAATAATTTCCATATCAGACACATCTGATGCATAAGGAGTTTCAAAAATCAAACAATTTCTCACACCTGCACATGAAACAAGTAAATTCATTCAGCTAATCTCCCCCCACACACACGAGTTGTACCTCCTGCCAGCCCATTGGCTTATCTGAATGACAACAGAAGAGGGGAAAGGCATGCGCTTATTAAGGAGGAAAACAAATGATTAAGTTCTTTCTTTTGTTGTTGACAGGACTGAACTAGATATAACAAAGTAATTTCATGGTTTTGAAAGACATAATGAGAGATGACAAGGAATGCATTACGTAACAGTCGGGGACGTGAACGCAAGAAATGCATTGAAAGTACAGCATTGCAACAAATAAAAGAATAATCCTCCAACTGCTATTGTAAAGTGATCAGAAGAGGTCAGCTGGGAGTCAGTCGGATGAACCAGAGCTGAGGAAGCAGTTCATATACAGCGAGGCCGACCTTCTGGACGTCTGTACTGGAACCGGCTCCGCTGGGCTCAAAGGGGGGGAAGGAGACAGTCACTGGGGTCACATGTCCCACGATATCCACGGGGCCCGGGAGAGCCAGGAGGGCCCCGAGCAGTGATTCCAGGTGGCCCTAGACAGAGAATTAGTCATAATTAATTCCTGTGCTGAGCTGCACTTTATCATATTACAGTAGGGTGAAATATTACATGAACATATATGTGATATAAATGAGTGGTTTTAATCCAAAGGCTACAGTATGCTTCATATCCACCTCATGAATTTGTAGTAGAGCTCGACCGATGAATCAGGTTGGTGCAACAGCCGACACGAGCTCGTTGCATAATAATAGAAACATCGTGATTGGTGTGTTGGGGGATAAGTAAAAAGAAAAGGCTTTATAGTTTATATAGAAATGCTAAACTAGCTCTGAGTCATTTAATAACAGTTCCCCATGACGCAGTTTTTCCACCAAAGAATAGTGACGAGTTGATTTTTACAATCAATCAGGCTATGTTAGTCGTTATTGAAATATGTGTGGAAAACAGTTATTGCATGGGACATCGATCAAAGAGAAGTCAACAGCAGTACAACACGGGCAACATAGGTGATTTGTGCGAGTCATCACAATCAGGAGAAGTCATCGAGCAGGAAGAGGAAACTAAAGACGATGCAGTTCAATGCAGCAGAATGGGAGTTTAGCGGCGGACACTCTCTCACCGACTCGTGGGTGAAACACACGCGACCGATCACATGACCCTCCTGGTGGAGACAATTAACCAATTCTTTCATTTCAGAGAGAGAAAATAAATTGTGTCACTCTCCAATATGGCGAGGTCATCGCGGCAGATGAGATCTTAGTGTCTCACGTTACCAAACAGCTCAATGTTGTTTAATGTCCGTACAACACACGCGCCCATAAGATCTCCACTGCCGTCCAGCGGAGGGTCCATTACATCCGTCAGACCAGCCCCGACTTGTCTACAGTTTATACGAAAAGAATTGCAAGTACAGCCTTGTCCCTTTCCTCCCTCTGAAAACACAACATGCCCTTTTCATTAGTGCCACATCTGTCTCCTACTCGCTCACACACAAACTGTTCACAGCACCGTGGTGGTGGCAGGGCAAAGGTGCACAACCATTAGAACAACACGTTTCTCTTTCCGGTGTCTCGGTGGCTACTTACAGCCACGAGCTCAACTCTGCTAATAAGCTTGGAGCTCAGAGTTAATGCACTGCAGGCGAGCACAGCTTCAGCACCGCCCGGGCTGCACCGGGGGATCAAAGAGGCCCGGAAAGAGGCAGCGAGAGGCAATGCTCATGTATAGTGCTCACGTATATCAGAGCGGTTTTCATTCAGCGAGACACTGTGATGTCACGTCGTAATGAGAACCAGCGACACGGAGACATCTCCTGTCTGCGACGTATATGTCGCAGTCTCCACGAACCCAGCTGGTCCAGGGGGAGCCGGCTCTATGTGGAGCTCAAGGAGCACACGCTCGTTATAATGGCCAAGTGACAGAAAGTTTGGCTGGTAAAAATGATGAAGAGGGACGATAGCAAGTGAGCCAAAGCCGTGGCCAGACACTGGCAGTTCGTTCAACTTTTAAATTATTTCCGAGAGCCAGCGGAAGTCAAAAGCTGCCGGTTGTGCCAAAGGTGCCTCCGATCACGAGCGCTCCTGGAGAAGATGTTTTTTAACAGATGCGATTTGTCCTCTGAAGCAGAGCTACAGCCAAGTTCCCTTTGCTCGACACATATATTATGCAGCTGGAGCAGTCTTTAGGTTCAGTGGTAGACTGGAAGTCAAGTGGCAGTCCCATTTCTCACCTCTCCACCGGGGTGCAGGGAGTTATTGTTTAGCTCAGCGGGGGACAAGCGGACATCTTTGGTTGTGTTTTGAAGAGGACAACAACAAGTTGAGCTTTTACTTTACACAAATGACATCGTTACAGTATTTTTTTCCTCTGTTGAGATTCCATTTGTGTCACAGCAGTGGGGAAACATAATGCCATCTGGGATTTGCGTCTCCAACATGCTGAGATATTGATATTAAATGATGGCTGAAAATAGAATGTGAGGGTTGAGACTCGTTCTCGAACACCACCGTGAGATCAGATAAACTTCCCGGCCTTCAGTGGCCGGGTCATACAAGCTGATAACCTGTAGCTGTGGAGGCGGGCAATGCAGGGCTATCGATTCTGTGACACTTTTGGTCAAATTAATGCATTTGCTATTTTATAAAGGCACATATACTGCACTTCCTTATGTTTTATTATGGCTGATGGTATAGAGGGGCTAAGTGGCTTTTAAAAAATAACTTGAAATCCTTAAAATCATGTTTAAACTTTGAATACTGTTGAAATCCAAGGCTTAGAATTAGGATTTACCGAAGAGGAATATATATTTGTGGGCCTCTGACAGGCAGCACAAGAGGCTGTAAAAACATTGACATATTACAGCATTCATCTGCTGCGCTTCCACCTGATGAAAGTAAGCGCAATTACTTTTTTCTTTCCCTCTTTTTAACTTTGATTTGTTCTTCATCTACTGCTGAGAAAATAAATCTCTTTTGAGCAGCATGTTGCTCCTCCACGTTCACCAACGTCACTGTGGGTTCAACACAATCAATGATACTTTTCACTCGACACACATCTGATTCATTCGTAATCTACACAGTAATGGGTGCAGCTCAAGTTATTATCATTGCATCAATAACGTAAGCAGCAAAGGGGAAATATTTGTAATAAAGAAACAAAGCATGACACACCAGTCCACCATCGTCTTCACTGATGCATGTTGCTGATAAACAACATTCTGAACATATTTGACACACAATTTACACTGTATTAATCCTTTCCTTCAACTTTTTACATGTTAGCTCAACCAATAGCTCAAGTCTCTCTTCAGATTCTGAAGAAGATGGCCCTTACCTGGATGCCCCGCGGTTCCCGGGTCTCCTGGTAACCCCAGACCGAGCTGACCTCGTTCTCCTTTCTGACCCCTGTACCCTGAGGACAAACACAAAACTAAGGCTGAGCAAAATATATTGTAGTATATGTCGAAGATGAAGTAAATCTGTGGGGTGTCATATTCACGGCGCGTGTTGGCACAATTAATAAGATTAGTACAAATGTCAGTACATGTTGAAATCAAACTCAAGACATGGATTTGCTTCAACCTTTATATCTGTCAAGGAGCTCAACTTGATGAAATATCATCGATACAACGGTAGGTCAGGCATCGAGTCTGCACTTTCTTTTAAAAAGCAGCTTGATGTAGAAACGGGCTATTTTGGATTCCAAGTTTCAATCCCAAACCTCTGAATAATGACAGACGTAGAGATATCCTTTCCAAATGTAAAACATAAAACCAGACATCTTTACGTTGGTGTTCCAAGAAGGAGGCGTTGTGAGCTAGTGCATCTTTATGTCAACAATGGAGACACAAGCACAAGTCTTTAAATATATATATTTTTTTTCAATCGCAGGTCAGATATGTGGGTCACGAAAGGCATTCAGAGAGTAGAAAGGTTTTTCATTCCATAGAAAACAATCAGATGCAGAAAAAAAATCAAGTAAACTAAACCAAGACCTGTAATTCACTCTTAAAACATGAACTTGATCGTAAAGCTTTTTTTCTGTTTGACCACAGGGAAAACCATCTTATCTTGTGATGAAATGGTGTCTTTTCTATGATGTGGATTGGCTGCTGCATGAGCACCTCTAATGTGAAAGACCAAGCAGAGATGAACACAAGGACATGCTCAAGTAAGGAGTGAAAACGGTTAAAGCATTTACACCGATGTTCTAGTCAGGCCAACACGTGCTTGTAACAATATGCTCACACACATGTTATTCAACTCTCACTCCATGCAGCAGACACGGCTGTGAAAATATTTCCCCACGAGGCACTTCAAGTAATGGAGTCTCAGGACCAGCGGTTGCATTGAGTGCATCAGAAACATTGACAGGAGTATCAAGCATCGCACCGCCGGGCCCAAAGGGGGAACGCTTCAACGCTTCAACTAAAAAAAATATATAAAAAAAAAGAAGTCTTATGATTGCTCCGCAACTGGGTTTAAAGAGAGAAACGGTCTGGCCACACATTGCCACGATAAAGAGACTTCTTTCAACACTCACAGAGCCTGGGGCATTCAGAGAGGAGACGATCCATGGAGAAAATAGCCCTGTACCTTGAGCAAAAAAATACTGAATAGCACACAGGGCAAAAGCGTTGGGTGGATTTATGCACTCTGATAAATCCAAAAAGCTACTCTGGGTCTGCACTTGGCAAAAAACAACATTTATCTTGGGGACTTAATGGACAAAATACGTTAATAGAAAATAATATTGCCACAGAGTGGTTTTCCAATTATTGTTTTATATAATTGCAGTCGTGCACCTGTAAATAACAATAACAGCAATATTTAAATATTCATGCTATGCCGTACAAAAGAAAAACACCTTTATTTGAGCTGCTGCTCTAATTACTGTGGAATATTTACTGACACAAAACAGAGCTTGTAGCCTAATATAATAACGGACACTTTGTTTCAGTTATTATTAATAAACATACAGAATGGACCAAAATACAAAATACAAAAATTATGTTAAATTAACAAATAGCTGAAATAATGAAATGCACTTAAACCACCATGACTAACATTAGTGAGTCTTTTCAATGCGCTCTCAAAAATAAAAGACGAACAGAATGATAAATGAGCCCTCTATTACAACACAGGGGAGGGAAAAAACAAAAAATAAATTATGCTCTTCAGCATGCGCCCTTATGTGTATTCTCTAACAGCTTGAGACTTTCAGCCATGCGAAGTCAAACCACGTAGAAAAAAAAGGATTCAACAGAGGGGTTATTTTTCTCCATAAACAATTCGTTTTGGCGTGTTGGAGAACAAGTCAAGTTGGATATTCCAGAGCAGCACAGTCTCCAGTAGAGGATGACGAGAAATAATGAGGAAATATTACCCCAAACTCCGTCCCCAGCTGAGTGGAGGCACCAGTCAACAAAGAAAACAGTAAGAAGTTGTAGAATTTTTGATTCATCAAGGGGGAAAAAACTTTCCTCTTTCGTTTCAATAAATATTTATTGCAAAGCTGCATTAAGAATCACCTATAAAACACTCTTTGAAAGCATAAAAAAAAAAAAACGAGCTAAACAAAAAGACAAGTGTAATTATCACAGCACACATATTCATAGTGGAGTAGTTGCCTACTTTAACGACATTATTCATGAATGAAAGCAGCCTGTTATGTTGTAGCAGTGGATTAAAAATGTAAATGGTCTTGAATAATGTGAGGTAGATACAAAGAGAAAGGCCAATGCAGTGGTGCTTTGATCTACACCAACGAGTAACACACGCCTCCTTTTCCACAGATAAGACACCGGGGTTCTGCTGCAGACACAATACAATCCTAAGCAATTTTGAGGTATAAAGCCTGACCAGCAAAACATTTGTGCTGTATGCGCAGTCAGAAAGTTGTATTAGTTTGATAAAGAACGTCCACCCTCTTTCCTGACTTTGCTCCTTTTCTACTTGAGAAGCTTTCTTTCCTGGAGTGATGTATCAATACTGCGGTTTTCCTGTCCACATTGATAATACTGTCTGTTATTCACAGTCAGCTCTTCATTTGTCTTCATATTTCCAAGAGAGCTGCTGTGCACCACACTCCTGGCCTTTCCTCTGCTCCCCGCCCCTCAGTCTGCATTGATATACGGGTCTAAGCAAGAGAAAAATACCCATGAATCCCTACGAAATACATGTGTCAAGCTAAACTGATTCCCCCACCCCGATCCAGCTCCAAACCAACTCTTTATGTACAGAAAAAACAATTTCACTGAAGGATGTAGTGCTTCACTCGGCATCACTCATGTCAACCTGCAGCTCTGTGTATGCAGTGGTAAAGGCTGCCTGCTTTAAATATGTGTGGTGCAGCCCCTGGTTGGACTAATTGGTGTCATTTGTAATTCATATTTGAACAGAAGTGGTTATTTTTCCAGGACGGAGGGGACATCTGTTCAATCTGGCAGCCGGAGCTCTTACCATGAGGACCAGGAGGTCCGGGATCTCCGGGCGTTCCTGGCAATCCGTCTTTTCCACGAGGTCCTGCAGGCCCGTGGACTTGCGAAGCTAAGATCCCTGCAGGTGTCTTCTGCTGCATGGCGGCGCTCGATAGCTTCTCTACGGGTTAAGAAAAAGAAACATTCATATTTCAGAATGCAGAATAAACAGAAGCAGAAAAACTACATTTGGAAAAAGTTGTACCTTCAAAGACTCTCAGTACTTCGTTTCTGATGAACATTTTGAATTCCTCCATGAAGCTGGGATCGCCCTGTTTGTGCAGTGGAGAAGAAGAAAAATGTCTTTTATTCACAGTGAAGTGGAAGCAGAGGAGAGACGGGCGAGGGAACTTTCTCAACTCAAAGACCTCAAAGACTAATAATTTAAACCATGTGTTGAAATCAATAACGAGATATTACGGATGTTTCTTTTCTAAATCAGTCACAAGTTCACCTTTATATTTTCTATAGTTCTTCTTTCTTCACTGTGCTCACCTGCCTGATCACTAAGGGCACATCCCAAGTCTCTTAATTAGAAATAATTAATTAATTAGAAATTTAGAAGAGTAGAGATGTTTTTTCTCTGTTTAACAAACTGCATTTTGAGTATTTTTACTGTGTTCTCTGTCCTGTTTATGAACACAGGACCCATTTCTACCGGTGGAATGCGTTTGTCTTATTTACGAATTATTTGCGTCTGTATATTTTGAAATTCTGATTGTGACGTCATATTTAAATAACCTTGAATATGTTTGTGTTTTCTCTTGAAAACTAACATTATATTATCAAGCTTAATGTTTTGGGGGAAGTTTAAATGACATGACTCATCAAACCCGCCTCTCAGGAATGAACGGCCTCGCGTGACTGGAAATTATGATTAATTATGTAAAAAGTGTTTAGTCGTTCAGACTAATTTAGAACATAATTTAATGATGGAATGAAAAAAACAAAAACTTGAGTATAATATTTGATCTGTCTTCACTCTGGTATGAAACTCCAGTGATGTTGAGAGTTTAGCTATCAAGAGTTCCATAGCCTGTTTAATTCAGCCTGCCGGACTACTGGGTGAAGTTTTTGCCGATTCTTCAGCTATTTCGCCTGCCTGGTTTGTGACTCCTGTTGGTTTTCCGGACTGATTAAAAGGATTTTGGATGCTCAGCTGCTTCGGAATTTGAGCTTTAGGTTCTGGGAGTAACACTTTTCAGCAAAATACAACCTTGCATTACAATATAAAATCTGTACCTTAAATCTAGCTCGGTATAAAATGTAATCCGTATGTGCCTACGATGTAAAAGGTAGCTTTTCATACTGGATCTGCATGCATCTAAATATATTATAAAAATGTATATGCTCTGCCACTCAAACATCGTCTGCTTTCCAGGTGTAACAATGGCAAACAATGGTCGCAGAGGATCCTGCATCTATCCAAACGGTTTCCATCACTGCTGTGAATGTTATGTAACCACCGTGACCGCGCACAGCGCGAGTAAAATGTCTGACACGCGGAGGTGTTTCACTCGAGGCACGCCCACATATCTCTGTCTTTTTCTCTGTCTCCATCTTCCTCCCTCTCTGACCTTCT
This sequence comes from Pseudoliparis swirei, assembly GCF_029220125.1. NCBI lineage: Eukaryota > Metazoa > Chordata > Actinopteri > Perciformes > Liparidae > Pseudoliparis > Pseudoliparis swirei. The sequence goes on from NC_079404.1 coordinate 10,962,334, forward strand.
GTTGCGCCTGGCTGTGGAGTGGGAAGCGTCGAGCAAAAAGAGAACAGCAACCTCCCCGTGCACAGCCTCGTTTGATGTTCCATGCAGAAATCTGAAGCTGCATCATTTTCCATACTGGGAACTGGACTAGTTACACAAGCTCCACAAAAGGAGGCGGATAGCAGACTCTTCTTGTTATCGGAGGCATCTGCAAATTTACAACTTACCAAGAGGTTTACATTCTCCAAATGTCCTGCAGGGCCAATATCTCCTTTTTGACCGGGTTGTCCAATCTGTCCCATCGGGCCAAAATCTCCTGTGCGACCCCTCTCGCCTTGAACGCCTCTTTCTCCAGAAATCCCCGGATCACCCTGCAGTAAGGAAGCAAAGACATCTCTCAGCTTTGTATGATAGTACTGGCCAAACCGTTGGGTTCTACTCTATAACAATGAAGAAAAAACACATTTCCTGCCCTCATAAACTGCACCAGTCACTATTTTGCAGCCTGACTACACAGCTGTATCACTTAACACTTTTCTTGCCTAAATGTCCAGGCAGTCACCTGTCCTGAGGTTCTGTTGCCAACTCTAAAGCTAAAAGCCTCATTTTGCATCCTCCATTTGCAAAAGATTACTGCATGAGTGTGACAGACCTCGTTAATGTGGCCTTGCAAATACAATAGGAAACGGCACTGAGCGTTAATGCCTTTATCTAGTGCTTACGTGCTTGTGCGGATAAGTCGTGTTTGTGCTTAAGTGAAGACTTTCATTACAATTCATCAAAACCTTTTTTGTGCATTAAGGTCTGAGTCACGATAAAAGCTTCTTTTGAGGAATAATGCTGCTTACACGTTCTCCTTTGGATCCTCTGTCCCCTGCTGTACCTTTAGAGCCCTTAAAAAAAAGATACATATGTTTTAATGCCATTGTTGCCATACAAGAAAGGTCAATAACTAAATAATTAGAAAAATAGATGAAGCTGAACTCGAAGCTTTTCACCCACACAAAGTATTGATATGCAGTAACATCCAAAGGCACGCATACTACTCCATTATTATAACCTGTACATATTAAGAATATATTTTTTGTATTTAAACCCACATATTGGCATTTTGCTCATATCAACTTCTCCTGTTGTCTGAAGAAAAAACTGTGAGCAAGCTTTTCCCTGAATGACTTGACTTTGAGAAATGTACACATTTCACATAACTGTGCATTGAATGCTTCTTACTCAGCTCAGGTGTACTGCTTGTATAATATCTCCATGTAGTGTTTCACCTTCTGCAATGTCCCAGCTTCTCTGCATCACTCCTGTGTTTGTTTTGAGAAGAGCCTGCTTTCCCACCAGCTGTCTTTACTGTATAAGGGAGCTAGGAGAGGAAGTACCCGTCTCTGGCTTCAAGTCACAACATCTTGTGTATTCCAATTCCTCCCTGTCACTCCTCATTGCTTCTCTTAACGTGCTCACAGCAATACGCCTGGGAGCATCTTTGTCTCAATTTCCAGCTGGATTACAGGAGCCATGCAAAAGACAATCTGGCATGATGTGGTTTTAAAACGGGCATCTCTTTGTGATGCTGTTCTCCCCTGCCTGCTTTAATCTGCGGTACTCTGTATTCCCCAATGCCTGATGGGATGCTTAAATCTATCATCTTGCCCGCTGAAATGTGCTTCCCTGAGCATTATATTAAACCTCAAAGCAGTGTGCAAGGAGTCTGGGTAAGCCACCTGCTAGATGGCACTGTTGCCCCACCAACAAGTCTGGAACTATTGCAGAAAGACATGAGGGCAAAGCTGTATAAGGGCTTTATGCAATGCTGATATTTTGGTGTAAGAATATTAACTAAAAATAATAAGCAAACAATGAACTGTTGGGGTTGTCATTAAGGTGCAACACATATTTGTAAATCAGAGAGCAGTCAAACCAGTTTGATATTAGACTGGGTAATGTGTTAGTAATGGGAATTCATAGCAGATCTTCTCTGCATGCTGTGAGCCCATCCTGTGTGAGTCTGTGTAAATAGTGTATAATATATTTGATCAGTCACCAAAAAGTATTTGTTTAAATTTTAGCCAGGTTCATCAAACGGGAAAATGCACATTTAATAAAATGTCTACTGCCGTCTATTACAACGTTGTATCATTCCCTGAAAGCATTAACTCTATAATTAGTTTTAAAAAGAGTAAAAGTCAACAACACCTTAAATCTGCAGCATTTCATTTAGTTTTTATCATTGAAATCTCAAATATGCAAATAGGTTTAATGCACTCAGGATGCTGTAGCTAGAGGGATGGGGGCTGGGGGCAGGGTGGGGGTGGGGGAGAAAGAGGGGTGGAGGATAAAAATCTGCTGTGCCATCTTTCCGCAGCTCGGCTGATGTGAAGTACTTTCTATAAGGGGATTTGCAACGTGTTCGCACAACTCACCTCGTATCCAGGAGTTCCATCTTTTCCAGGTCTCCCCTGCTCAAACAAAGACATTTTATATCAGCTCCCACCTTCGATTGGATCAGCACTGTTGCACTCCTAGTAATCTCCACAGTTAATGAGATATCTCAACCGAGGGATAATGATCCTGATTGCTGTGCGAACACTGTTCCATTGTGCGCTTACAGGCAAAATTACAGAAACCATCTCTGATGGTAATTACATAGAGGGTTGCAATCATCTCCAGGACCAGTGAACATACATATTTATCCATATTGTCTTTGCATCAAGTTTGTTCTTCCCTATGATGGCAAAAGCAGCTACTGATGTAAAGGACCAGTGTGTTATTCAAAGCATTAATGCTGTTGCAGCCCGGACATTACCGGAGGGGGCTGTTGCAACAGCTAGTCGTGATTTCATAGGGGAAAGCAACAAAATTCATGAAGCATCCTTACAGCAACACCTTGGGGTCCCTCGGGCCCTGGGAATCCTGTCTCTCCGAGCGGCCCTCTCTCACCCTGTCAGGGAACAGAGACACTCGCCGTGTCAGTCTGCGGTGACAAAGAAATGACACGTGGATTGACAGCTCAAAGAGAGTTAGAGGCTGAGGCTCACCGGCTCTCCTGAGATCCCGGGCTCTCCACGAGTGCTGGGCTTCCCCTGTCAATCACAACACAGGAAGAGAACAGGCCGCGTTTGACAGGTCCTCCATGGTGTCCTATCTACAGCCCCGCTGCAGCCTCCCGTTCATAATGTATCAACCACTTTACGGTAGCTTCACAGGGAATCCACTGAGCAGGCCAAAGGTATATGTTCGAGTTATTAATGGGAGTGGTCTTGTGTTATGGCACTTGTGCTGTGTGCTTTGTGAAACACCATCGAATTGTTGCCGGCAGCGGACTCAAACAAGCCAGGTGATGCAGCAAGGAGGAGTGTGAGTAGGCGTAAATTATTCTCAAACAAATACTTACTGGAGGACCTTGTATCCCAGGTAGACCAGGCAAACCGTTATCACCCTGAGGGAAACATGACAGCAGCGTCAGATACATGACAGAAAGAATACATACACCATGGTCAAGCAGACAGAGACAAACTCTCTAAAACTGTGTCTCATGGTCATTCCTGGGTTTGGACCAATGCAATGGAAATAGCCTTTAAAACACAAGTCTCTACTTAAAAAGATCACAGATATGGAGTCATGATCAACAACCTCCTTTTGAACTTAAAGCCCCATAATGGAGTTTTTCCCTTGGAGCGCCCCTTCAGTTTTGGAGGTATTTAACGTTTACTTCAGTGTCGTAAATACCCAGTTACGATAGATGCAGCCTCGCATACACTTGTATTGATGACCAGACGAAGTCAGAAACCAAGAAATGATGTCAACCGATAAGGTAAGAATATTCAAAGATTTTACATAAATATGACTGCATAGTTTTATTCATTGTGATATCGGAGATGAATGCTAACATAACCAAAAGAATGACAACATTTAGTTTAGATGGAATACCGATCGCGTTTTCAGCCTATATACGTTGTTTTCTAAATGTTTGAATGTGGAGTACGTGTGATCGAATACAATATTGTTGACAACACCAAAAAGCGACATATTCATAATTTACATTGGAACGTGTAATTCATTACAAGAGACTTCGCTTGCTTCGCCCTTATACTGTAGCTGCGAGCGTGGACTGGCACTATATGACATTGCGTAATCACTGCCAGAAAGCAGGTCAAAGTACATCCGCCCCGGATCGGGCGGCCCCAGAATCCTACATAGCGGAGTTATTTCCCCACAGACCCCCGATGGCAATGCCGGAGGCGCAAATCGCCATATTAAAAGTCATTGTAGCGGCACAATTATTTTCAAGCTGTTATTTTAAGGTACAATTGTTGCATAATGTTACTGTAAGTCTTCACATTTCAACGACAAACACTTTGCATATGTCACACAAATGTGTGTCACATACATATATTTATATATTTGAAGAAATATATTTGAATAAAACAAGTGATTCCAAACACAATTATTTCCCCTTAAGTTGACTCATAACTACAACATAATCGTATATTGTGTTTTTACTTTCACACTTGAAACTTGTATTAATAGTTTTGTAGCTGGAAATCTCGTTTTCAAAAATAAAATCTTGAAATGCTCTGTAATGAGAAGAAGTACAGCGAACGCCTCCCTATGTAATCAGGGTAGGTCACGGTGGCTCATGAGACGCTCTGGGCTGATACTGTTGCTTACCTTGGCACCGGGTAGCCCTTCAAGCCCGGGTAATCCCATTGCTCCTGGTTCCCCCTGCGAGGGAAAAGCACACCACTGGCTGTGTCACGACAAAAAAAAGTCTCTCCTGCTATCGACTGAGGGCTCGTAGTTCCCCCTTCTTTTTGCAACCGAGAATGATGCTATATCTGTCTGTTTGCTGATGAGCTACTGGCAGGAAAAGGGAATCCTTTTCAAACAAGCACATGTAGATCAAAGCGACATAAAGGCAAGTAAATCCAATTCTGCAGGAGCACATTTCCATCTCGCCTCTTGATATTCTCTGTGAGCTACAAGTACAACACTTCGTGTGTCAATATGAATCTAATCCTGAGAGGGCGATACTTCGACCTGCGTGTATTACATGATGCATGCTGTCACACCTTGGAGGCTACAGCAGGGATAACAAAGAGCCTCATGTGACAATGACAATCAGACTTGTGCTTTCTGGCCTAAATATAGAGACCCATTCCGAGTACTCGAGCAAGTGATGGCCTCTATCTACCTCATCTTGCTCAAGCGGCCATGGTTGCCATTACACAGAATAGAAGGGCAACCGGTGCTGACATAGACGGATTGTGCAGGTAATTGTCACACATGTAGATTGTCATGAATAAGCGAGTGCGACGAAGGGGAGAGTGGGCCAAGACAGAGGATCAGCTGTGAGACAGATTGGGGCAATTCCACCACAGCACTGAAACCGCTCACACAATTTATTAAAATGTCAAATTAACATCCTGGTGAAAAATCACTGTGCAACAAAACAATAAAAAATGCAATTGGCCCCGTGAGAATAAAGAATTCAAGTTGATGGCGTCGAATTGTTTCCATGTCTTCGTGGCGTGGTTTCGGGCATCAGTATGGGGAGGAAGGGCATTTCAAGTGCAGAAAGAGTTCACAGGTTCCCACCGGCAAGACAATATGTTACAGCAGTTTCATATTTCCGTCAGTCTGCCCCAGGGCAGCTGTGGCTACTGATGTAGCTTACCACCACCGGTATGACTGTGTGTGTGTATGACTACTGGACTCTGGACTCTGTAAGCGACTTCGGGTATTTAGAGAAGCGCTAGATAAAATTGAAGGTTATTATTATTATTATTATATTTGCAAGAGACATGCTCCTCTTTTCTCTGTTTGTTGGAGTTCTCCTGCGAGTGGTTAAGTGTTCATGCTTGAGGGCGTCTTGACTTATGCTGTAGAGAACCACAGAGACAGTGATAGAAAGCAACAGGAACCTCTGGCTTCTCTATTTTTTGGGCAGCACAAAAGAATAGACAAATACTTCATAAAATATATATTCCAGAATGAAAAGCTTCTACTCACCACAAGTCCTTCGTCTCCCTTGGGACCCTTAGACAAAAGAGAGAAAAAGGACTTATTTCTCCCATGAATGAGACAACTGCTACGGTAAAAATCACAAATGTAGTCTGAAATGATATGTGGGGAGTGTAGGTTGGTGTCACCAAAATGTATCGCATTCAATATGGCTCCATTTGTCTCACAATTTATGTCTGTAAATCATGCTTACATAATATTCTATGACACTGCAGAGACTGTGGTCTTTCTTTAAGCAAGATTTGAAATGATCAGGATCATATAATCCAGTGTGGTTTTCACACATGCTTAACATACACTGGTCATGCATGTTTACATGTTCAGAAAAGCATGTCCGCATTTTATACACAAATAAAGGAGAAGTATTGATCCAATCGGCCGTTTGTCCTTCTTAACGCTGATGAAGATGCTCTTGGAGCTGTTGGCCTGTAATGGGGGGGGGGGGGGGAGGTACAGCGAGAAGCTCCCTCAAGATTGAGCTGTGGCTCATGTGCATTGTGCACTGGGGAAATTGGAGTGTCTATTTTGTTCCCACCCTTAGTGTTGGTGGATGGATGCCTGCGGGGCCTGTGACTGAATGTCTCCCAAGAGACTGGACACGATTATAAGCTGTCTGATAAGCGGAGCGGGGAGGGGGGGGGGGAGCTGATAAGCAAATCGGACCACTTCAGTTTGGCAACTGAACTTCTAAGTCCATTTTCCACATCAATGTTGTCGTGTGTCCTGGGGCAGGTCAGAAACACCTGTTTGACATCCAGGAAGCCTCTTGGCCTTCCCCAAACACCGGCTCTCCATGGCCATGATGGACTGATATGGCCTCAGTAGACAAGATAACTTTGGAGGGCTGGTCGGGTTATTTGGTATTCAGCTCTCTCAGGTTCTGCGGCTCTTACGGTGTCAACGTGCCAGTGTGCTTGTGATTCTCCCCGGTACGCTGTAAAGGATTTGCTTCAGGCATAACCATGATTATTCTTACCGGAGCACCAGGAGCTCCAGGGGTTCCTAAAATAGCTCCACCACTCTGAAAAGACATTTGTTTTAATGTTGTGTTACGATGTGGGTCAAACACATTTAAAATCACAATCACGTACAATGGATCACAATGACATTATCGCTGAGTTGAAGTCTTTACCTGCAGCTTGTACAGACTGCTCATCCCATTGCCCTCCACATGGGGTACGCCCTGAAACACAATCAACAGTAAGTCTCCTCTCAGTTACTCCTCACTGTTCGGTGAGTTTTAGGCACCGAGGGTCTTTACAGAAACACGGTACAGTAGGTCTGGAGCACTTGCACACTGCTAAGCCCGTAAACACTACATGAGAGATCAATAGCTCATTTGGTGAATTCACAAAGAGAGGGAAGGAGTGTGGAATAGAGAGAGCGAAAAGCGGAAGAAAAAAAACAGATGGAAGAGTGGACTAAATAGTCCTCGAGCCTCTGGTTATTCAGGAAACGAGTGTTTCAGAAACACAAAAGAGTGATTAAAAGAGATCCGGGTTTGAGAACTCGGTAATCGCGTCTTCTTGGCGAGTATTAGCACATAAAAGAATGTTTTTCCCATGATAGATTGGTAGAGGGCAGCTATTGTAAATGTAGACGGATCCAAGGTTCTCATTTAGAAGCGAGCGGATGCCTGCGCCCTTTTCAGGCCACTGAGCCATCCCCTGTCCTCCCAGACTGCAGTTTATGAGACCGGGGTGGGTGGGTGGGGGGGCATGGAAGGTTCAAGGGGACGGCTGATGAATTATAGATTTGTCTTTAGAAGTGCTTACTCACTGGCCTTTTAAAGGGTACGATCAAGATTCAATGCCAGTGAGCAGGTCGCCACAATTTCATCACATTTGTGCCTGTTTGTCAGTTATGTGTTTCTCGTGACACTAAATACTGTTCGACTGGGCAAAATAAATATAAGCGCAATGATGGTTATTTCGGTAGGAAGAGATGCCAATGCAAGGTTTGGGATCTAACCTTTACTTATTTATCTTGGGAAAAGAAGATATTTGGATAGTGCTAAGAAACGCAGGATGATTAAACGTTTTCAATGTGTGTTGAATGAGTGGCTTTAAGTCTGTAACCTTAAGAAGGACGAAGGTTAAATGTGTGGAAAAATAATAAATACACTGCATTTAAGTTGATGGAGGGCGTCATAGAAGCTATGACCTTAATGGAGGGCTCTTGTTGATGCAGGGGGAACTTACCGGAGGCCCAGGAAGCCCTGGTCTGCCTGAGGGTCCTTCATTTCCCTGCCAAACACAAACCGGAGGAGTTGTTAAGAATGTGTAAATAGAAACGCACATAAAGCACAACAGCCTGCTGATGTCATCCAATGATAAGGAACCTCATTTGCCAACTCTGATACTCAATCTTAGATTCCTTTAAGAGATCTGTTTTCACTCTCTTTGATGCAAATAGCTATCATTAAAAACTTTGAATTATTTCATAAAACATTTACATTTTATCAATCCATCTTAAATATATACGATACAACGAAATTCTAAGGGGAACAACATAGATTTACAAAGTTATGTACACTCCCTGGCAAAACCATTTCTTCATAGGCTACAGGCTTTGAGCCATGAATACTTGCAATGCAAATGAGCAAACTTACAGTTTTAAATGAGTCGTAAAGCCCCGTAAGCCGCACAGTATATAGATAAATGCTCATATCGTACAACACCTTACTTTTCCTCCTCTGCCTCCGAGGGGGCCCATCGGCCCAGGTCTACCCATTAGCCCCTGAAACACAACAGCATCCTTTTGTCAGCATTGACCTGAGATTAAGGAACTCACACATGTTGAGATACAATAAACATACAAAAGTATTTAGTGTCACAAAATAATCAAAAAAAATTCTTACTGTGGCCCCTGTGCGACCAGCCACACCAGGAAGTCCAGGTACACCAGAAGTCCCCTGGAGGTCACAAAGTGGATCACCGTTTTGTAAAATAATGTCTCACTTCTGAAACTGAATATTTGCATTCATATTTTACAGCAACACTGGACATACAAGTATATCTCCTTGACTCATTTAAAAACATTATGGAGAATTACAGCTGGAGGAAAACTAATTTAATTGTGCAAACTAGAACTCAATCAAGATGTGTGCGTCACACCTGTTCAGGATGTTGAATTGTGATGGAAAGATACGATCTACTTCATTGTGATCACAAAGCAGCTCACACTTTTACAGATGTGTTGTCATTTGTGCAAAGTAAAACTGACAGTGATATACCGCAATAAGCAATGTGGGTCGTGTTCCCTACGGACGGAGCGGCTTCTGTAAACCTAAAGGGTGAAGTGTGATGTAATGGCCCGAGTCTTATCCAATGTATTGATGCATGGAACAGATTTCTAGGAATCCATTATACACAAAAATCCCAGAAATAATACGGCCATAGCGATTGTAACTGTACTGAAGATAAAACAAAATATAAATAATGAAACTTTTCTTTTCACGCAACAACTGCTAGGATTACGTTCACCGTGTCTTATCGCTATAGCAACATTGGACATGCAGCAGCTCTGCACATTTGTCTAGATATGGTAATTCTGTATTGTTGGTTGTATCTTATAGATGGCCTTGCACTTGTTTATCTCAATGATTTATTTGATCATTGGAAAAAAGAAGGATAACAGGGGTATCACACATGTTTTATTAAGCCTATAAAATCTGGTAACAAGTCGGCCAGTTAGTGAAAATATCCTGCCATTGCAGTTCAATGCTGGAGGTTGACCTATGAAATGCTTCCCAGCTCCTCTACAGAGTGCCTCGTTTTTTAATTAGCCCAGACACATACACATGCAGGGCAAGCTCTTTTTTAGAGGAGCTCCTCGGAGTGCTCCAGACACGCGGCACTGTGGAGGGCTTCTCACGGCTCTTTTGAAAACAGACTTTCAGAGGCTTGAAGACGATGCAGACATTACAATATATTTACATTCTTTTGAAAAAGCAACTTCTCAATGTCACAGAGACTTCCGGATGGTTAGATAACGACTGGATTAATTTGTTTGGAGTCAACTTTTTTCACTCACCTCATCGCCTTTATCTCCTGAGGGGCCTGAGAACCCTCTCTCTCCTTTTACTCCCTGCAGAGAGGCAGAACCAATGAGGGAGGGGGACGTGTTTTTCACCTGACATGAAAAGGCCTACAACTAAAGGCTGAAGGGTGTAAACATCACACAACTTGAAATAGCCTAGCCGTGGTACGACACTGTATCCATAGCAGCAGCTTCTGCAGCGAGCACGTACGAGTGTGTGAAGAACAATAAGAGTGGTAGAACAGCTGGTTAGGCTTAGAGACAACCTCAAAGACTATTTAGGGAGGCGTTCGTCAATGTAGATCTCTCTATATTCAATTAAACACACATTTTAATCAACAATATTTGAATGAAGCTTTTAGTGTTGTAGAATTTTTCTGAATAATTAATTTAGATCTAAATGAACATTTCGATTTAAAAATGTTCTTATTACCTTCGCATTGAATATGCGGAAAGTTATGTTTTGATCGCCGTGTATTTATTTATTTGTATGCGTGTTCCTCGCATAACAAAAAAAGTTTTTAACCGAATCGCATGAAATTTGGTGGGATGATTGGTTATTATCCGGGGACCATTTGATTAGATTTTGGGATAGATCGGGTCAAAGGTCAAGATCATGGAAAGGTCAAAATCTTCTTTTTACCATATTGCACGGTCAATTTGTATCCAATTGGCATGCAACTGATGCCAAAATGTTCATAATTCAATGCCCGATCTTGTGATATGCGAAGCTATGCGCTCTACCGAGTGCCCATTCTAGTTATGCGAGTGTATTTATGCTGTATACTCCCTTTCCTACCTTCGGGCCTTCTTTTCCAGGGTTACCTATAGGACCTCTTCCTCCTGGATCCCCCTGTTAGATATAGACGTACACAATGAATATGGGTGTAAGCACACATACTCTGAAAGTATTCAATAAGCAACCCCAAGAGGAAATATAACACGTGTAGTGCAAAGTAGCGTGGTCCGTTAACATGTTTACAGCCTCTGTTCCAACTGGCCCGCCATGCTGAGGAGTCACTCGTACCTTTTCTCCCACGAGGCCTTCTACTCCTAGCGCTCCGTGGGACCCCTTCTCTCCCTTCTGCCCAGGAAGCCCCGGGGTTCTCGTCTGGCACACACTGCAGGCATTCTGCCAGCGCAGGAAAAGCAGGAAGCAAAAGTGGTGGCACAGATAAGATTTCATGAGCTGGAGCGCAGCATTTTTGCCCTTTATTAAGTCACATTCCCTAGGCGGAGGATAAGACCCCAACTGACACCAAGTATTCTCTAAATGTCTGGAGAGCAGAATAATGTGAACCCACCAAGAGTGTCTCTGAGAGTGCCTCTCATCTGGGTGAGGGGTGAACTTTGTCAAACTCATTTACTGTGACATTTAGGCGAGAATTTTAAATATCATTGTTTCTGATCCAGACTAGGTATAGGCACTGCACCTTCTAGAATTATATTTAAAAGCTCTCAGTTAGAGGTAAGCAATAGAAACAGGCACAGTGCACCATTAAACAGAAGCCGAGTCTGAAATACAAAATCGAGATTAATCGGCTCATTTAATTATCATCCGAGGAAATGTTATCAATAAAGCAATATAAGGAGAGCATGCTATTATTGAGTATGCACAAGCACATAACTAATTTGAATGTGCTGGTCATTGTTTGTGCCATCAGGATGTTGGGTTAGGGCAGTGGTTCTCAAGCTATGGGGCGCGACCCTCAAGTTGACTGCCAGGTACTACAGATGGGGCGCGGGGGGCAGCGCGGAGAACTTCACATACTACAAAAGTATGTGTAAATATTTACATTAGGGTTTGGCGTTAACTGGTTACGCTTGCGCATGCGCGATCGCGACGTCACAGATGGCGCGCAGACCATGGCAGGGAAAAGGAAGCGCTTGCAGGCGCTGGTCAAGAGTGTCTCTCCAATGGACACACTGTCATACACAGAGAAGCGCTAGATGTGCACTGAACTACACGAGGGTTTGACCGATGCTATCATCCATACATACAGTATTCTACTGAGGTGGACTCAGTTTATTATTTATTTTATCTTTGTCATGTTACAGATGTATATCCTTTTTGGATTCAAATGTATTAATTCAATTATAATTATTAAGTTGGCTGATGAATCATTTCTGATAAAAATTGGCCTATCTTAGTGACATATTTGGAAAGCTGAATGAATTCAATCTTCATCTTCAAGGCAGAGAGCAGCAGCTTCCTCAGACCAGATCAGGTTTCACTGAAGCTGAGATGTGGGTCAGGAGACTTGATCAATGCATTATTGATTCTTTTGATAATCTGAGTAAATATGAGTGAATGAGTGAAATATAACTAATACTGATACAACGTGATGGCTCACAGTGTTTTGCACTTCATTGGTTTGAAAAGATATTTAGTGTAACACTCAGTAAATCTCTTTATTTGCACATATTGTTATTATCTTAAAAAACAGATGTTTAATTCAATTCAATTCAGTTTATTTTGTATAGCCCATTCTCACAAAATACAAATTTGCCTCAGAGTGCTTATATCCAGTGCAAAACATGTTAATTGCAGCCACAATAAGCTATTTGCCAAATATTTGTTATTTTTTGCACAACTTCATTGACATTGTTTTTGTCTACTGGTGTAATCTGGTTTAATTAAAAGTAAATTTAATTTTCTTAATTTTCATATTTTAAAAAGCACAGATGGAAGAGTCACGCAAAGTTGTTATTTCAATAAAAATTCACCATGGACCATTTAGTTACAATTGTGTTGGGACGGTGGGGCACGAACATCTTTCTTCCTCCAAAGTGGGGCTCGGCAGAAAAAGCTTGAGAACTACTGGCTTAGGGTTACAGTGAATCTAACAGAGCAATTATTGTCAAAGTAACATGCATTTGGCATTCGGAATTATTCTCACTATTTAGCTAAGTGCTGTCATGCAGGTAACGTGATTTAGTAAGGTGACTAACCTGCATCAACCAGGAGGAGAACAAGAATAAATCTTAAATTTGGCTGGACTTTGATAGAAATGGCCATTATGAAAGGTAAAAGCCACAAAGGAATCTCAGGTAATAAAGGCTGACAGATGAAAAGTGTTTCACATTACTTTGGGACCTTGCGGTGCCAGTGCAAATTCTGCATTTGGTCAGTGAATGATGAAAAAAAATTAGGGGCAATTTCCAACCTTTAAAAATGAGAAAGCGCAAGTCTGGTGCTTTTCAGGACAATACTTCTTTCAAGTCTTTAGAAAGAGCATTCTTAGAGCATTCAACATTTGGTAATTGGAGGTGAAGGTTTAAGTGACAAGGGAAATCTAACTGAGGAAATTAAATTAAAGCATTTTAGAAGCTGGAGAAGTGAGTGCTACTCGGCTTATTTTGGGTTTTGGGGTATTGCAGGGGATTTGAAATATATAGAATAGTGTGTTTGAAACAGTGGTGCACACCAGGTTTCACCATGGTTGATCAAACTCACTTCCTGTACACATATCTATAAGATGCCCTGTTGTTCTGCCAGATTCATGTTTATTTTTGCATCTATAAATAAGCATTTTTATGAATTAATGCTAAATAGTTATGCTGTCATGGAGTTATAACCACATGATGATTTTGTATTTTTCTTATCTATCTACATTGATAAAAGTTAAATATTTAGATCTGACATTGAAAGAATGTGAAGTTAATTTAATTTAAAGGACAAACACAATGAATGACTGGCTTTATGCTTTCCCATTAGGACAGTATTGTCGTCACTCAGTATAATTATCCCCTAAATTGTGTATGTAGGTTTTTATTTTGTGTATGCAGCATCCACGAGCAAAGAGAAACAACCAATTATCGACAGCATTTCACACTTTTTAACAATTCACACTACAAAAGCTTTTTTACACGAGGGATGCCTGCTGTGAAATAAACTAATATAAAAATGTGTAAAACTCTTCATATTGTGAAAGGATCATTGCCACATAGGAAAAACATTCAATAAAACTAGATGTTTAATTGACCTGCTGTGTTCATCTTGGTGTCATACAGTATGGCTTGGCAGTGCACCTGTGGAGAATAAGTAAGCCTGGATTTCTTTTCTACACTTACTTCTCCCAGTCACCCTGATAGAGACATCGCTCTACTGCTGATAGCATCCATACATTGATCAAATAGTTCTCTTTAAAATCAACAAATATAAATAATTTGTAACCAATAACTTAGGATACCCGCTGCATGCTTGTGAAAAACTGTGAGTATCATTGAAAGATGAAATACCTTGAGAAATGCGCCTATGTCTCCAACAATAGGCAGGGCAGTCTGTCAACGGAAAAACAACAAAACACTCAATGAAACACAACCAGTCGGAATTTCAAAGCTAATAAATCCTTCATGTTTTAGAAATATTCTGTTTTTGTTTGTTTGGTGCCAATGCATCATCTAAATTGCTCAAAACAAAAAATATTTAACAAATTTCTGTTTCAGTGTTTTGTTTGTAGTTCTGCAACACTTGAGGAAAGAGTTTAATAACTTTGTAGGATGGAAGACAGTCTTTAAATCTACAAAAAATAGTGTTCTCTGGAGCTGAAGAAAACAGTTGGAATTGCAGCCCAATTATCTTTTTAAAATATTGAATGGACAATAAATGGGTTTCATGGCTATTCACCATGCACACATATCAATAGGTCAACATGCTAAATAACCACAGGTTGGATGCAGCAGCAGCAGCACTTGTATTGTACTCACACTGAAGCTATTCGAACTATAGTACATGTTGCTTACTTGAAACGCATGAAAAGACATGACGGAGACAAAACTACATTTTCCTGAAAGTGATGTTGGTTTGTGAACGGCAGGACGAGCTGCTAATCATTTAAAAACTAAAGCTGCACTGTGACCAGTGACTTGGACTTTAAGTTTAGCTCAGTTCTTCTTGCTGATCAGTGATGGTGAACTGCAGAAAGCAAAAATGAGATATCCTCACTTACTGGTGCACCTCGCGGTCCAGCAGGGCCCATGAGTCCTGGTCTACCAGGGGAACCCTGTAAAAGACAAAGAAAGGAGTTAACGATCCTCCTGGCGACGATAGCAGACATAGACCCCTCACAGTGGGCGGGAATCCAGGAGTCCAGGAGCCGTACGTGTTCATCCACAGTGGACACTGACATTATTTACGTTTTCAGCTGTCTTTGATCTGGAGATACCATATATGAGGGAGGGAATAAGAGTGAACGCACAGAGTGATCTCACTCACCTCTCTTCCTGGAGCTCCGGGAGGGCCAGATAAACCTGGGGTTCCGCGAGGGCCCTGAGAAACATGCAGACACCGCCGCGTTTAACAATCCTGCTTTACACAACCAGATAACAAGTGATAAACACTGCGGAATGTTATTTATATTGTAAAATAATTGCATGGCCGCTGGCCACAGCATCAATATGCTGCAAACCGGTAAAAATAAACTTGTTGTTGGAGGTGTTGTTGATTCACAATTTTCCACATACCTCAACTCCCGGCTTTCCTGGGGGTCCCATGCGGCCCTGAAAACACATCACACATCTTGTTAACACTATCAGCCCTCCAGCCCCCAGGATCCAATAAAGGAATTGTGTTGGACACCTCTTGCTCTATTGATTGTCTGTCTCCAACAATCCTGTATCTCAAAAATGAAAGCAGACTCGCTCACAATCAAATGTGATCTAGGTTCAAACTGGATGTGCAGAGCATGCACAATGATGGAAGAGTGCAGCACGCCAGCACCTCACAGTAATAACCATAATGTTCCTCTGAGAGTCCATCTAATGAACACTGATCTTGATATTCAAACATGATCTCATTCTTTAGATGACTTAATACAATAATCTGAAGGTATCATATTTTGAAATAAATCATTTTGGAGACAAACCAACTCATACGACATCTTACTCACAGGCGAGCCGGTGATACTCTCTCCGGGTTCGCCTTTTTCAGCGAGGTCTCCTGGCAGTCCTGGGACACCTCTCTCCCCCTGAAATACAGAGAAGCGGTCAGGGGGGTTTTAGTGTTGGTGAATCCAGAAGTCATGATCAGTCATTAACTATTCACACTCCGCCCACGCTCATCTTCCCTTTATGCTTTGCCTTGAAGGGTAAGAAACACAAGTATGCTCAATGTATTCGGCATGCACATGTTCATTATGCATTTCATTTGAACTCCAGCGTGTGTTGGGATACGTGATATGTTCACATGTATCATTATCTACTCCAAGACAAAAGCTAGTTAGTGAAGAAGCAGAGAGGTCCAAACAGTGAGCTGAAAGTAATTAAATACACTTTTGAAATAGATTCTAAAATGTATTGCTACATAGTTGAAATAGCTCAACGTAGTGAATACATCTTATAGTTATGGATAAATGGAAAGAAGATCAGGCTTCAACCAAATATTATGAACATGCTTATAATATCCACTTTTAAATGATTGACAATGTTAAATCACATCCAATTTAAATCAATCGATTTAAAGAACACATTTCAAACATCAATGGTTCATATGACAGGGCGGGAGAGTTAAGTCTGAACAACCTGAACTCTAGCTGCACATGAACATGTTTTTTTCAGCAGTATTAATGTAAAACACACAGTTGCCATAAATATCACTTGTCCGTGTGCAGGTTATAACCGTGAGCAGTGTAGATGAGTGAGTCTGCGATGCTCCGTGACAGCTGTGCTTCCTACCTTGGGCCCTCGAGTCCCTCTGGTCAGAGACAATCCACCGTCCTACAACACAAAGTGAAGCAGACATCAGAATACGGATTCACCGACATTCGTCAGCAACTCACTGAGACCCGAGGCGCGGCCCAAAAAAGCTGTTCTGGAGGACTGGAATTAAAAGAAGAAGATTGAATCTGTACGAGCTACAATCCACAGTGCAAACAGTCCGAACGCAGCATTATGAGCTTTTGTTGAAAGCTGTTTACAACATGTTGAATAGTTTCTGTGCACAGAAGCAGACTGATACGGCCATTTCAGAGAAAAACCCAGATTGGAATCCAGGCTACTGTGAGTGTTATTTACTGTACGACTCTGATGAGACATTGATTTCTGTGGTCAGCATGTGATAGTGTTACTAGTCCTCCAGTGCACAATGTGAATTAGCTGTACAGAACTTGGATTTAAATTAACACAGCAATTCTACAGTTTTTTTTAACATACCAATTAACTGAAACAATTTCGAAAGTATAGAACAATTTAAGACTAATAATATGACTGCATTTTCTTTTCTTTTTTTTCAAGAAAAGATCCCATTAGACATTACACAATGGCACTGAGACAAACCTTTGGATCAGTGGTTGGGAATAGAGGAAGACTGCTAATCCATGCAAATAATAAAAGTCAAAAGAAAAGGAAATTGTTCATTATTCATTTAAAGGAGAAATCAATAAAGTGACATTAACTACTTGAGCACGCTATTAAAGACTCTTAGACCATTTGCATTCAATTCTGTTCATTGCCTTTTCTAATTTTTTTGTCTGAAATAAGAAAGACCATAACATGTAAAAAATCCATTTTCCTCCGATACCTCCAAACATTAAAAGACTTTCAGCTTCAATGCAGAAGGACGTCCGCTCTAAAAGAGAGCTCCCCATGACACTTGTCCCTGAGAAAATTGTATGTATATACAGTATATATATATATATATTAGGGCTGTGAAATGATTACAAATTTTAATCAAATTAATCACAGGTTTCTGTGGATTAATCATGATTAATCACATATTACCGATATTCTTGGTATATTTTTGTGAGAACATAAAGATTTATGACAAAAGACGGATATATACATTTATACATTCTTTTTTAATTCATAATGGTGCTGTAACTCAGCAGTTATTTAGCAGTTCTCTTCCATATGGAACATTAATATATATTCATCCGAAACAGAATGTTTAAACAGAATTTTTTTCTCTATTTTGTCAACCATTAACTCCACCATGATACAATCTAAAGGCCCTCCTAGCTCGTCTTCCTTTAGCAGCTGTAGAGGCAAACTAACTCTGTGGGTTTTCTTCATGAACTGGGGTCATGATTAAAGGGACGGATGTTTTCATTAATCAAGAACGAAAGTCGGAGGTTCGAAGACGATCAGATACCGTCATAGTTCCGACCATAAACGATGCCAACTAGCGATCCGGCGGCGTTATTCCCATGACCCGCCGGGCAGCATCAGGGGAACCAAAATCTTTGGGTTCCGGGGGGAGTGACTTTTTTTCGCTCCGTCCCGATGCGCGCACACAGCTCTGCGGCGCGCGAGACGGAGAGCCGAGAAGTGTTAACGCGACACGTAGAGACAGAAATGACATGCTGCTGTGTAGATACGATCAACAACAGACGTTTAGTTTAATAAAAGAACAAAGACGTGCGGGCGGAGATTTCAGGGGGGCGGGCCAATTTTTTAAAATGTCATGCGATCTCCCATACTACGCCGCGATCGACTGGTAGATCGCGATCGACGTGTTGAGACCCCTGATCTAGAGGAAGTAAAAGTCGTAACAAGGTTTCCGTAGGTGAACCTGCGGAAGGATCATTACCGATGAACAGCACGACCGTCTGCATGAGAGCGGACAGAGTTCAGATTGAATAGGTACTGTATATTGGAAGCTCATTCTGCGCATGCGTTAAATACGTTAAAAGAAAATAACTAATTAATCCTGTAATTTAATCATAACGCGTTAACGCGTTATTTTTCACAGCTCTAATATATATATATATATATATATATATATACAGGACTGTCTCAGAAAATTAGAATATTGTGATGAAGTTCTTTATTTTGTACATGCAAAAAAAAAAAAAAAAAATGTCATGCATTCTGATTCACAAATCAACTGAAATATTGGCCTAAGATTATTCTCTTTATTTGATGCTGAAAAATATTAACAATTCAAAAAAAATCAAATATCCTAAATAAAATATATATCAATAGAAAGTAAAGGTATACTAGAACAAAATTAAACAAATCCTGAGTTTTGACAATATTAAAAAATAAAGGCTTGCTTGCAATCAGTTGTTGATTAATGAATCCAGAATGCATGACATTTTTTTTTTTTTTTAATTGCTACAGAAAAAAAAAACTTTATACTGTATATACATAGCAATTATCACAGTGCTGGAGTAGATTTAAATGGTTAAAGATGTAAATCTTGCCATATTTACTCTGCTAAACACACTACTCGTTGCTTGATGAGTAGGTCTGTTATCGGTTAATGGTCACTTGAGCGTTTCCTCACACAAACACACATGATTGTTTAAAGCCATACAGCACTTGCCATTGATTGAGGAGGGCAAGCGACGTCACCCAGGGCTGAGGCTGCACACGTGCCGCCGTGTTTTGGGTACGCTATAATGAACATTTTTATATGCAAAGCCATGCCCATAAAACAGAGTGCTTCAACAGATATAAGCTCCAGAGTGGGAGGATAGGTGATTACCCAGGCTGGGGTTATCAAATGGTGGATTACTTAATGGCATTGCATCTCCATAATGTCATGGCAGCTACACAGTGAGAGCATCTTGATTCTTGTAGCTTTGTTGCTGCTCTTCCAGCAGTCTGCAAAGGATACATACCTGAGGAACATCGGTTGAATGGTTGTTTTCCTGTTCTACACTTTCTATGTTTATGCCCTGAGACTCAGGGGCAAAAAGCCAACAGGGTTAGCTGAAAGTGACTTTCTAAACATGATAGTACGCACCATATATCCAGCTCCAGGCTCACCCTTAGATCCCTGTGGCCCCAGCACTCCAGCAGAGTCCCCCTACCAACCCAAAAACAGACATTTCTTTATAAACAAAATGTCAGACTGGCTGTCACCTCAGCGATGCAAAGGGTGAACTCCATTCCACACAGGGAGGTGAGTGAGGAATGGTCTGCAGGGGGAAGCAGGGGCACACAACCTTTACCTGGATCATTCGGCACATTAATAAGCATACATGTTAAGATAGTTTGTTAGAGGGGACAGCTCTAACATATATTTGGTGCCCATACCAACAATTAATTAAGAGTAGCTACTCTACCATAAGGCTTATATGCATATTTCAGATGTCCTTTGAAATAGACTAAAAATGCACTCAAAGCACTTTTATACTACTTGCCATTCACCTATTCACATCTATTCATACACTGATGCAAGGACATATCAACGTGTACTAGCGGGCCCGGGGATCAAACAGCCAATCCTCCGATTGAAGGACACATTTCTATCACCATTTTCTAGAAGATTTTTAACCTTGGATCGCATATATTCTACATTTAAAAGTCAATATCATCATTATAACCAAGATCCCGTGGTCTGAACCCAATGTAAATTTGATGAAAAGGCATTAAAATACAACTTTTATATATAGTCAGGATATAGCCATGTTACAAATAATACATATCTCTCTTGAATATTGATCAATACTTATATATGACTGGAGAGTTGCATGCTATACAGGTATAGCAATTGTAAATGCAGGGCCCATTAGCTTTATGAGACTTGTACAGTTGGGTTTCAGCCAGAGGAATATATTGTTATAAAGCTCAACAAGTTCCCCCCAGAGAGATTGGACCAAAATGGCTGATGACTCCATGAGGCTCGCATTGACTTCCTGTCAATCTAAACTAAACTAAATTTAAATCTTCCATTTCTGGCAAAAATAACATAAAGAACATATATTTGTGTCAGTGTGACTGTGAAATGTGAAGTCTGACTGCTTCTTCTCTTACACTCTGCACTTCAGTGCCTTCGAGTGTCTTATCGCAATGTTAGTGGCATCACTTTGCTCTAGACACAGAAGGATTGCGAATAATTTTTTTAACGATTAATTACTGAGGATCCGTCTGACTTTGGTGACCATCTGGACTTGTTCTAAAGCTGTCAAAATTTAAATTTGGCCAATACTTCAGTTTATGATAAAAAGGCACACAAAAATGGGCATTCCCATCAGTCACCGCTCCTACTTAAACTACGATAGGGAACATCAAATTATCTGCAGCATCTTAGAATGCTGATGTTGGCATTTAGCTCAAAGCACTCCTGTTCCTAAGATCAGAGCGTGTTTAGCAGATTTATGTTTCGTATTCACGGAGCTTGTCTCGAAGTAGGCCCCTGCTAGCAGTCTTTATGCTAAGCTAAGTTCTCTTGGCTCCAGCTGCATATTTAGCGTAGGGACATTGCTTGTCTTTTCACATCTCTTTATAGACTACCACGTAGTCCTGGTTTCATTTCTCATCCCGATAGTGTAACAGAGTGACTCCTTTGGGTGTGGAGTCTCAAATATAGTTTTTTTTATTTTGACGAGTGACAAACACCAAGAAATATGTGTCTCAGCTGCACACTCTTCCACTTTGTTTGGAACAAGTGTGACTGCATGAAGAAATGTGTGTAGGCCTACAGAGAGCAGAGTTCTCAAAGGCAGGAACACAGAGTTAAACCCTGATTGAGAATGGCTTGCAGTGCCAGGAATCTGAAAGGTGTCTCCTCGAGTTGTTTAGCATGTTCAACGTGTGATAAAACATCAAACGCTTCATATTTTTCACTGAGGTGAGAACTCGATTTGAAGTTTACCTACCTTTTCTCCTCTCAGGCCATCTCTCCCAGGCAACCCTGCCGTCACTGGCGAGCCCTGTTAATAGTGGTGAAGAGAGACACATCTATCACCAGGCCTTCATCTCGTCACACGCATTTATCTCCTCCTCCTCATTGCTTCAGCAGGCTGCCGTGTGCCAACATAATTTTCCTTAGCCAGGATTTATGAAATGCCTCTTTTCGCTCCCTGCTTTTGAGTAAAGACAGATGCTCATTACCGAAGCAGGTGTGTAGAACAGATTGAGCCTCTGCCTCCGTTGCTGGCATAAAGAGCTTAGATTTGCCTCTTTCCACTAATTAATTTTGAAATTTGATTACTGATCGTCTGTGTAAAAATTCTGGATTTTTCTCTCGACTTCCTCTCTGTCTCTGCCTGTTGAGGTTTATCTGTTTATCTCTCTCTTTCCTTTTGGCAGGCTGACCTAGAGAGTAGAGGATATGGCAGGGTGACAGATAAGGCAATGAAAGAAAGGAAGGCTTGACATGAAGGGTTAGTGTCTAGTGCCAATATACTTACTGGCTCGCCTGGGAGTCCTGGGAGACCAGTGGGTCCAGGCAGGCCTTGCTTACCCTGGCAAACAAAGGAAATCAGTCGTTTGGGCTATTTTCTTTCTTTGTTTGGTGACAGATTTGTCTGAGCTTTCAAATGTTACAGCCCAGCCTGCTAGACTGGACACGACTTTGGAGAATAATTCAATCAGCAGTGTTGTTTCAGTGCCACCCTTTGCTACCTTCCTAATAAGCCATGGTTGGTTTCATGGTAATTACTGTATGACGAGGATATCATCATGACTGAGGAACAGTAGGTCCTGGCGCACATCGTATTTTAAATGCAAGCTTATATCCCGGTTATGTCGTTATTATAGATAAGCTCTTCATGGTACAATTTAATGAGTTCAACTTTGAACTTCTGAAATGTGAAATCTTCGTCTCACTCACTGTTGTTTAAATTCAGCAGGTTTTTTGTCTCCGTTTGACCTCCTGAAAGTGGTAGAGCTGACATAAGATAAATACAAAGACTCACCTCTGGTCCTTGATCCCCCTTGAGTCCTGGCGGCCCGATGTTTCCCTGCAATCGCACCAACAAAGAGTAAGTAAGAGGTATGGGGGAGGAAGGAACACGGAGGAGAAACACATTCGTCAAAAAAACAATATGTGAATTCAAGATAGAAAAGATTGTCGAGGTATAAAAGACAACAACATAAAAGATCGAAGGTGTGTCGCTATTGAAATTTGAAGGTTCTTTGACAACAGCTCAAGAATACCAAAAGGGATATTTATGATTTATGGAAAGATGTCGTGCTGGACTTGGAGTTGACTGTATGTCAAAGAAAGACCTTTTTTTTCATACAACACAATTTGTCATGTCTCGTCGGTTATGTTAAGTTTTAGGTTTTAGTCCTGTTTTCCATGTCCGCTTTTATTTTGTAGTAACTGTCTTCTCTCGTTTCAGAAACTTTATTTCCTGCCCCGGTGTTTCCTCGTTAGTGTGATTGCCTGCTCCAGCCCTGATTGTGTCCATCTGTTCCCCATTTCCTCATGTATTTTAAGCCTGTGTCTACCTGTGTCTTGTGTCAGATCGTCTTGTCTCAAGTCTCCTCCTGATCCGTCTAGTCTAAGTAATTGTTGTTCATGTTAGTGTAGTCTTTTGTCCTGGTTTGCAGTTTCCAGTGTAGCTGTGATTTTGTTTATACTTTGATCTAGTCTTTTTCCCAGCAAAGCTGTGATTTTCTGTTTTTTCTAAACCCGATCTTAGTTTCCTGCTCAGCAGCAACTTTAAGTTGCACTTTGTTTTTTTGGGGACTTCCTATGTTTAAATAAACCCTTTTGATTGCCCTGAACTTTGGAGTCGTGCTCTTGGGTCCTGTTTTTGAGTCGTGACACAATTGGCTTTCATCATCAATATGTATACTGCTTACAGCTTCACCCTGTTGTTAACGTTGTCGCACAACAAAGAGTGAAAACGGGTGTAAGAGACTGCGGCTGTATTCTGTTGGCAGTGGATACTGAAGTTCTAGTGTGTGGGTTCATTCTTACAACAAGTTACCTTGAAGCCTTGCAGTCCTTGAGTTCCCCTCTCGCCCTTTAGAACGTGAAGGAGATAGACAACAATCATTTCTCAAAAAGTGCATAAAGAAAACAGTCATGAAAGCCATTCCTTCTGCTGACTGGGGTTAGGCCTAAAACAATGTCCTAAAGGACCTTCATGAAGAAGCTTTGTTATCGTGTGAAAGTTAACAGTGTTTCATTTACCAAGTTATTGCTTCTTCACTGAGAATGTGAATACAATACTATGTGATACCATATGGAACATTGTATGCTCTAGTCTTTATACCACTTATACACTCATCCTGAAGTCCCAAAAACAATCGTACACCAATGTCTTTTGTGTTCCACCTCGGTGGTGCACAAAGGCCTGAACACACTGCGTATTAACATGCGTCTTGAGTGATCCGATCACCAGTGAACAGCTCTAAGTGTATTCAGGTTTGAATGCATGCAACATGCATTGAGGACGATGGTATATTGGGCCGTACATGGTCACATTCTTTTTGCAGTCTTTAAGCAAATATATCCTGGGCCGCCTTGGACCACCTACTCAACAGACATCTTCTGCGGAAGTATATACTCCACGGCGTGAATACTAAAGTGCGATATTACAAGTGCATCAAACATCTTGGGCGATTTGGTTTGCCTGGAACACACCAAGCAATAGACCCAGTCTGTATTGTTTGGATTTCTTCTTCTTCTTTTCAATTCTGGCAGACAAGGCACGGCAAGGGCATCATTGCCTCCCGCCAGTTAAAAACAACAATTTATTTGGTCTTTGCAAACAGGAATGATGTATGTGTGTATTTGCATATAGAGCTGGGAAGTGAGATCCAATCACAAGGTAAGGGGTCACTTGAGACGCAGTTGAGATGCATTCTAATGCCAGATGTGAACTGGCGCACTTATGGCTGCCCACTTGTGATCTTGGGATATCAAACTCATCTGAGCAGCAGATGATGTTTAGGCGTTCTTTCCGAATCAATTGTCAACACAGCTTTTGTTGAGGTCACATAAGAAATAGAAACCTGATTGCACGCTGTGGTGTCATATGGTGGATGCAATCAAAACTAATACAAATACGGAGTTTCTTATAATGAAATTGAGAAATACAGTAATAATGAGGGAACATATTTACCTCATCTCCCTTTTGGGTGTTCATTTCAACCTACAGCACAAGACAAAACCAACCACTTTAGAATCTGACTGAAGTGAACATTGTTTACAATATGAGAAGGAACCAGACACCATGAACTAACATTTCAAGTGTTATGATATAAACAGCTGCTTAAAGTTCCAGAGAGCTGTCTTAACCCTTGTGTTGCCTTAGGGTCATTTTGACCCGAATCAATATTACACCCTCCCCCCGCCTTTGGGTCATTTTGACCCGATTCAATGTTTCACCCTCCTGTTACCTTTATATTTACTAACATATTTTACCCTTTGGGTTCAATTTGACGCCAGCAATTAAAACCTCCAGAAAATTATTAGAATTAATATTGTTTTCCAAGTTTAAGTGTGAGGCACTTTATGTTTGTTTGTTGACTACCGAAAGAACACCGACATTAAACATTGAATGGGGTCAAATTAATCCTAAAGCGGGGGGAGGGTGTAATATTGATTCGGGTCAAAATGACCCTAAGGCAACACAAGGGTTAAGCCGTGAGCTATCATCACCTAGAAGTAGAGAAAAAGACAGTGTTCCCTGAGCAGTTTCCATTCATCATTCAATTACTGCAAGTGAAAGCTGTTTGAAGACAATAGCGGTACAAATGTTTTCTTTGGTTAACAAATATATTTTAAAAATCCTTTCTAGTGAGAATGCTTGTCACTGAAGATAAAAGGGATTGTTTATTTGGATTGCTCATGATGACATTTCTTTGTTGACATTGGAATCTAGATAATAAAAGCAGGTGACGCGGGCACATCGAGATACAATCTGGGTTTGAGATGCAGGAATAAAATCAGGGTGCAAATTGCACACAATGTTTCAAAAGCGAGGTCAATGTTTAAAACCCAGTGAATTAAATAAAGCAATCAAACATTGCAAAGCAATCTATGAGAGCAAATTATCCATCTATAATAATCAGAACTCATTACATCTTAATGTCTGTGGGCCCCTGGTATTGCGTTAACCACATGTTTCATGTTGCAGTCATAACTACTTCAGTCTTGGGTGGTTTTGGTATAACGAGCAAAGAAGCAAGAGGCAACAGAAGCAATCTTGGATTACACAACAAGATGGGGGACATATTGGTTCTAGTATGTGCCAGTGAGCCCTTTGAGAGTGTTACTGTGATAAAGGGCGGTACAAGTAAACTGGAAATGAAACCCTCCTTAGGAAGCAACGCTAAAAATAACCTTTGGTCAGGGACTGCATCCCTTACTGCCCCTGTGGATTGTCTGCATAATCAGTCAACCTTTAACCTGCAGTCACTCACCCAGCAGCAGCTGTCAACTTGCTTTGCCTCCGATGCTGAACAGTGCCTCAGATCACAAATGTCAGCCAGATATATTTTCGCTTCAGAACAGTGAAATGCCGCATAGGCTAGAACCTTTTAGTCAGAATAAAAACCTGTTTCAGTTCAATAGATTATCAAACTCTATGGTAAAGCAACACTGGCAGCAATAAAAAATGGACAGCCTCAGAGCTGAAAAGACCGTTTTGCCACTTAACCCTTCTGTTACCTTTCGGGTCAATTTGACCCCATTCAATGTTTAATGTCGGTGTTCTTTGGGGTCAATTTGACCCCAGGCTGTTTTTCACTGTGTCAAACATAGAAGAAATATCAACTTTTTTATATATTTAAAGGGCTATTTAGGTAGTCAACAACATAAAGTACCTCACATTTAAACTTGGACAACAATATTAATTCTAATAATTTTCTGGAGGTTTTAATTGCTGGGGTCAAATTGACCCCGAGGGTTAAAATATGTTAGTAAATGTAAAGGTAACAGGAGGGTTAAACAGGGTTGGGGGAAGAAATAGTCACGCATGCCTTTAAGCCCACTGCTCCTCCCCGTCACTAATAAACAGAGGCACAAGGTTTATGAAGGGAGGGTAATGATCCACACCCTTGCTTCTGCTGTGTATGGGAAATCAATGCTTAACTGCCAAAATTATCTTCCATGCGAAAGCAGAGCATAGGCAGAGACTAGTACTAAATATTCAAACAGCCTCATTTATCAAATGACAAATGTTTTCCCCTCTGCTGTGTGCTATACGATTGTGTACACCTCCTAGATCGCGGGTGGCCCATACCTCATTGCATAACAATTAACGCAACTGACTATTTTCGTTTTCATCGAACATTTCTTTGTCTCGCTTCCCCGGTTGAGATACAATTTGAATTTGTTTCGAACAAGCATTAAAAGCGCCTCCATTGATATCTATTATTAGTAATGCAGTTGGTGATGGGAAGACAGAAGCCAGTGAAACCAGTTGAGTGTGAGCGAAATTTGTTCACTATGTAATTAAGTTGTCACATTTCCATATGAATTGCTTGCTAACAAGCGATGAGAGTGAGAATACCAATGAAAGCAATCAAACTATATTTCCAAGCTCGTGTCTGACGCACGTCTTGAGAATCAAAACCCATTAGGACGGAGTCATCTAAACATCAACCCGCCCCTCACTTTGTAACATGTGAACTCCAACACCATGTTTTCATCTGAAACTGTTTTACTTGTGTCCTCATGGAGTTGCAGCATGCCTTTGGAGTCATGTCTGCCCCCTCGCAGATCGTTTACTGATTTGTCACAATGAGTTTCTGACTTTGAAATGTCGAAGCAATGAGTTCTATCATCCCAGCACCACCCACCCTGTGTCACCTTCACCGTACATCAGACAGCCACCATGACATCAGGCTTTTTGTGCTTTTATCCGTTTCGCTCCTAAAAGCAGCAGTACTGTGGTGTCCTCCAACAAAATGCCTTTTACTATAATTTACAATTATGGACACGTCATGTTCTGCACGGCCCCCATTAATTCACGCTGTAAAGATTTTTTGTTCCGAGTGAAAGATTACAACATCAGTGGGTAGATAGGAAGAGGAAATCACAGTTCACAGCTTGCAGTGCCTGTTCTTCCTGAGAGAAATTCAACAGAACTAATCTCCACTGTCCATGTTTCATGACCTTTATCAAGACTGATCCACTGTTGTATTTAAAAAAAAAAAAAATCTTAAAACTACATATCTAAAGACAGGAAAATGACGACAGCATAAATAAAATGTCGTACTAATTGACAATGAACAATACTCTGTAGCGTAAGTTTTCTGAACTATATTGTACTTACGGGACCAGGAGGACCAACATCACCCTGAGAATAGAAACAAATAATTCATCACTACAAATAAAAGACTGATAGACACAGAGAGATGGAGACAGTAACAAAAACAGGTACACTAATAGAAAAAAAAATACACAGCAAAAACACACTTGAGAACCTACTCCTGAAAGCAAGACCTCAAACAGCTACATTAATTAATTCAGAGCAACAATAGAAGGGGCAATAACATGACCAGACTTCAGAGAAAATACTAGCTCGCTTATTAAGTGATGTGAGAAGAGGCATGTGATGAGTGGAAAGAAAAAAACGAGAAGCATTGCATGTGCATCATGTAGAACAATGGTGTGTGTGTGTGCGTGTAGCAATATATACATACACACACACTGAGTATAGCCCTTTTAATTGGCTCATTGGGTGCTCCAGGGAACCGAAGATGGTTCTTAATTGTGATGCATTGCATTTGGGAGCCTCTGCTCTTCCATTCATAATTTACAAGCTATAACTTGTGTGCTTTTAACGAAACAAGAACAAAGCACAACATCTGCATGTATAAAGTACCATTACTGAAAAGTACTCTGTGAACACATGCAATACCGTGCTGAGCATTACATACACACAAACTACACGTTTCTCCAAATGTGCAATTTTCATAACAGAAAATGTTTAGTTTAAAATTCCCATGTGGATTTGTAGCATACACCTTAATCCTGGGAACATAAGGATTTAAGGATTTGGTTAAACAAGTCGCACAGCTCATGTGCAATTGACCATGCTTTATTCTCATGTTGTGGGCATGTGCGCACACAAACACACGCACACACGCACATGAACACACACACGCAAACACGGTGAATCAAGATGTATGGCACTTTAGAGTTGATACAACTTACTTTGTGTCCTTTCATCCCGCCGGCCCCTTCAGTCCCGGGCTGACCCTGTGGAAAGAGGCCTTGGTCAATGACTCTGTAACATGACGGCATTGTAAATGTTGCTGCGGGAAAACACCTACAGGGTCCCCTCTCTCTCCTTTTCCCCACAGGACTGCAGACTTGCCACTCTCCACCTGTAGATGGACAGAGGAGATCCTTGACAGTGACTGGCAGCAAAGGCAGGGCAAAAAGACAGAGAGCTCAGAGTGAAACTTAGGTAACGGTCCAAGTCATGAGTAATCAGAAAAACATACACAGTGTAGTGTCAGCTCAGATTAAAACCGCTTGGGAGGAAAAAAGAGAGCTCTGTGATGCTGTGGTGTTGAAAGTCAAGCAGGATCATGATAAACTCAAGGCCCTGTTGCATTGCACCACATTTCCATGTCAAAATCATTCCTCTGTCTGCCAATAGATGGCACTTTATGACTGCTGGTGATGTCCGTATTTTTAATAGGATTTCTTTCTGTCCGCTATGTGGAGAGTCGTCTAAGAAAACAGAAACCTTCAAGAAACACACCAAATGCGTAATTTGTATAAAAAAGCTTTATGTTAGAACATTGTCGTATTCCTAAAGCATCAGTAGAATCATACTGTATGCATATCCCACCTTCTGATTACCAGCAATCATTTTAATTACAGAGCAGATGTGTGGCAAATAATTCACAAAATACATCTGGAGGAGAAGAATTGCATTGTCTCGGTTATTTGTTTTGGTAATTTTGTTCTTTTCCAAACACGGGGGGAAATAATATAGCTTGGACCACAAAGATTATAGTTCTATTGTATGACGTGTTCAGAGGGAGCGCTCCAGATATTTGGACATTATGGAGCATCTGTTTAGTAATCTGAGAAGATGAAGAGACACCGGAGAAAGGTTGCAGCATATTTGCACACTCCTTTGCGACACCTAAACTCTAACAAACAATTTCTGCCATTCAGTTTCTGCCCCTCCCCCATGCCCACCACTCGCTACCGGCAGCCGCTGTGATACCGTTCATTTAATGAGTTATAGTCACTGTTTCCTCATCCAAATTATGTTATGAAGTCAGTACACTGCTGCGATGAACAGATGGATTGTCCTATTAATATTTTAGGCGGGGAGGACGGACTCTGACAAAATTGACTTTGAGTACTAATTGAATTATGTTCAGCTTTATCAACCACAAGGGAACTCGAGATTTTACAATCATAATCTTAACATAATCTTATCAACTTCATCAACTGTATCATGGCTGGCCTGCTATCAACCAGAGGCCTTTTTCTTAACAAAAGCTGCTCACAATAAAGTACAGTATCTGTCTTACAGTAACCGTAAAACACATACTCAGCTTCACACGGAAAATGTTTCCACACTAAATCATTGCTCAATGTAAATCATAGCGTATTAAGGCAAATATATTTCTGTCGCTATCATCGTAAGATCTCCATAGAAGATCCTTCAAAGTCAGTTTATTGACAGAGGGGTATGTAACAAGTTAATAAACCTTTCAAACGAGATTAACTGCAGCACGACCAGTATTTATCTAGATTATCACTGTATTTACACAATGAAAAAGCCCCAAGACAGTGAAATGGTCCACCTGTGGAGGTCTGTTGGTGATATGTTCATTTTGAGGCACCCCGAGTCATCAAACTGTAATTCAGCCTGTCTGCATCCTTCTCCGGCTCTCCATCAATATCTGCAGTGTCCTATCAGAGCCGTTTGAAACTGTCAGAGGGAGACACCGTTGTGGAGAAGTGATTCATGAGAACGCCGCCTTCCCAGCACAGACTTTTTGTTTTTCACTTTAAAACATTCACACTCTGCTGAGTGAGTGAGAGGGGGGCGGGCTCACACAGATGTTAAATGAGCTGCAGTTTAGTCTAACTTGTGTGTTTTTTGTCTAGGCTAAAAGAGAATGCACAAGGATGGCCACTGAGAGGCAGGGATCATCTCTAATGCTGCTCAGTTATCACTGTTACTTTCCATTCCATTTATCTTCTCTTCCTCATTATGCTGTAAATTACTTTAAATGTGGGGCTGTATTTTTCTTTTAACGTATTAAAAAGTGAAGTGATTCTCTGAGACAAGAGCATTTTCTTGTCAGCCACAGTAAGCATCCATTTTTTTTACGACAAATGGAAGATATGTCTGTAATGTAAGGGCACAGCTGAATCGTGGCAAGGGCACAGCTGGCATGCACCTTGAATGTTAGCATTATTCGTGGCGTGTTTCTACATAACATCAGCAGGAGTCAAACGAACACTTTAATCATATTATTTAATCATAATGCATTCTTTAATCTAATCTCAAACGGTTAGCGTTGGTCTCCTGCAGGCTTTGTCTCCTGCAGGTGTTTCTCTACCTTTCATCATTCTGAAATCAGTTTTCTGTGACAGAAAGCCGACAGGCTTACTTTCTTTCAAACTTGAGCTTAAGTTGAACCCACAATGATAAACAATTATTATTTGTTACTGGGTTTTAATCGCTGCTGATGAAAATCAAACAGACCTATGAAAGCAAAGTAGCAATTGCAAAACATATGCTGAAGGCACAATCTAAAAGCTATTCCTCTGGTTTGCATTTTACAGCTCCATTTTATGATATGAGACTGATTAAAGTGAGATAATAAAACTGCAACTCAGCAGCCAATTATAGAAAACTCATGAAAAGTGAATCAAGGTAATCTCTGTTGACTTCTTCAGCACGACCATCTTAGTATTGTGTTATTTCTCATCCAAATGAAACCGCTATCCGTTGTGCCTTCACCTCTGGTCTATCGACTGCTATCCCATGTGTTTTGAGGTATAATACGCGTGTCCTCATCCGACTTTCTTTTTCAAGGTTGGCCAGCTGACACTTCTCCTTCCTCTGGGCAGAGGGAGCAGGAGGAATTCTGCGGGCCGAGCCGACACCCAGGCCAAACGACGCACCTATACATCAAATGAACAGCTGCGGTCAGGAGGTTGTCCACGACACAATAGCTTTCACTCTCAGCATGATCACAAGTGGGCCACTGGAGGCCCAGTGGGTTGGTGGTGGGGGCTGAGGGGGTACGGTTGGGTTTATGAATGCAGCGGGTAGCAACAAAGACAGTAGACGGGCCTGGTTGAGGTCCATGTCTGCATGTTTTTTACGCCGCATATCTCATGAACCTCTGGTGAGCTACAGCGCCTTTGGGCTTTGGGCTTCATGAAAATGATTACAGACCGGTTTTGCAGAAGCACTGTATGTAATGGCCATCTGTCTGTTTGGAGTGTGTGCACGGAGTCACGCTGCGCTGCGCTGCAGGAGGTGCAAGGTGGGAACAGCTATAGCTTGCACAGTAGAAAGGCTACAATTGACTGAAAGGTGCCGTATCCGAGGAGAAAGAGATCCGTTCCTGACTGCACACACACATAATGTCAGTCAAGGAGAGATGTCTGGTCACACATACGTCAAACTCGTCGAGGCGGACTACTTGGGACAATAATGTGCACACTTTATGTCTTTATGCAGACAACACGGTGCACATGATTAAACTCCTCGCTTCTTTGGAGGACTGCCACAATGAACACTGCTCAGTCATCTTGACAATTCACTCTCGCTGGAAGTGCAGATAAGGGCCAGTTCATCAAACGGGGAAGCAGCTGAAATCTACTTTAAATGCTACATGTCGGTACTTGGTTTTGTGATGAAAAGGTGTTTTGAGTGATACCTTGACATTTGTTCCTTCTATGGTTCTTGGGGCAACCTCCAATTACAAGCAGCGACGCAGCCTTTTTACACAAAGAAAGGAGAGAAGGATTTCGTGCCACAAAAATAAATCATTGCTTTATTACCACCTTAAGTGTTCGTGACCTTTCTAAACTGGCATATTTACTTTTATAAAACACTATGATGTACAGCAAAAGCATGTTGTGTTCAAGTTTCTAACCTTTACACTTGTGTTAGGTTTCATAAGGACACTGCTGGCCACAAACAGATTATAGACTATCTTTGAGTGTGTCTGTTGCCTTCCACAGACTCTCCTGTTAAAGCACACGGTGCTAATTTGACTTATGAATAACCGCTGCCCCCTCAACTGCAAGCACTGTCCTGCTGCCAATGGACAAGAGAGAGTGATGCTCTGGTGTGTGTTTTGAATTGATGATTTTGCCCATGAGATCTACCTCAGCAAGACAGGTGACTCATAAAGGCCAATACCAGGGGAGGGAAGCAAAGTTGGCACATACTAAGGGTATCATCAGGACATTGCCATTTAGAAATGTCACAGCTTCACCATCGAGTTTTGCTTTTGTCCTATGACTTTGTGTCCGACAACTTTATGAGTTATTAAGGAGGCAGGGGATACATTCAGTCATGCAGAAGAGGTTTTACAGTGAGGAGCTCAAATTTGACTAAAGATAATTGAATCTATTGAGCATAACGGTGATAGAAGCAGAACAGAATCTTTCTGGATTTCTGGATCATATAAAGTACGACAAACCCTGACGTCCTGATCAAGAATGTAATTAAGGCGATAGTGCATGAAAATAATTGGACACCCGAAGCTTCACAGCTACATGACACTTAAATGCTCCTTTCTGTCCTGACATTAGAGCAGTAAGAGTCTGACAGGCTGTCTCCTTGAACACGTCGTGGTGTTGGGGCCCTTTGCTGTGTGGGTCACTACACAAACACACAACCGGTTTCTGTGATTGGTTTGGACGCCTAAGGAAAACACTATAATTCTAGAGTTATCGGGCTTTATAGGCAGACTTGTCCCGCTCATCAATACAAGCATTCTCAAGAGCTACCTTAATATAACTCTTGTGGTTTTGTGCTATTAACATAGCCTGCTTGCAGCAGTATGGGGGAATATTTTGAATGGATCAATATGGCCTAAGCATGGAATTAATGCACAAAGTTTACAGCAATATTTGACTAGTGAGAGTGTAATTCCCTCTTCTAAAGCTGCATTTTGTTTTGCATGTATGTTGTGCTGATTGTTTGCTTTAATGTGGTTTGCCTTTATAATTATGATCACTTTGCAGCTTTTGCAATGTATCCACTTTTAGCCATAAGTCTCAACTGAAATAGAAACTGGTAATCTCAGGGGGAATTCCTGGTCAAATAGTTCAAATTAAATTGATTTTGACATTAGAAAATAATGTGCTGGTCGTTTGGTTTAATTTGAAATCACTACAGTTTTTTTCAATGCCTGATTAATATTAATTCATATCAAAAATACATTGGATGTGTTTTTTATATAGTTGCTCGTGTATCTGCCGATGAGAGCCTCCTTACTCTCTACAAAGTGTATGTATGTGTCTGTGTTACTGTGTATCATGTACAGGCAGGCCTCTGAGTCCTGGCTCCCCGGTCTTTCCTCTCCGTCCCTAAGGAAGAAGAAGAGAAAAAAGATTACGATGAGTGAATGAAGATAAAACAACAGGTGTGGTTGGGCATACATGCTGCCAGCGATTAAGGCCAGACAGCAACTCACAGTCTCTAATTTGCTTTTAATTAACAACAAGACAACAGCTTAATTGCTGCACCCCGTGCGGCCCACTACTCTTTGTTCCCTCCTCTGGTTTACTGCCTCCTTTCCAGCTGCGAGTCCCTCTGTGCATCAATCTACCCAAGGAGCAGATACAGCTGCAAACAGACCAAGCCAGCCAGTGCTGTCCAGAAATGCAAAATGAGGTCAGGGGGAAGCGACCATTTGTAACCATATTCGCTTGTTTAAGGCATTTCCTTCGTGCTTGAAAGTCTGTGAGGCTCGAATAGCTGATATCGTAATGAGATGTAATGCGATCCGAACCAAACCGAAGTTGGTATCATGTATATTTGGAGGGTTTATGTCCTTGAGAGAAAAAGAGGATGACGCTCTGTGGATATCCTTATAGCTATCCTGTAAACTGGCAGAGCATCACTGGCCCTGTGTTATAAGGAATCCCTGGAATTAGCTGGCTTTCCCACACACACACAAGACGGATGTGATATCAACTGAATTCGGAGATGGTAATGCTGTGGCCCGTATCAATCCACCGAACAACAGGGTAATCAACGGCAGACGTATGAGACAATGCTGATATCTGCACTATGGCGACACATGATTACCTCATTCTAATAGGAGTTCATCGTCTAATAAATAGCTATATTGAAACATTGTAAATCCGTCCTACTGTACGTATCAGTGTGGTTGGCATTAAACACTTTGAGTTAGAACTATAGAGAACGACGGATCACAGGCGGGTGAAAAAAAATCCCAAAGCAACGCCCCCAAATCTTTCCGTCTGAAACCCCATGCATGCAGACTTTGATTAACTGGGTCGAATTTGACGTGTACGATTGCCTGCAAAAAACAAAACAAAGGAAGGAACACAGAGAGCGATTGCTTTTAATCATCTGTTTGTATGTGCGCTCATGCTTCGATGCTGTTTGGTGTTTCTGTTTGTCGTCCACAGGAATAAAGGAAAACAGGAGAAGCCAAGGTGTAGTGTAGAACATATTGCCCTTAATAATGACACAGTGGAACCAGTGTGTGCCTCCTTTTGGGAATTGCATGCTTTCCTCTGTTCATGCTATTTGATGTGCCAACAAAGGCTTGGCCAGCGCCTTTTGATCATCTGTGTTAATGTGGCTTGGAGGAAACATGCGCTTTAATGTGAGCATGAATTGAAAAGAGCTGCTGGAACTGCGTTGACGAGCAGGAACAGCACCTTTAAACCTTAAAATCTTTTTCCTCAAATGACGAGCATTATATGGCGTTGGCACAAACTCTGAATGTAATTGTGTTTGGTTAGCGATCGACCCGAACAGAAAAGTCAGACTGGCAACCAAAGTATTCAGTTAGTGCTTGTGCAGATTCACAACTCATCTCCTTTGTGTAGAAGTCTACTTCTCACAAACAAAGATCCTGTTTTATTGAGGGTGGACCATGATATTTTCTTTTATATCTTTCACTGTGAATGAAAAGGCTGACATTGAATAATTGCCACATTTGCATGAAGTTTTGTTTTTTCTAGTCGTATCGCTCTCCGCTGCCCTTTCTCCCCCGAACTCAACAACAAAAGCAGATTACATAGATAAGTAATTTAGCTAATGAATATTACATATGCTATTATTCCAAGCAGGTTGTGAATTATGCAGTTTTCTAAATTATTTCTCCACATTTATCCCTAAACCTCTTAACGCAAAATTAATTTTGTGTCCACTTATTTGCATATTATCATCAAAACAAACAACATGACGCTTAGTTCTCAAAGAATCGATTTGGTTTGTAACTTTATTTCACCATTTAGTAAAAATTTTGTTTCCTTCCTCCCTTCCTTCCTTCCTTCCTTCTTTCCTTCCGTACATTTAGCTCACAAAAACACATACTTAGTTTGATCTTGACGTACTGCCTTTATGACATGAGAGATACATTGAATTTATATTCACTTGCCAGTTAACGAGGTACACCTACCTCAAACGAATGCATTGTAATGGCCCTGCCATAAATGAAACTTTCATGATGATCATAATGTTAATTTTATATTGAAACTGAAAACTTTATGGCCATTCAAAGGCCGTTTTTTGGTGGTGCTGCTGAATTGTTTTTCATTGTACTAAGAGGTGTTTCTTATATTAACGGTGCATTCATACCAGCCTTATTTAGTCCGGTTCAACCAAACTCTTGGTGAGGTTCGTTTGGGTTGGTGTGAACACCGGACTCTTTCTGATGGCCTTTCTGTTTTCGGCTTGCAAACAAGTAACATCTGGAGCGATTCAAGTGACAGGGGCCCTTTGTCTCCCCTTTTGACATAAACGGGGTGTTTTCATGTTAGCCACATGTAGCTGAGTTCAAGCTAAATGTAGATAAACTTCCTATGTTGGAAGTCCATGTCCGTAGTTTTCTTTGAAAAGATATTCATACAAACTATTGGAGAGGGATACACACCGTCCTACAAAACATGTTTAAGGATGAAATACCTTTGAAGAGAAAGACCATGCATCTGAGATATTTACCTAAAACATTGTCAAAAAGCGACAAATATTTAATAAACTTCTGGGGGCGGGCAAAAAGACTCTCACCAGGAAATGGCTATCACAAGAAAGTCTTACTCTGCATCCATGGATGGACGTTACAATGGACATTTATAACATGGAGAAGATAACGGCATCTGTCAACTACATGTTGGAACAGTTTCATAACACCTCGTCGACCTGAATTTGTTTTCATAAATTGATGAATTTACAATAGAGAATGGATCACCCCCTAGTTTAGACGTTGTTCTCTTTTCGTTTCATTCTGTCTCTTTTTTGTTATTTGTCCTATGTTTTGCTCTTTTTTCTATAGATATGTGTAGATAAGATGAGCATCATCTGAGAATATGCAGATGTGGTGTTAATTGTTTGAAAGACATTTGTAAATGTCGAATTGATGCCTACTTTCAAGAAAGAAAAAAAAAGATGTTCATTTAATATTCATAAACACCAACAGCTCAGACACTCATGTTCACTATAATGCCATCCATTTAAAAGACGACACCAGGTGACTTTGGGGTTAGACTGACACGTCTTTGTACAGACGACCTCTGGTTAGCACACCATCCTCAGAAAATCTGTGCACAGTGACAAGAAATAATTAGTCCGGAGCACAGCTGTCATCACCGTTTGCACTCAGTTGACTCCAAACTAAAACACCTGCCAGTGACCGAGTGAGATAACTGCCTCTGAAGGGACACACTGGCTCTGCAATATTGAGCTAATCAAAATGCCAGTAGCTGCCGTAGTGCCCATGAGCACCCAAATACTTCAGCAACTGCTGAAACAGTCTCGCACAAGGTGTTTCGGAGTATTAACTCAGGGGTTTAAGTCGAATTCTGTGTTGATGCCATTTAAAGGATTTGATCAAGTCTAAATGTCATGTATGGACCTCCTAGACTTTTGTAAAGGTTTACCTAAAGCAATAATCTGACATTTGGAATTGAGGTAATTTTACAATCATGTTCAATCATGTAAGAGATTTCTTTCCGAAGTTATTTTACACAGTTTATTGTTGTGTTTTCATTGCAGAGAAAAAATACGTGCGTATTGGCACATGCTAAAACTACAGTTACGATCATAAGTTGTATTCCTCCGCCATCCAGCCGTGTTGCAGTGCCCATTGTCCATTGTCCATGTGTGTCCAAAATGTAAATGGTAAATGGACCTGTACTAGTAATCGCCTTTCTATTCTTCCCAAAGCGTTTTTACACTACATGCCGTTCGTTGACCCGCTCATACACTGATGAGTTCTGACATAAACATGTTTTGTGGGGACATTTGACCACCAAAATCTAATCAGTTCCACCTTGACGTTTGTGCCACATTTTAAATCGTCTCCAGGCGTTCCTGGGATATTACTTATGTTCCCAAGAATGGACCGGACGGACGGACAGACAACTCAAAAACATAATGCCTCCGGCCACGACTGTCGTCGGCGTGGAAGCATAAAAATATCTTTGGTACCAAGTAGTTGTATTTCCATTTGTGTCAGTGGCTAGTGTCAACATCTGCTAGTCTTCATTGTAGAACATTTTTAAAAGCATCATATCATATTTTCAGCTTAATCGTGCTTTCCTGGAGGAAACACAGAGTTAAGGTGACCTATTTGCATTCACTGTTTAAACAATTGGCATGGTAAATATATTTTTGTATATTGTTCTCAAAATCACACGCATTCAAATTAGGTTGATGGTTGTGTTTTAGTTTTAGGATATGAAAGTTTATCATGACTGCCAATGACCCAAAGTTTAAGAAAATACCATGAATGCTGCACCTGTATACAAAACTTCACCGTAGTTCTGTCTAATTGTTTTTGTTCTTTTTTAAATATTTTTGTTGTGAAGACAGTATACAAAAAAAACCAGAAGATAGATGCCAGAGGTAAACTTCAGTCCAAAGCTGTTTCTAGGCAACAAGAATGAACAGCAAACTGAAACTGATGATTATGACTTCTAAAAAGATTGAAAGAAATGTACGATGAAGAGAAAAACGTGACAAATGTGTGACAACATGACAAAAGGATGCTTC
The DNA here is from genome assembly GCF_029220125.1 of Pseudoliparis swirei. Lineage (NCBI taxonomy): Eukaryota > Metazoa > Chordata > Actinopteri > Perciformes > Liparidae > Pseudoliparis > Pseudoliparis swirei. The sequence goes on from NC_079404.1 coordinate 11,001,216, forward strand.
TTAGCGAGAGCTAAAGAGCAGCCTGCAGTTGCACTTTGATCATTAATTCTGCTCTGCTTGATTCAAGAGACTTTTAAACTCAACACAACCTTTGTATGCCAAGGTAGGATATGTCGAAATGATGATAGCTAGGATATAACTATAATTTTAACAGAGTGAAAAGCACTTAAGACCAGCCAGCACTGCCTGTCAATCTTTTCTTTCAGCTGAGCCAAACCTGAACGCTTTCATTTCCTTTTCGGTTTCTCCATTTCTCATGTCCTTTGTGTATAATGTCATCACTCCATTACTTTCATCTCATCCCTCTTTCCTGTTTTTCTCGTCATCTCTCCTTCCTTCTCCCGTCTCCTGTCACTCGCCCTGTTCCTCCCTCACCCAACTTCCAGCGCCTGTTGGATCACCCTGGCAATCTCTGTTGCTATGCAACGCTCAGTGTCCTATAAATTTGACAACATCCTATAGTGCCTGATTATTATTTGAGCGCTGCAGTGTGAAGCCCTCCTTCAGGTCATTGCAGTAGATTATTGGGAGGGAGAGATATAGGAATGCAAGGAAGGAAATGAGGGATGAAAGGGAGGGAAGGAGAGGGAGAAAGATGAAGAGATTGAGGAGGAGAGGAAAGGAGAGAGTCGGAGTGACAGATGAACTGGCTTCTTGAGTAAACCAAAGATGGGCTGGCAAGACCTAACACATATTCACAAGCAATATTTATCTGCTTCACTCTAAACCTTGCAAACCACATGACAGAAGTATGAAAAGCACCCCATGTTAACTAGAAATTCAATAATGGTGACAGGAAAGCTAGAGGGAGTGTATGTTTGAGCTGTGGTAAGAAGGATGCCTCAGTAGATTGACAACGTATTTCTAACTTCCGACATAATCCATATGGGTCCCAGTCTCGCCTGGCTTCAAGTCTGCAGTGAGTTGTAAAGTGTAAAAGGAAATCACAGACATGTGGCCCCGGCTCAGAGCTGCAACACAAGCCCCAGTCTGAGAGTCAAGTCAACAGCGACCGTGACACACAGGAGAGGCACTCGTTTATGATATCACCATAATCCTTCTCCCAAATGTCAACATGTTCTCGGGGACATTCCCTGTCTGACTACCCGTACTGGGATAACACAGTGGCGTAAAATGGAGTGACCAGCATGTGTTGCATTTTTAGCAATACAGCAGATATACCATCAAAAAGCCACATAATCCAGCTGAAAAATGCCCCTGTCGAGAGGGGTCAGTAGATAAACTGGTGGAGCCTCCAGAGATGAACAACACAGGAACCAACTCAAACCTGACACACACAGACGGATTATGATAGTTTTCCCTTTAATGCAGGGACAGCTATAAGTGGGTAAATCAATTTCAATATTTCAGGTCTTATCTTATTTCAAACACAATATCTCATCTTTGATTGTTTTCTCTGTGTAAAGATAAAAGGTGAAATAACCCAGAAGTGACACACTGCCTTTCCTATTTACAGTCATTGTCTGCTAAATTAGAAATCTACTTTTACATCCCAATTTTAACCATTTGTATTTGAAGGAGCCACAACATGACCATTTTAGAAAGGCCTGGAAGTTGAAGAGAAACTGTTTCTCCCAATAAGTTACACATAGTACACAAGCAGTTATTAATTTAACACCAAATCCTTTACTTTGAACAATTTTGACCAAAACACAGCCTGTTCGACACAAAACACCTCGACCGACTAATCAACAGAAATCGTATACGCTATACTGCTCTTTCTTACGTGTGACGAATAAGTTGAATGTCCTCAAGGGGAAGCTATCTGACATTACCAAAGCCATGTGCATCTGCAATGTTATGAGGCTGATGGGATAGATGACCCTTTCTTGACTGAAAACTCGCATGCCACTCCCACTCGTTCTACCTGAGCCAAGTCCTGTCTCCCTCCGGGGGCATGTGCTCGGCCACCTGAGCCTTCTGTCTAACTGCTGTACTGTGTTTAACGAGAACTACGTAGTTTATGAGCCGCAGCTGGATTTCCTTGGTGAACATGTATCGACAAAAGTGGTGAAGATGAGACACGCTCCTCATTACCTCCGCATGCCGTTTAACAAACACAGAGTAGGTGGTGTGGAGATTCCTGTTCTTGTTGTCTGTGTGCAAGCAGACAAAATGTCTCGTCCACACAGATGTTCAAAGGATTATTTGGATTGTCCAAAAACACACACGAACATCCAGAAGTGTGAACTTGTATTCGCACCCAAAAAAAAAGACCCAAACACAGACAGACAGACACATGTGCGTGTGTGGCGTGCACACACATACACAGAGGCAGTTTGCCACAACACAGCCTGTCACAATATTTATTCCCAAGTGAAAATGCATGTCTGCCTGTGAAAGGTGGAGCAAAAAACTGGACTGAAAAAATGACAACCAGATGCACTTTATCCCCTCATTTCTACGGTCAAACCTCGGGTCCCTCAGGAACACACATTGTATCCAGATTTAGACACGATACATACAATTACTCACACTGCCAGCTAAAGCTAATTTATTCTGTAATTAATTCTGAAATGTCATCCCTTCCCCTTGCAAATATTTTCAGATTTAATTTTTTTAAAAGTTTGCACCATGAACTATGACAATCAGAAAGACTAGCGAAAAACAGCAACAAGTATTCACAAAGAATCTCTAAAATTCTGCGGCAACCGTATGTGTCTAATTATCAATTAAAATATTAGGAATTAAGACATAAAACATTACAAACATGTTCACAGTTTCGTAAAATACTTTTCCCCCTAAATACATATTGCAAAGTATTGCAGTAAAATAATCTACTTGTTCATTTTTATTCTTTATTTTATGAGAAAAGAGCTCTCAAATATGCTTTCTCAGTTTCACTGACAGTAATAATATTTCTTCACACATACACCACATGAGCCCAGCTGCTTCTGGGCGTTAGCTTTAAGATTTCAGCTGAGAAGAGGACACATATTCAGAGTATTCACACCAACTCTGCAGCTCGACCGGCTACAGTTGACAGAATTCTCACTGAAGTCCTTTTCACTGAGTCAAATCAGCGATCAGCGCTCTGGAGGTAAATATTGATTGTACTCTGTGCTTAAAATTTCACAAAAAACACCCATTGCCTCACCCGCTTCAGATTATTCAGGATCCAATGAGAGACAGACAGTACAAGTTCCCTAGTTCGGACTGCCCTCCATGGATGCCATTTTAGGACACTGCACAAATTCAGAAAATGCCTGGGCACTGGAGCTTGCAGAGATCCCTTGCACTTGGTAAAAGCCTTAATAAAATAGGATTTGTTCCAGTTGTTTACTGAGGGTTACGAGGAGCGGCTGGGGCAGGAAGAGAACGGCAAAGCCGACAGCTGCCTGGCAGGGGCTCAAATGCAGCTTAGCATTTTTCACCATTCTGACTGGCACACAATGCTCTCTTTAACTTCCAGCCATCTAAATATTCAGGGACGTATAAAGAGATGGCTGACACTGCAGCCGACTTAAGACACAGCTCAGCCGGCCAAGATTGCACATATAGGCTATTGGCCAATGCTTTTAGCGAAGGCTTTCCTCACAGATACTCAACCGTAGATCCCACGTAACTAAATGGGGATTTGTACATGTGCCACTAGATGGCAAACTAGCTTCATCACAAATATTGTACACTGTGGGGGACAGAGCCAATGAGGAGGCTGTGAGCTCTCTATGAGAGAGGATAAACATCCTCAATGGATAAATGTATGATGTGTGTTGGGTAACATCCCTAATTAGGCAGTCTGGCAATTAGGCACTGAACACCGTAAAGGAGATTTTTCTGTAGAGGGCTTACAACAAAGAGAGAAGAAGGAAATAGACAAGAGCAAGTAGCTGTATGAGAGTGAGAGAAAGGGGCAATCATTTTCACACCGCATTATGACTGCCACACAATACAAGGGGACACAGGTGTACATAGTACACAGCCTATCATTGGCTAAAATAACCATTATAGAGCTACTTCAGCGAACACCAAAATCCTACCCGCCCGCCACACAGTATGCAAACACGAAAGTCAAAGGCAAACACAGGACATGCAGCCAGTGGATGTCTGTGGAAACTAAGCCGAGGCATTCCCGAGGGAGCCTCAGAACAGCTCTTTACAACAGCCACGTCTTCACTGATGAGTTTTAAGAGATCATTGATTTGAACAACTCTTAAGGAGAGGAAAGAGGGCTGATGATCTGAGTTTACATTTTTATGCTGTGAAGATGATGAATCTATATTCAACTACACTCAAAAAAACGATTCAAGCCCTTCTTAGAGGTGACACATTTAAATATTGTTTGATACATTTAAATAAATCAATTACAAAACGAAAATATTTATATTGAATGGGTGTAACACAAAATGTATGAATACTTTCATTTATTGGATTTATTTAGGTTACACTCACAAAAACGACTCAAGCCCTTCTTCGAGGTGACACATTTAAATATTGTTTGATACATATAAATAAATCAATTACAAAAATAGATATTTATATTTAATGGGTGTAACACAAAATGTATGAATACTTTCATTTATTAGATTTATTTAGGTTAGATGGTGTGCATATCAACTCAAAATAAATGTGTTTCATTGAGGACTACCCTTTGCGCATGCGCCAGCTGAAAATGAGTTGTTTACATGAGGTGAAGACACTTTCAGGGCTGCACGGTGGTGTAGTGGCTAGCACTGTCGCCTCAAAGCCAGAGGGCTGTGGGTTCAATTCCCAGTTGGGGCATTCCTTCTGTGTGGAGTTTGCATATTTTGTTAGTTAGTTTATATTTTGAGTTGGACAAACACACATTTATTTAATTTAATGAATATCGTTATTTTATTTTAGATGTATTTGATACAAATGAGTTGGACTAACTTAATTACATTGTATTGCACTGATGTGCTAAATTTGAGTTGGAGTTGCATATAATTATTGGATGGAAAACCTGCCAAAAATTTAATTGAGTTCATCCAATGAGTCATTTCTTTGAGTGTATGAGCTCAATTCCCACCTATCAGCTGAATGTCTTCAAAGCCTTTCCATGCTAGTTGGGTGCCTGTCGCATTGGCTCCTCACAAGGCAGGCGTTGCCTCTCGGATGTTCTCATCTCCTAATGGATGCCATTATTAGTCTTGGCGCTTTGAAATTTCACAGTCTCATCTGGACTTTTGGCCATATTATTCATCCGGAGCAGATTGCTCCCGTCCTATGTTTACAGATACTGAATGTTCCATTAATGCATTATCCAACAAGTGAATAGGAGAGGCTGAAAATGCACTTTGAATAAACCCTGGTTCATTTTACAAGAGGTTTGAATACAGTGTGCAAAGATCCACAGGGTGCTCACTCCGGGGACTGTAGCCCTCGGTGAGTCTTATGCTTCATATCACTCACCACGCATAACAGATTACACTAAGGTCCCACACACAACCATCTGTATAGTATCAGGCCAATGTTAATGCGCTGCTCCCTGGCATGCCATTAAAGTGGACACAGATGAATGTATCTAAATTGGTTGCGGGCAGGATGAGAGCGTGAAGAATCAAAAATATGGAAGGCAGGCTGCAACAGCTATGCAGCCTTTCACTACCGCGCCTTCATGTTCTGCAGTGTTCAGAGCTCCATCTCCTCCCCGTCCAGCCTCCTTCCCCCCTGCACTCTTAGCCTCCCTCCCTCCCTTTGGCCAATCAAATGGCAGACATAGAGAGAGAGCTTACTCGGGGCATGCTTCAATCATCCAAGCATCCTGGATCCAAAATGCCCTTTTAGAGGTATTTACATTCACAGCATTGCTCAACCGCAGTCTCCTCCTTAAACTGACGCAAAATGCAAGGAGAGTGTCTCTGTATATTCCTAGACTGTTTGGAGCCAGAGAAATCCCAATGCTTGTACGACTGAAGCCGTGGTGTGGATAATGACACCTCGAACACTCACAGGGGCCAGTCACCTCTTGTCCACTGACATACCTCAGTGAGTGGGGTTGTTTCAGTTCAGTCGACGCTATTTGACACATGACACTCCCATTAGTGTTGCTATGACCTGGCAGACATTAAGACAACATTTGAAAATGTTGGCAAGGTATCAGCCACGGTGAGTTCTGACACTGGAGCAGCAAGGACGTTCATACCGCTTGCAGTGTCCCTGTTGTGTGGTACAGCTCTGCCTTCTGAGAAAGTCGTTAGATGTGTGAATGAGGGTCGTGTCCATGCCAACTAGAGCAAGATTATCTAATGCTCAGAGGTCGCGTTGACCTCCATTACCCCTTGTAAAATATCAGCTTTTTCACGAATACATACACGTATCATCTTACAGACATATGCACAAACACACACACACGCAGCGACTGTAAAATCCAGTGAACAATGAGCGATCAAATTGGCCCTCTCAAAGTTTTGCCCCCTGTAATTAATTGGCCAACTAATGTGTGTTTATTCTGGACACCCGTGGATGTGGCCATTCTGAGGCTCTCTGGGGAAAGACGGGAGTCACACAGATAAATCAAAGCTTTGTGCATCTGTCCTTGCATGTGCCAAACTCTTCCCCCTGTAACCCCCTTCTTTCCCAGCTGAGAGCTTTTCAAAGCCAATCAGGTCAAATCTTTGTTTCATCCTCTGTCCCAATGCACTTGACATTGACAAGATTAATTGCCTTGTGCACTGAGCAAGCGTGTACCTCCTGGTGTAATACAGGTGTCAAAAGCACGGCTCTCTGAATTTCCTCAACATGAGTTTGGACAGGAAGGGGGCAAAATGATCCACTCTATTTTGTTCAATGAAGGGTTAACGAATCCTCCCCCTGCTTGTAAAATCACACAGAGTGTAAATCTTGCCATTAAATCTCAGCTGTGAGCCCTGCTGACCTGTAAATTCTTGTCTCCGTGTTTCTCTGCCATTGAGCTTCAATGGCTTGGGCCAAAACTGTAACTACATATTTACATCACGCTACTGTAGTTAAAGCCTGCTCTAAAGACACAGACCATCAATATGGTCCCCAACTGTGTCTCAATGGTTAAATACATGGTTTTATGGGTGCTGTGTGTTTTTATGTGTTCAATTGAGTCACGCTGAATTTGACAAATGTGAACGTGTATATAGGATGTACTCTATTTAAATGTTCCTGAAATTGTTTTCTGAAATGTACGGCATAATGACTTAAGATAAGCCAAATGTGTCAAAGTGATACATTCCCGCAAGAATAAAATGTAATCCTCAAATAAATGTACAGAACATCTACATTTAGCCATGATTTATAATTTCCTTATCTTAAATGTAAAATACATAAATAATTATATTTAAGATACAAAAGTATATAAAAGCAAATCAGTGGCCGATCAAATCTGAACTGAACGCCGTTGTGAGAAATGAATGAACCATATCATTACAGCGGTGTACTGAGCTGGACGAAACCAAAAGCATGTCTCCAGTCTAATCGCTGCTGTTAATTTATGCATTTACTGTATCACCCAAATCAGCGGCAGCCTCCCATGGAGAACTTCTGGCAGGGAGGCTCGTACTCTCACCAGGGACTCCTTACTTAATAATCTCACCCTGCAGGTGCTTTGGTAGAGGTCAACAGTCTGTTACACTTGCATTGCTGTTCATGTCTGCCTCCACCTATGGAGCAGGAAACCGCTGCCAACCGCTCCAGTCCCCACACGCCAAACCATATCTCCTTCCCCATCACTGTCACTGCCTGCTTCGGGCCCTGCAGACACAGACTGATCCAAACGGACCGGAGCCAAGTGCATCAGATATAATATGGATATTATATATACTGTGGTTGCTCAATTATCTCAAAACAACATTAGCTGAACCCTGTAGAGGAAAGGCAGCTACATTCCAGTTACAGCATGCATTTGGTTATCAGAGAACAGCTAGCATACTGTTTCAAACCAAATTAGGTTATATGACCAATGCTTTTGAGCAGCGAAGATACATATATTTGATTTTAAAAGATAGATGAATGTTATTGTATCCAATCTGACAGTAATGTTTTGATCTGCATTATTTCATCTAGAGAACACCAGTAGGATAATGCCCGTGTGCCCATGCACCTTGTGCTGAGAGAAATAGATTTGGTAGAAGAGAAAATGGCCCAAGTGAAATATGATATGATGGTTTCCTGGTGTGAAAGAAAACACTTAACCACCAGTCTGAAGTGACAGTGTGTAGGATTAAGAGGTATCTAGTGGTGATATTCAACTCAATACCAATGTCCATTCCTTCCATCACCAATCGTGACTATTAAAAAATCACCCTCAGGACAAACAACGTCATTGTCGAGTGCCCGGCTGGCGACCTGATCGAGGCAAAGACTGTGTTGGACATGGTGACGTTATTCAGTAGGTATTGCTCACAGCCTTTCACGGTACAGGTGGCCGAGGTGGTGTTACCACAAGCTAATACATGCAGAGAAAACCAGAGGTAGCTTACAGATACGATTTGTCCAGTGAGTTCATGAACCGAAAAGCTGCGCCGCTAAAAGCACAGCGGACTCCAGGAAGAGGACCAGCTCACTCTGTGTCTCACCACTAAGGCACAACACATCTAAGTTTCAAGAGATGATACACTAATTAAAACATGTAAATTATATTCAATAACTGCAAATAGATCCCTGAAATGCTCCACGCTGGCCCTTTAAGCAGCCAGTGTACGGATGACCTTCTGAGACATATGCTGGCATAAGGACGAAGGAACAGAATGTATGGAGAAAACATGCCTTTGCCTTCAGTCAGGGCGTTGAGACAACTGTCTCAGTCATTCAGCACAGGGCTTGAATGTAAAACGTAAACACTGCTATCAATTCCAAAAGACACAATTACCTCCTTCTTCTTTGGAAATGTGGAGCAGACAGTTGCCGAGGAAAGACAAGACAAACAATCTTTTCTACCGTTTTGACAGGTTCTATCCATGCCACTTGCAAGTGCTCAGGCAGCTGTCGCTGATGTTTGTTATATATTTTGACACAAGTGAAGAACCAAAAGTGTGCCAGCACTACAATTACTGTTGTGCAGTGATCTGGGACTGTGCTATCACATGATGTGAATGGATGCCGATGAATGCGATGTGACAGCAGATGACATTTTAAGATATAGACTTTTACAAATAGCCATCTCTGCCATATAATTGGAGGAATGTCTATTTAATGTCCTCAACACGTGAACATCTTGTCTGAACCTAAATATATTCTCTGGTTTCATTTTGCATATGGCATAAGGTTTACATGCCTTCTGGCATCACCAGTGCGCTTGTTGGGAAATAAAGCAGACTCATATAAGGCTACATACTGCTGGGTGTCTACAGGACATAAATGCATTAAAGCTAAACCGTATGCGCCTGCATCTGGTATATGTAATCTTATAGTATAATGTCCATGAAAAACATTAACATAGAATACATGTATCTTCTAATCACTATAATTAGGAATAATGTATAATAAATAAATATGTAACACAAAGAATAATTGATGATCTTTGGGACACTGTAATCTTGTGTGGCCTCGCTAGTAATGGTCTCTGAGCCTTTTCTCCTTTATTGTTTATTATTATTCGGACTTTTGTCCTCTCCTATCTCCTTGACATATGAAGCAGGCATCTCATGTGGCACAGTGTCACCCACACACATCCACAGCTGAGGCACGCAGACACATATTTCCATGAGAAACAGGAGCCACTTATTAGGGGAGATATAGTGTAGACAATGGGAAGGCAGACAGTTGTAAATGTTACCTCTTCCCTGATCGTTAAGTCTTCGGAGCATCAAAGATTACAGGAAAAGATACCTGCAGGTTTTTTTAATTGAGCTACAACTCACCAGTTATCATTCCATATCATGTGTAAACTGTGCCAACTAGTTCATCCTTTAAGCAAAATAAATAAACAACTACCTCGATTTAAATAAATAAAAGAATAAATCGGAAAGAGGATCCACACTGCATTATTCATTTGAAAGGAACACACCCGTAGACAGAGCGGTTTCACTGTTCCGCTTCCTCCAGGTCTTGCTGGAGTTTCATCATCTCTGTACTAGCACAGCTACATTATGTCTGAACAAACACGGTGCAGCACATCTGTCAGACGTGTTCCAAAGCAGGGCACCAGGATATGTTGACACATTAAAGGCCTCCAGCTGATTAAAAGTTATTTCAAATGCGTTGTATTCACATTATTTAGATTCAGAAAAATGCACCAAAAGGCATCGAAGAAGAAAGTTAATCGTTTCCCAACCAAAATAATAATAAAATCTATTTATAGGGCTTCTCCACAAGAATTAATTAATTAAAACAACTGCCTGTTCATTATGTATGACAAAAGCTTATAGCAAAGCAAGGGAATCAACGGGGCATTTGTTGGGGACATACTGTATATTTAGCGAGGACTTATTTTTCAACACAGGTACATTTATACCGCTAATAAGGCTTAACGTGGTGTTAGGCATGGATCAAAATTCCAAGACCCACCTTGAAAAAGGGGAATCCTTAAAATGATTACTTATTAATCCACAGGAACCTCCTGCCTTGCCCAGGAGTAAACCCATGCCTGCACTGAACCCACGCACTACACTGTGCCAACTACCGGAGCAGAGTATTCTGGGAAGACTTGGCACAACATGAATAAACCAAAGCTTGCCGTGGCATTCCTGTGTACTTTGGCTTCAAGGAAACAGTTTGCGTTGACCAAGCAAGCGTAGGGTTTCAGTCCTATTTGGAGCGTAACAAAATACGTCATTTGGTACATTCGCAATGCTTTCTGCAAATCCCACATCACTTTTGCATGCACACAACACTTTATTATACAGTCCCTCAAATTGATCTATTGATGGGTGTCAGGGAGACTCTTCTCTGCACTGCACGCTGTACGAGAATACCAAATACTTAGCTTACAAACGACTAAACTGAAAACTATAACATTCTAAGGTTGTTCCCTTCAGCATGAACATGTCTCGCCTCCTCAACCTGTCAGACAGGGTCAGCCATTATTGACAACACAGAGCTTAGCACATCATCAGAGCACTCTGATTATTCATATATTATTATTATTATTAATAATAATAAATTATTAACAAGGGGGACATATCCTTTTTTTCCTTCTTTTTTACTGCTGCTCCCCATCTTCTTTTTTTTCTTCTTTTTTACTGCTGCTCCCCATCTTCTTTTTTGATCTGCTGTAATGTGCCACTGAATCCCAAAGTCATACTCTTTGACAGCCATTATGTACCAATGTCACTCATAAAAGATAAAACCAAGCCATTCACATTGGTGGCTGATGGCTGGCTCTTACCTCCACCCTAAGAAACTAAATTAGTCATCCATCAAGTGAATAATATAAAATCAGGATTCTGTGAATGTTACACATGGGCTCCCAGAGGGGGCTTGGTGACTGCCCATGATGCCTACTCTTGCATTTGTTGCTTTGAGCTTCAGAGAAGGATCAGTGAGTATGGCATCATTCCTCTTCTCAACGATATGCCCTCCACATCTCCTCGGAGTAAATCTAAATGGCTAAGAGTGCTTGTATTTTTCTCAACAATAAATTGAAGTAGACAGTGCGAGGGATGGTCTGGCTTGAATCTAAGACCGTATGAAAGCTTTCTACTCCCAGCTATTCTATGAATGTTTTGGAGTGGTCAGTCTACATCAAGATATTCTGCATCACTTGTATATCAGCTCCAGCTCCGTGTACAACCAATAAGTTGAAAGCGTGGACACGAGTTGCTAATTGGGTTAGATTCTCTTGCTGTATCAGCTGACCACTAGCTAGCCCCTGATAATGACACATGTCCACCTTCCTAAAATAGGCTGTCAAACTGCTGAAACACCAATTGGTCAACAACTTCGAGGCCACATGTGACTCGTTGAGCTAAGAATAAGCAGAAACCTTAGCACATCAACAGTCACCATGAAGTCAGCCAGTCATCAAAGACAAGGTATTAATAGATCTGAACCAACAACATATTCAAAGAAACAACTGGTGCCGTGCATTTTATGAGTATATAGGAAACCAAAAGGCCACAACATCAAACGCAGAGTGGTTCCTCAAAACCATTTATGATTGAAAGATTCAACGTAATGAAAGCGCACAGTTTTATCGCAATGTCCCTACTTCAGTCAGGTTAGGCCTGAAATAACAGCTAGCTTATGAAGTACAGAGTCAACGGCATAAAAAAATAAAAGAAACATCTGCTCCAGATGTTTGATTATGTTACTTCATACATTGTGGGAAATGATCCATTGAGGAAATAATACAACTGATGACAGGTCATAAATTGTTAATGTTTTGGGAACAGGTTTTGAGTTTGAGTGTTTTCACAGAAGGGTGGAATTCTTGAGGAACATTTGCCAGATCTACATATGGTTGCTCTTCAGCTGGCTTTCTGTAATATAAGCTGAAATACTGTGTCGGAAGAGCCTAATTTTAATTACGGTGACACAGGTGAAGGTATTTACACAAAGCTGGACACAGAAGGACACTCTCTCCACCTGTTCTTCAACATTGCCTTTCAGCTGTGATGTCGGGAACAACAGCATTCGTGCTGCGTGTCTTCAGCCCACCACAACATACTTTTGGTTTACAACTCATAACCACAGTTATTACAGTCAGAGGTGACAAATAAATACATTGGGTGTAATGTTTCAGTTGATTCAGTACCGTCTCTCTCCCAAATCAAGCTGGCCTTTTTGGAAACTACAATGCGTGATGGCGGTCAAACTGTGAGCGTGTGTGACCCCGTTGGCCTCGATGCCCATTGATTCACTGTCAACAAGCCCACCCCTCTCTTCTCTCTTCACCTCCCCTAAAACAACAACAACAGCCACTCAGCTGCTGTTTGGCCTTTTCCCAGGCCAGGTCCTCTCAGTCAGTACAACCACTCACCAGGCCACACAACTGGTGGACTGTTTGTGTTTACTCACCCTTTTGCCCTCTTTGCCTGGTTCCCCTGGCTGACCCGGCACTCCAGCCAATCCCTGGGGAATAGGACATGCATCATACTGAATTGGGTGCTCCGTTTATGTGGTGTTGCAGAAAGATATTACTCTATGATTCTTGTAAAAACTAATGCAGACAGATGTTTGTGCCACGTGTCCTTAACAGCTGTGGGCTTATCTGCAGTAATAGGAAAGGAAGCATTAGCTTAGTTAACATTGCATGAATAGATAGAAGGGCGTATGTACAGCTGCAGTTTACATTCTTGTGCATTACCAGTTTTAAGGGGACTTCTCCAGGATCCCTTTAATAGGCAATTTTCCGCCTTGGTTGATCAAAGCGTCATCCCATTATTCTACACAGTATCTTGATAAGGAACACTTACGAAGGTAATCAAGGTATACTAAGTGGTGATTTTGTTTGAAAGTTCTAGTGCAAAGATATAGGTATGTGATTCAATAATTGATTATTGAACCTAATAGTTGTACTTGATTGCTTAAGAATATTATATGTGCACTCTAACTTGAAAAACAGAGGACAATGAGATACTAGAATTAAATGAAGCAATTCATGTATTACCTTCTCTCCTTTGTCACCTAGAGGGCCCTGAATGTGACAAATACCGAGTTACCTTAACAAGAAAACTGAAGTACAGAAAGTTTAGATATTTTTAATGAAAACAATATCAACTTAAATACCTGATTTCCGTTGAGACATTCTTTGTCAGCCTAGGAATCAAGCAAACAATCACAATCAGTCAGTCAGTCAGTGTGAAAACAAGACTAACATCATTTATAAATGGTACATGTCAGGCAGTTATGTGTAAGCGCACAGTTGGTCGGGCGGTAATTATCTTTGGCTGCGAAGACCTGAAGAGAAGTCAGAGCATGGCTATTACAACCCCCCAGATACCTTGCTGGCCTCTGTCATGAAAGGGCAGACAGAGACGTCTATCCACCCGGCCACAGAATGGACACAAGGCCACATTCAACATCTCGGCTTTCAAATACAGGACGAATAATTGGTGTCCTTTTTCAATTGGCATCCAAAAGTCAAACTCTGTTGCCTTTTCTTGGAAACAGCTGCAGAAATGGACATTCACAACATATGTCTTTCACGTTAGTCAGGCCTCATGCAATGTAATAACAATGATAGAAAACAAATGAACAAGGAGGCTGACAGCCCTGAGTCATTTGCAGCTGTATCTATAAGAAAAGAGTGACAGCTCTGACCTGTGACACCCTAAATAAAACATGCCTTAGTCTATGCAGTGCTTTTGATCATAAATCAATTATTCATGTCCAGTGGTACAACTTGTGTTGGCTTTTGAGAATAGAGTTTCCACCGTGATTTACAAGCAATACAATGTCCAATGTAAATTAACTTTAATAACTTTCTCACAGCATTTTCTGCTGAAACTCACCATCCAATTTACTTGTATTATATGGGGATTTTTTTTGTAAAAACCATGTTTGCTTTACAGGACCATGTTTTTGTTTTTCTTGTCCTTATAAATGTAAAAATAACTTTTGGAGAAAAGCTCATGGATGGCAGCGGTGTTATGTGGGTATCGTTGGCACTGTGGTGACATAAAAAGGGCAGGCTAGGAGCAGTGGGACACAGTTTTCATATTACTCCAGTGGTGATTAAAACTGGCAGCAGATCCTCACATGACGTGGACATAATTAGCTAACCACCCGCAGCCGTCAACTCCCTGGCTACAATGCATCCAGAGTCTGAGTGTTTGCATCTGTGCCCACACATTCACTATATGTGATGATAGGTGACTCTGCAAGCATCTGCTAGTACATATATTTACTGTCCCTTCAATTTGTGTGTGTACTGGGATGGGCACAATTCTGGGTTATGTTCTCTGTCCTCTCGATTTTACAAGACCACAGAGAAAGCACTAGTACAGCCAGTCCAATTATGAGATAGAAATACAGTGTGGAGTCGTTCTTCCCTGGCGTCTCCAAAGAAGAAGTCTGCATGGACAATCACCAACCCGAAAAGTGCAAGTCTTACCCATGTGGGATACAGCCAGCGACTACCTGTCAACCTCGACCCTTTCTTCTCTGCCTGGCTGCTCATCCTTATCCTTTTTGTCCCAAGTGAGGAGGCCCACTGAGCCCTATCTATCAGCTCCTTGTTTGACCCATTCCTAGGTAATGGTAATGTCACACAGGCACTGCTCACCCGAGTGCCTCAGTTTCCATCTCTGTGGGCCAGATGTTTTAACACTGTGTGTAGCGCCTGGTCGACCCAAACGCTGCGATATTTACAAAGCTCAGTCCAGCCATTTCAGGTCACACCCTCATGAATCCATTTAAATATTTCCACATTTTTGAATGTCCCTACAGCATAATGAGATGTAAATGTAACAGTGTGAACTTACAGGCAGTCCCGGAGCTCCAGGCAGACCGTCATCACCCTGTGAAGGAAGATAATAATTAGGAAAAGGGTCTTAAAATGTCAGTCAACTGCATCTTTAACATTCTGTTTGCCTTAAAAATGGCTACAGTTGCTAAATCTAAACAATATATTTTTTATTTTGAAACATTTTGCCTAAAGGCCAGCCATAATGTTTGTCATAAAAACTGACGGCCAGGTTTTTACTACGCATAGCAGTCCTATCTCAAAATGCACTATAGTATTTACAGTACGTCTTGAAATGAAGTCTGATGACTTTCAAACTGCAGATGGTCTCATGGGCTGGTGCCATTGAATACGACATAAAAAAATGAACACAGCCGTACTATATCATGTAAAAGCTTTGCAGTACAGTATTAACAATGGCCAGGTAAGATAACATTGTTGGGTGACTGAGAAAAGTTATATTAGGGAAGGACTCGATAACCCAATGGAAGCAATGATATCACATGCTTTTTACTCATCACTTGTTTTATAGTCTTTTAAGATACAACTCATGTATCATTGTCCAATATGTTTACAGTCTCACCCCTTCACACCGCTATCCAACAGTATTTTATTAAGTATTGAGTTGAAGATTAGTGAACTTTAAATCTGGCAATACTTGTTCATCAGATGTGGATGAAAGGGGATGAAACGCCGAGTAGTTCATATACATTTTGGTGTCTGAATGAATGTCACAGTTAAAATATGCCTGGTATGGGATCTGCAAGGGACTCATTACAGATTTTAAAGCCCTTTGAGGAAAATTTGTAATTTGTGATATTGGGCTATACAAAATAAACTGAATTGAAATGAATTACTTTATGCTTCCAAACCTGCCTCCCTTTGTCAGTTTCAATACAAACAAACCTTCTCTCCACCCCCATCGCCACCATCACATCCGAAAAATAGGATAACATATGCTGGGATTCTCTGTTGTCTTCACAGAAACACACAGACCTCATTATAACTTCAAGGCTGCAGAGAGAGCATTACACCTACAATTATGTGATGAGTTCTTCAAAAAGAAAACAACAACAAAAAACGCCAAAAAGGGAGGGAAAATGAAAGAGCTGGAGATATGGCAACTAATTAAAGGAAAGAACATTTCATCTCGTACATAAGAAAAATAATACCACAATGGAATGAAAAGAAAAGTTAAGTTGAAAACAGACCAATATGTTGTGCATTGCAACAACAGTTTATCTAATGCATGTCAGTGAAGAGACAATAAAGCAGCTGCAGAAAAGACATTCAGCTTGACTTGAATGTTAGGATTATGAAACCCGTCATAGCCGACTGAAAACATGACATACCTACACAACTCTTGGGTTTCTAATATTTGGGACCAAATGTCAAACATATTCTAAATCAAGAGTCGATGCAAGGAATCCTCAAACAAGAAGGCAATCATATGCATACACATCTTTGCCGTAGGCTTTAGTCTAATAAAAAACGTACTCTTGGCTATGTCTATTATAAATAGCTATCCCTATGAATGCACAAATACTCTATATATATATATAGTGAGTGGAAGATTTTCACTCAGCTGGTCTTTCAGCTACGCTATAGGGCCATCAATACGTTATTGCTAATTTATGATAGCAATAACAATATTTTTTGGCTGGCCATGTTTGGAGTAGCAATCATAGCAGCGCTTCAAACAGATGGGCAAACCTGTTATTGAGACTCCAGCTCATGAAAGTCAAGCAGATTCTCTGAAGTATCTACAGTTTTTTCATTCAAGAATAACGAAAACAATCATGGTGCAATTTCATGTGGGCTAGTCTGTAGGGAGGACTCACTCACTTTGTTTCCTTTAGGACCAACTGGACCAACTGGCCCTGGGTCACCTTTTAGACCCTGGGAACAAAGAATATACATTCTATTGAAGTCTGTTTCTTTTTAGTGAAAGTTACGGCTTCAAACCTGGTTAAGAAAATAACCCAACATGTGTTACTGTATGTTAGTATGATGACACTTAGAAGACAAGTAACTCATGCAGGTGTGAGATTATCAAGCCTGTCACAACCAGTTAATGAGAGAAGAGCAGATAATGTCAATCATTAGATCCAGCATGTACCAAAAACAATCTGCTGAGAGATATACAATCAGCTGGTTACACAGTGTCGGCCCCAAACCCCTTCTCATATATGTATTCTCATGTCACACCCTGAAGCAGTGGACCTGGGGCTGGAATTGAAATACACAAGCTTGGGGCAAAGTCAAGCCTCTCAGTGGGGAAATATGAAAGAGGAGTGACAGCAGAGATAAAGAGTGAGAGCTGATGAATGAGGCTTGACACATATTGACAGGCTACATTTTCAGCGAGCCGTGTTTCGTGTGACATATTTGGGCCAGTAGCAGCAGCTCTTTGAAATGGGTTCGGAAAGATATGGAGAGTGAGCGGTCTGTAAAATGATTCGGAAATACAATCATTTGTCATGGTTAAATTTAGAGTTACAAAGGCTATTAATAGCGAATTATATATCTGCAGAAAATGATTACCTGCCGTTGTCACATTAAGTATGGCTCCACTGGAGACGTGACTAATTATTTGCCCATTCCCTGCAAGCCTCATATTATACCCTGCCAGTCAGAAAAAAACAGAAGGACTGGTAATACTGGCGTGAAATAAGTGCCCTTGTGGTAACATCACATAATGCAGCTTGCCTATAAATTGGGTTCATGATGACATGATTGTGACATGATTATATCACTTTATGTGGACCCTCTGCCCATTCACACTGTTAATAATAGGGCAGCTGTCCCATAGCTGTCCATGAGAGCCCAATTCTTTATTCAAATCGATGTCCTAACCTCTTTACTGAGGCAATCCGACACAGGGGGGTCCAGAAGCAAATTCCCCTCCGAGTCATTACCAAAGCTGAGGCAGGAACAAAAGGGGACTCAGAGTACAAGTCTCACCTGATAACAAGCACGAACACAACATCAAGTTCTGCCAATTACAGAACCGATTCAACACACTCCATGTTATTCACTTCAGTAATGTCGACGTAAATACCTCAGCATCAATTTACGCTCAAGCAATTTCATTAACATGGCCATTGCAAGAGTGTGTACCGCCTTCGGCCATTTCTCTTTCCAGTCTGCTGCTGCAGGTGGACTGGAATCTGCTGCAGAAGAACTAAGACTCCCCACCCTCACTCCATTAATCTCCTCCCATAACTCAATACAAACAATAGTCTCTGATCAATGCAACTGTTTCTGAGTTTGATTCTCCAGGAACACCACCTTTGTATATGTTGTATTATGATGTAATTTTTGTATGCGATTGATTGAGTTTTTTCTATGCTTTATTTGACTGCAACAGCTTCCTGTTTCTGCCTTTTTGGCCAGGTCATCATTGTTAACGAGGACTGGTTTTCAATCGACTTATCTGGTTAAATAAAGGTCAAATAAACAAATACAAATCTATTAAATTATGCTTTGCAATTCATCTGAAGTGGTGCTTAACTCCGTCCGGAGAAAGAGGGATTTATTATTTTAATATACAATATATACATGACCTCAACGTCCTGCAAAAAGCTGACAATTGAAACAAATTATAATCAAGAACACACTTTAAATGAATTCCTTGAGCTACTATACATCCAGTTTAATAATACTATTGTGTCTGTTATAAATCATGTAGGGTTGTCCTTTTATGCTGCAGAAAGACCTTCTGCTCTCCAGGATCCTCCCCCAGACTGCAGAATCAGACAATATGTTTACAGAAGAGTTGACAGGGAACTGCCATCACTCAAACTAATGCAACTGGAATGAACGTATGCAAAGTGGTGAGTTATGTTTCCCAGGACAAAACAAGTCACTCTCTCCCCATCTTGAATTATAGTTGCTCACCCTGTTTTACAATATAGCTACACTTTGCAACTGCTGGGGCTAATATGTGTGCCAGAATTGTTTTACATAAAAGCTCCAGAATGTATTAAGTTTGCCAAAATGCTAACAATGCACTCTCTTAACTTATGCTGAGTGATGCTCAAATTCCAATGTATGCTTGCAGTTTAATTTACGACAACATAAGATGCTTTGGCTTGGACGAATTAGTATCTAAGAAAAACTTGGCTCAACTGTGTGATTATTCAGATAATTCCAAGACTGCAGTATAGTCATTCATATAACCTGTAGAACTGCACAGCATCTGGTCTTGTCTGGAGTAATATACATAATAACAGCCAGTGCAATTAAAAGTGATCCCTCACTTCTTTGGCGAAGGCTCTTCTTGGCAGTCTTACAAAATGTAGCATTAAATCGTACTCACCGACACACACAAAAAAATACCCATTTTCTTTTGAATTGTCTCCTTTTCTCCTTCAGCCGTTGTCATACAATATGCTCTCTGAATTAATTCAGAGTTTGTGTTTGAATATGTAAACTTGTTGGTATTTAGTATTGGGTGTCCAAACAATTTATTGTCAAAATAAAGAAAACATCACGTTTTTTTTGTCAACAACCTTGTATGTGATGATTCACACTCAATTTCAATAATATATATGTAAATATACTACATTTAATTACAGAAGGTTTTAATTTGTTCATCTTTAAGAGAGCAGTTGGTTTAAACAAATACTGTATTTAATGAAAATGTCCACGGTCTACTTTTTTTTCTTTTTGTCACTATTGCAAATATTGGAC
Organism: Pseudoliparis swirei; assembly: GCF_029220125.1. Lineage (NCBI taxonomy): Eukaryota > Metazoa > Chordata > Actinopteri > Perciformes > Liparidae > Pseudoliparis > Pseudoliparis swirei. Next base: position 11,021,209 of record NC_079404.1, read on the forward strand.
AATGTTGTTCAGTCATATGTTAACTGCCAACTATATTTACATCAGATTGTACAGTTGTGCCAAAACAATATTTTCCTTGCTCTCTCCCTTCCCCAAGGCTCCACATAAAGATACTTTCAAAATAATTATTTAAGTGGAATAAGGTGTTAGAAATAATAACGCTATTTTGGTACCAGTTAAATAAATTAGATGTCTAATTTATTTAGTTAGAGAGAGAAAATAAACCTGTGTTTGAAATATGACATATTCTGTAACACGATTCTTTAAAACGAGGCAATACTTCCTCCTGTATTGAGATAATATGAAAGTATAGAAAAGATTCTTTAAAATCTAAATGGCTAAATGTGGTAGTTTGCAAAGCAAAAACTGAGATGTAAATCTGAAATACACTGTTTTGAATAGTCTCCATTGAGCAACACTAATTTATTCAATTATGATGTATTTTGATTATTGTCAAGAAGATCCCATCTCTGAAATATGAAACATCTATTGACCCCTGAAGAGAACATAATTGTGTTCTTCATTATCCTGTCTCATTATAGCTTAGATGCTGCCCTCTGTCTAATCTGGACAAAGTTGTGAGCCCAATTTAGGTGCACAGTGACATGGAGGGAGATGTAGACCAGAAGGGCTGGATATATTGTGTGCTTGTGGTGCATTATGTTAGCTTTGTATCATTTACAGAGAAGGGCGAAGGAGGGGAGAACGGGCTGGGAATATGCCGGTGCTGATTGTGTAGCTGTCGTTCCTGCAGCACGAGGTCAGAACACTGTGGGGAGCTTTGTACACTTGCCTGCTAATTACACACACCACTGTGTCTCCTCACTCCTACAGCGGTGAGGCCACAAGACAATCTGGCAACTCCCCAGCCCAGGAGCACGAAAGCAAGAGAGAAGCAGGGATGTACAAATACAGTCTAATTATGTTTACCTCTACTATTTACCAGCCAGAGCGGCTGCAGGTCACGACCCGTGTCTGACAAGAGGTAGAATAATTGCACATTTGAGTTACTATACACAATTTAATCATCGCAACGTGGGTTTGGCCTATTAGAGAGAGGCTAAATAAAACATTGTAGATGTACAACTCTATGTATTCAGATCATTATGTTGGGGAAGTGTTGTAATACTGAAAGGCAGGCTGTTAAAGCTCTGTGGAACAGGGTCTATAAGTAACATAGATATCTTAAGTGCCGGCCTACAAATGCCAGGGAGGTTACAGCAGGAAATGCCTTTTGTGACTTTCCATTTGCTCAGCGATACACCACCGCATACTGTGTAGTGATATCACACTAATCGCATTGAGTGCTGAAAAAGGTAGCATAATAGAATGTCTTTTACACTCTATGAATGAATAGTTTCCAAGGTAACCTAAATAAAGGGTCATTGTGTGACACTTCACTCTTCAACTGAACATATATCCACAAATGTCACTTGGATTACTCACAATATAACATGATGTTTACTCCCTCTGACCCACATGTTGTGTATCTGCAAAACGATACTAGATCACATGCTCATGCATAGAATTCTGGGTTCTCAGGTGTCTTCTCGGCCTGAAATATCATACTAACTTTAAAAATGGAATATGAGCAAATTGTAAGTAACGGCACACATCGGGTATTAGAGCCTCACAGTGGATAGGTTCATTGAAATCATCAAAAAAGGTTATTTGAGCAACATCCATTTCTTTGCTATTTCTTTGCAATCAAAGATGGTAAGTTACATATATATATATATATATATATATATATATACACATATATATACATATATATATACTGTATATATGTTACAAACGTCTAAAGGATTAATGCAGATAAAAGCTCTTGTTCGATATCTTTTTTTGCTTCTGAATCTCTGCATACAAAATTCAAAAACAATTGTGATAAACGGCAGAAAATCTTTTCTGTGATTATTTGTTTAGAAAAAAACACTGAGGGTGGAAATGGCAAATTCTGGTTAATCTCCACTTGAAATGAATCAATATTTCAATATTAACAACAAAGCCCATGACTAATTGAATATGAAAGGAGTTGTTCTGGCTGACAAACCAACAGAGAATATTAGCGACTACTTTGTGGTTCCCCTCAGCTCTGCAGTGCGTTTTAGAGTCTATTTAATCTAGTTGGTTTTATGCTCCACAACTTTATTCTCCCCGTTCTTATCTGCGTCATTTTCAGCAAAAAGGGCAGTACAAAATAACTGCATGCTTCTGTATCTGCCCTGCACTGAATGTCAGACAAGTAAGCAACTTAGAGCATCTGACTATTTAAAAGGTGCTTCATACGAGATTAAGAAAATGTCTATTGCCTCTCGACGGCTCTCAACATGGCGATGGCTGAGTCACCAACTTGCAGACAACGGTGTCGACGGCCAAAGTGCCGGCCAAGCTCACACTTTAACTAAGGGAGAACTTCTCCACATTGACTCCATGGTCGGGACGGCCTTACCAGCTGCAACCGCCTTTTGAGCGTAGTGCAGAGTTGCGGCCACGAGCCGCCCTGCTCACATACAGGGCCGTGCATAAAAGCATGCACGGCCTGGTCAGTAAACAGAGAACGAAGAAGCTCGGATTACAACACGTACAGAGGGGGAGTGGCTTCATTCTCTGCTTAAGTATAGATGCTACTCCACTGTATCTTTACATATGTGTTTGCCGCAATATCAAGTTCAGAGTTAGTAGAGACCAAAAGCAGTGATAAAAGAAGAGTGACTAATGGACTTGAATTAATGAGGTGGCCAGACACGACATTTCAAATGAATGCTAATGCAGCTCTGTAACTGCTGAATGTGTAAGCAAGCCATTACATTAAGCCGTACTCTTGCCCTTTTCCCCAAACTGGTGGTGTGCCAACCACCATCTACAGAAGGTAATACACTGACTATGGATGAGTACCTCATACAACCCCTCTTCAAAACATAAAAACTATCTCTTTGAAATAACCATCTAACTCAGCAGCAGATAAAAAGAGAACGTGTCAATGTCATCTCTGTGCTTCCGGGCAAAAGCAGGTCCAAGCCATGTTTAACTGAACTAAGCTCAAAGACCAATCCCTCTGGACTCTTGGATGTATTGGCAATTGGCTTGCTATCTGACAAGATATATATTATATATTATTACCCATTAAGGGTGATTAATTCTGAAACAACAAGCCGACAGGAGGAAATGCTACAATAATGTAGTCCCACTTTTCTTTTCTTTTTCAAACTGTTCAAGAACAGTCAGATGAACCGCTGAAGGAAATGCACGTTGAGCCTAGTGAGCAATGAGCATGGCCGAAGAAAGCCCAACCACGCGTTGGGAATGCACAGAGATGACAAACCAGTCACCTCTCCTGCTGAACACTGGAACTGTCCCTTTCTGTATTTCTGAACACAAACTGAAAAATGACATAAGAACAAGAATCTCATTGCTGTTGACAACGTTTCCAACTGGGCACCACTAACGATGCCCCCCCCCCCCCCCCACATACACACACAAAGAGAGCAGACCGGAGTGCCTCCCCAAACAGAGCTGCAATCGATGTCCTGATATGCAAGTCAGCAAACTGTTGCCATCTCAACTAATTTTTGAGCAGTTGTTTTTCTTGGACAAAGGTCATCAACACAGTCTCTTCATAGCGCACACGCCTGCAGCTGTTTTTACAGTTGATGTGCCGCTGGTGTCCAGTCAACTGAAGCCCAGGGTGAATCAGTGAGCGAAGAAAGAAAGGCTACTCACAAGCTCTGTCACTCTTTTTCCTCTTTGATTGCTCTGGCACCATGCAGCCATTAAGGAAAAAAACACCAGAGGACTCTGTACACTCACTTTACAGTTTCCGTTCCATGAATATTAAAACTACAAATCAGTCCGTTTTTTATGTAGGTGGTGTTAATTTCCAGGTAGGTGGTCTTGCTCTACTTCAAATTTCTATGTAAATAAACCTGATTGTGTCATTCATATGCAAACATACACATGACTTCAACTGGCTTCTTAAGCAGCCAAGAGCTACTCAGCTTGGAACAAAGAGAGATGTGTTGGTTGTGGGAGGACAAACTAATGCTTGAGTTTGTAATGGATTATTTTATTTTTCTTTCAATCGGAATTGTACTTTAATGACTGCACTACAGGGAAGTACTCATAGGTGGAAAGCCAGAAGAACAAAATCTATCCTGCCCGATCGGATCCTTCCTAGTTGACTAACATCCTCCTTCTCTTTAATGAGGCGCACAGTAAACTGCCTCTCCTTTCCATCCCCAGCAGCTAACCGTTAACACAACATAAAGATTATTTCTGTTGAAAAATACAAACATATAGAGAATACTATTCTATTAGTAAATTCAGTGTGTTTTCCTGCAATCCAAAGTACTAATTCATAGCAAATATCTAAACATTTCGAATGGCGTCCTTCTAACTCATACAATTTTTTTTTTAATACTCCCAGTACACTGTATTTTTATACTCGTTCGGCTCTCTCCAGCTTTCAGAGTAACTATTAGGGCAGAGTGCACATCCGCAGCCTGCAGGGAGGCTGATTTCTGCGGCAGCTGTTTGTTTACTCAAGGGGTGGTGATGAAAAGAAAGTCCCTTTATTGAGCTACTTTAAATTGACCATCTGCACAGCTATCATCCACTGAGAGAGAGACGTTCTGGGCGAACAAATGCTGTTCAACACAAAACATACTTTGATTTAACTAATACTTTAGAAGGACCGCACTAATTTGCTCATGGCGAAAATAACTCCACAACCGAAGAAGAACAGTAAATCACTTCTAGTGCGTTTGCATTACATAAAAGGAAAAAAAAGAAAATAATTTACTAGCGCCTCTTGTTGTGGTTCACCTTATACTGCACATATATTAGTTTCATCACTACAGTCAGGTTTAAGGGCAAGCAATACAGTTTAAAACTAAAATGACAAAGAAGGGACTATGGTAATTAGAAAAATGAGTTAAGGCCATTAGTATGTAAAGGCTATGGTAGCATACATATTTATTAATTTCACTACACTACAGGCTCGAACACACTTAACTCCACTTCAGATATGACAGGCACCTGAAAACAGCCACACAGAAACCTGCGCTTTACTCCTACCCCCCAGCCATCACACAGAAAATGAAAAACCTATAAGAATTGATTCCCTGACGAAACTAGATCTGGCTGATGTGCTATGTATGGAATATATGTCTGCTGGAGATAGAAGTACTTACCTTCTCCCCATCGATTCCCTTTTCCCCATCTGATCCAAGTTCCCCCTGCAATGACAAGATTGAAAGTTAAAAGGCAAGGAAAGAACGCTTGCAACGATTATATTTTAATCTTTTTCCCCACACTTTTACACCCAGAATGTATTAATAATTTGGTGCAGTTAATACCACTTTAATACCACACTTGGAATGAACCAAAACCTCTGTAAAACCTCTCTAGCAAGATTAATGAGGGACATGGATACTTCAAAAAGCTTGTTTTAGTTTTATTAATTTGATTTTCAAAGTAATCATGATTTATAAAATAATTAAATCTCTAAGTTAATAGAACAACAAAACACATTACAACAAAATAGGCTCGTTGCAGAGGGAAAGAAAAGTTGAAAAATATGTTCACGCGCATATATATATATATATATATTAGGGCTGTCAATCGATTAAAAAAAAGTAACTCATTAATCGCACATTTTGAAATTGCGATAATTGCGTTAATTGCGTTAAAATATTTTAGTGCGTTAACGCGGCCAAATTAATCGCATAGATTAACGCGTTAACGCTGACAGCCCTAATATATATATATATATACGGAATATATATATAAGAATGTTTGTATATATATATATATTATATATGCATATATATGCATCTATACATATATACTAATTTCACCACAGAAAGACACTTCTGTAGTGAAATATGCATGTATATGCATATATATGCATACATATGCATATATATACATACATCCACACATACATATATACATGCATACATCCATCCATCCATCCATTATCAATACCGCTTATCCTCATTAGGGTCGCGGGGGCTCTGGAGCCGATCCCAGCTGACAGGGCGAAGGCAGGGGACACCCTGGACAGGCCGCCAGTCCATCGAGGGCACATATAGAGACAGACAACCATTCACGCTCACATTCACACCTATGGGCAATTTAGAGATCAATTAACCTGACGGCATGTCTTTGGACTGTGGGAGGAAGCCGGAGAACCCGGAGGGAACCCACGCTGCCACGGGGAGAACATGCAAACTCCACACAGAAGGACCGCCCACACCGGGAATTGAACCCACGGCCCTCTTGCTGTGAGGCGACAGTGCTAGCCACTACACCACCGTGCAGCCTTACATGCATACAGTACATACATATATAAAGCTAAATTAATTGTCAAACACAAAAATAATACAATAAAAAGGGTCTGGTCCAATCTGTGGGCCGCTTATTTTGAGAATATTATAATGTTGTAATTCAGATACCAGCAAGAGGAGAGCGCCACCAAACATGTATTCATCATGATTTTCAGGAAGCAGGTTAGGCCTTATACAGATCCTCGTAAATGTTGGCTCATCTTGTATTGAATGAGTTTGCTTTGAAAGGGACTGTGATGAGTACAACATCTTGATCTTAGGTTTTCATAGATTTTCAGATATCCCTTACATAAGATAATCAACACATTCATGAAGAAATACAGCTACTAAATGTGAGCATATCTCTTGTATTGACTCACTGAAAGCACTAAGGAGCTTTAGTAGTGGTTTATTTCCATCAACATGCACACATGCACATGTAAGCACCAAGAGGCTCCACAATCTGAACATGGCACTACACAGATGGACTGTTAAGTGTAAGTGTACTATTTCTATCATGGAGTTTTATTGAGTTATTGTGGTTACAAGAATGTGTCTACGGTCACACGCAAATACTTACATGCCACCAGGGCGGCTTTGTGTTCCACATACAAAGCCATGTGTCACAGCAACATACAAAATAAATAATTTCTAAAAGCATCTATTTATGAAAGTAAAACTGTGCAAAAGGGGTGAGAGTAGAACTTTTTGTCCACTCCTCATTGGTGCAATGAAGTTAAATCCCAAGCTCTCAAAGTCACTTGCAGCTCCTTCGAACTGAGCTGAGTGGGGAACCACACAAACAATTTCCCAGCAATATTGTTTGTGTCACTGCGTCATTGCAGCTCCAGCAAAGTCTATAGCATTTCCACAAATATAACATCTTAGATGCTCCTTTCCACAAATATCTTTGTGATCACTGATTTTCTGTTAAGCTACCCAGCCCCTGCTTTCCACCAACTCTGCCAGAAATATGTGAGATATCTTGGAACTTGTTGGCTCTGTCATGAGAGTGTAACCTATACAGTTTCATGACCTCAGCTGGCCCGTAATGCTCAAGCAAACTGTCATATTATATTGTCCGAGGACATCCATAGCAATACTTTTATATGGACAGCTGCATGAAATTGTTGTTCTCACATTGTGGCAAACAAAAGTGTCTGACGATGTGTGTGAGTTTGTCCAAGGGCACCATTTAAGACAGAAGAGCCAGAAAAAGATGAATCGATGAGGTTAAGTATAAATTACTATGAAATGTGGTACTGTGTAATAACTTTATGTTCAATACGACTGGTGGTGCCCTTGGTGTGGACTTTTCATGTGCACTGTTTAGTAGTGAAACAGCTTTCGCTGTCTCCTAAACCTCATCTCATAAAGAGAGAGATGCCATGAAGTGCTATTCGATATCACATGTATCAAGCTACCTCTGCAAATGTCCTCCATCGTGAGCTTTACATCTTCTATGGAAATAAATCCAGGATTTAGCCATCTTTCACAACCAGGAATGATCTTATGCTTTGCCGATGACTAACCTCCCACCACAACCATCTGCTCTACAGTCCATCACTTCAATACAATATCTAGCAGATATGAATATTTTCTTGTTGTGTATTTGTTTAATGTTTATGCTAACAGAATCACAACCCATACCATCTCTTTCCAAAGCATTGAATTACTACAGGACATTATTACTTTAAGACATGTAAACTACAGCCAAGTCCTGGCATTACAAAAAATAGGGCGCCCTAGAGATTCGACCTACCCCCCCACCCCCCCCCTTCACTAAAAGAGATAAATACAGTTGTCCAAGATGCCACATATAATTTCCGACAAACTCACTGATGGCAGCAACACAATAAGCAAGCAACCGAATAGTGATGGAAAATGAGCATGTGAAATCTGGCTACTGTCGCAGCTCTTTCGGATTGTAACAGCAGCATCCAATTACAAAACGACCACATAGCCGGTCTGGAAGCGTCTATTACAATTTGCACTTTTCTCCCAATTTAAATGTCTGACTCTACAGCAAGCCGTTCGTTTTTCACAGTGAAGATCTTCCCTGAGAGGGGATAACTGATACAGTGACGTTCACCCACAGATGTCAGCCCAGTCCCCGACCCTCTCCGACTCCACAGACAACGACACAATCCCCTACTGCCAGCTGTGGGCGATGTGGCCCTTGGCCAAGCCAGAAACTCTGACGCTGCTCTCTGAAGTTGCGTCTCTGTCGCAGCACAATGCGCCAACCAAGCACCCGCTTGCTGATTTAATTTGACTTTGAGATTGCTTTGTTTTCTGCGTTGCCATGGCGGGGTCAACACAAAAGCAAGCCAGGGATCCAATGATGTTAGAAAATCATCTCAAAGACGGGGCAGTGGCAGATTCCATAAATCACCAAACCCTACGTGCCACCTGCTATTCACTGCATCAAAAGAACTTGCGGCAAAAAACAAAGCAAAAAGCATAAGGGAAGGAGTAAGCGTTAAAAAAAGCTGAAGCTCTCGACTGAGATCATGTCAATCTCAACTTGAATCACAGCTTCAAGGGGAAAAACAACACCAGGGAACTGTGATGCTACGGGTTTAAAGTTGTTTCATCAGTGAGGAGTCTACCTTTTGTCCCGCGTTTCCTGAAGGCCCGGCCTCCCCTGTGTTCCCCTGTGACGGGACCAACACACAGAGAGTTAGTGAGAGGTCTCTCGTTCACACATTAGTGAATAGCTTTATGACGGCTTGTCATTTCAGCAGCGATCTTGCTCCTACAGCTGCTGCACATGTTACTGCTGACATAGCGGCTCAGCAGCTGCAGATCAGGATACTATTTCCCAACAACTGGAAAGCGCAAATATGAACCTTGTTAGTGTTCATTGTATTTTCTTAATAAATTCATTTTCAAAAAGGTGACAAGGCAAGAAAAGAAAGAAGGGAAAAAAAGCCAAAGAAGTATAACGTTATACCGGGTGGTGAAGGAAAAGACATAATAGAAGAGAAAAGGAAAGGGAGTGTCCACAGTATTGTTAAGAGAGAGAAAGAAGATGGAGCTAGATAGTTATCCAACAAATTAAGCTCACACAGAACTTGCTGCAAGCTAAAAATCTAATTAAATGTGATGTCCATTCACAATCCATTACTACAACTCAATAGAGTTGTTTAGGAAGAACAGGGAAATGTAACACATTCTAATAACTGAGTTACCTTCTCTAAATGAGTTATGGACATATTATTGTAGAAAACACACTCAGTCTACCTTTTATAAAGTAGACGGCACAATCTGTGAAAATACTGTTCTTTGACTTAAGCATGTGGAAAGTTGTTATACTTTCGCTGGACTCAGCAACTATTTGATTATACCATTTCTGAGACAAAGGAAACTCATCCTGGTTCATTGAGAACAGATAAGCTTCCAAGAAAAAGCACAGTGCTCATAATTCTTCTTTAATGTCGATGTTCTAATCAATCACTGACACAAAACCTTTTATTAGAAAAGCTAATAACATTTTCACACTGATGAATATGATAGAAAAAATAAAAGGTTTTGGCAGTTAATCAAAATTCACTGTCAGCTAAATAATGAAGTGTCTTGAAAACAATTATTTAAATGATTCACTTTGGAGGTTCAAAGGGTATGCATTGAATTAGAGAGAACTAATTGAAAAAACACAAGCAATAAAGACAGGAGAGTTGTAAACGGTCAAAAACTAATTGAAGGCATTATAAAATGGGGAAGAAGTTTTAATTTCACCATGATGTCCATGTTGTTGTTTTTTTCTTTTGCATGTACATGCAGGAGCAGTAAAGCTAGTAATACCAGGGTTTATGTGCAAGGCCATAGAAAATGGATTTCCTTTCAAGTAAGCTGCATTCTTATGACCCAATCCTTATCTGTTTAATTTCCTGAGGGATTTTGGATTAATCATAGCAGTTTAATCCCTTTGCAGTGCATTATAATTCTCCATCAAACTCTTGACTGTAATGCAGGACAGTACTTTCTGTTGAAGTAACAACGTCTAAGTAATCCCGCACACTTTCCTGAGAGAACCTGTGTGAAGGTCACTATGATTGGCCTGCACTTCTTATTGTGGGTGTTTCAAATGCTCTAAATTTACCAAATGTCTTGTTGGGATAAATTGTTAATAAGTATACTCTGACTACTTTTTAATCTTATCCAGAGTGAGATTATCATGTTGATAATTAAAAGTCTCATGAGCTTACTTTATTAACAGTGTTTGCTCTAACTGTGTTTCCCCTGTTCAGTGTATTAGAATGGAAATCTAATATAGTGGCGCAGTGTCATAGTCACTGGAAGTCCCTTGGAAATATAGCGATCAATATAAATTAACTAAGCTTAAACAGAGGTCCACTGCTACCCCAATATACCAGACATATTATTGTGCAACAAGGTCAATTACTACATGTGATTGTGTCAAAGATGTTTCTGATATTCTGCACAAATGGCTCAAAATGAACGACGTGTCTGCTGTTTTTCTCCGAGTGGTAGTGACACATGAACACGTTCGAACCCCACAAGACATGAGACACATTTTCACTGGATGAATAGTGACATGTTGTTGTCTTCAAGTGTCTGCTCCAGTGGCTTCCTTCACTAAAATGATAGCTAATGCCAGTGAATAGCACACTACATCTGGTTAGCCATCATATCATATGCAGCTCTGCCTGCGTTATTAAATCAAATACATATCAACCTATTACAGTACCATGTTAAACCAAGATCATCGGTTTCTAGGTATATAATGGTAAAATAAAGTCTCACCAAAGCTAAAGGCCATGAGTGTATTAAAGAGCAACTGTGGTTTGTGGGAACTCATTGACACTCTAAATCAGGTAAATTAAATGATCTCAAAGCACCACTGTCAGAGCACTAATTGCCGGTGGGAACGCTGCTGCTGTGCAGTTAAGGTGTTGATTTTATCATCATTTAAACACGTCTCCTTGTCTGAGATGTATTCAATCAAGACTAAACCTTGGATTACTTGTGGTATTCCTCCACACTGAATTCAATTCTCACCCTGCAGCAACAATTCATTATATGCCAGTAAAGAGAGATGGAGAAGGGCATTAGGAGAAAAAGGAGTTTCACATTAAGAAAAAGAGGAACCTCTGAAGACCTGAGGTGGGAGGAACTCGTTGGGAGGAGTAGGGCAGATATTTATGCCAAACACACACGCTTTTTCTTCATAAAATAAGTTTAAAAATAATTGTTTTTTTAATACATTTTATAATTAAAAATAAATAAAAATGATGTCCACAATTCAGGAAAAAATTGACAACCTTATATTAGGTGTATACGTGTATGTTTCTGTAACTTGTTCATGCCAAGTGCAGTAAATGCAAAAATACCCGAACAATAAACCCAAGTCAATATCATAAATAATATACCGAATTAAACATGAGTTCAGTTAAGTTGCAGTTCACCATTGTTATTAAACAGCCTTCTGACAAACAACAGTGGAACAATGGGTCAAATATTTTCATAAAAATGTAAGAAAAAGAACAAAATTCTGAGTAAAAACTACGTTTTATCAACTGACTGCCAGTTAGTCTTCAACGTCTAGTTTCCGATCAAGTGTTTCCTTAACTTCATTGATTTAGTGTTCAAGGCTGTAATAGGATTTGTTGAGAATTCTGTTCAGTACGTAAACAAATGGTGCCAAGTATTGATTTGTTGAGGACCTGAAATTAGATTCCAGGTGTTAAGAGCGTGAGCCACTGACTCATAGTGCAAGACATGACCAGCAGGAACAATAGGGGGGGGAAAGTGGAATGGCCTCTGGAAAACAATATTAAAATCATTGCTAAACACTGGAACACAACACATGTGCACTCAGGCTCTCTTTGGGTGGGCTCTTATATAAATATATAAATATATAAGAGCATGTCACGGTGCCTGCCATAGATGCTGCCTTTTGTGAAATGTAAAATTGCCTGATACATTCTTTCCCTCTGAATATAGTCATTGCACTTTTTCAGCAAGTAATAAATCCTCAGGACCGCCAAAGTGCACATTTACATACACATTACAGCTTGAGTGCTGATGCCTGCTCGGTCAATTAAGAGTCATTAGAGGCCAATTATAACACATTTACAATTCTGATTTGTACAATCTGTTGCTATACACACAATTAGGGCAAATATAATTATATATTCCGAACAACAAAATGGGCTTGCACAAAGCAAAATAAAATATACAGAGATTTACGACTGTTTTACGAGACCTAGAATGTCCTGAATATCAGCACCTTGTCGGTGCTGTTTGTCGGCTAAACAGCGTTAAACACAATGGCAGTAAGAACTAATCACTATGTAGTCAGCGCAAATGAAATACCCGAATTCCAAATAACACTATTAGATAGATTTTGATTTTGTGCCTTCCAGCTACAGCAGCTACATCATGTTAAATCAGATACTGACCCAGAAGCCATCTGGTCTTATCAGGCATACAGTACAACCACCTGTTTATCCCGATGAATCCCATTCATAGCAGAATGCATTCATCCTCGGTTCTTTTCTAACCAAGCACAGAAAGCTAAAAGGCCGATGTCATACTCCAAACCTTGTGATTTTGGAAAAACTTCCCCCCCCCAAAAAAGTGGGGGAAAAAAACATTATTTGTCTGGGTATTTGGTGGGTCATTTATGTTTGTTCTTGCTCTACAACCAACACAGCACCTACACTTTTCAGTGAGTGGTCATTTATATGTTCACCTGTCTCTTGAGCTGTCATAGATACTATTGTTCTCGTGATTGGATAAATGTATGATTTCCTAATTCACAGATCTTGAGAGATTTGTGAGAAAATTAATCTTGCGATGGTAATTTTAAGGTAGCTCAATGAAAGACCTTGATGGCTATACATGACTCATTGTCAGACACTAAAACATAGACATTTGCTTGCTGAGAGAGAGAGAGAGAGAGAGAGAGAGAGAGAGAGAGAGAGAGGGAGAGAGAGAATTAATTACTGACGAAGTATACATTTGTCCTTCAGGGAGTTGCTGTCATTCTTCACATTTAAACCTTGCAACTGTCCTGGAAAATTAATGGAACTGGCCACATAAAAAACCCACAGTAGCATATTATAATTTGAGAACAAAAGTATGGGAATATTTACAACATAGGATAAAGCACAGTGGCCCAGTGATAGCGCTCTATGATTCAGTGAATGTTTCTAGATTATTTATGACGAACAGTGAATCGTGGATGTTGAACGGGATGTTGCCCACCTTCTAGAGTCTAGACTGAAGTGAAAATATTGCAGCTATAACAATTACTTAACCCCTGCAGGTTCCTCATTCATTAAATACCAAGAACAAATAAGTTAATTTATCAATATCATAAAAATGTTGTCTCGGAAGAAATTGTGGCAAGGAGGGTTTAAAGATGACTTATAATATATATATTTATATATATATATATTAATATAAAAGATTACACTTTTGCATGGGGTTTAAATATGACTTATAATATATACAATATATATATATATATCTCTATATATATATATATATTATATATTATAAGTCATCTATTATATAATATGAGTCCAAATATATAACAAATATATAATACATATGTATATATATATATATATATTCTATATATTATAAGTCATCTTTATACCACAAGCAAAAGTGTCATCTTTTTTTAATTTGAACCTATTGTAATATGCAACATTAATTTCTCTATAGTTGCAAAATAGTCTTTTAATCCACGACCCATAGAGGTTTATTTGGCTGTTAGTCTATGACAAGTTGATTCAGTCTGCAACATTTGTAAAGGATGAAAAAAGTTGTATGTGGAAGTTATCATAACCTGAAAAGGCTTTCGGGTCTCACACATTCATAGCACTGTGCAGATGTATCATCACTGAAGAGTTTGGGAGAAATATACCTGTGTTTGCTTCTACATCATGGCTATACGATCTACTTGTTTTGTACAACTGTCCTTTAACTGGCAGTTTAGTGCCGACACAAGATGAGTAAATGCACTGTAAATCAGTGCTGGTTCCGTTACAATAGGCATTACACTTACTCAATTAGAGGCCCTTGTTAGGTAGAATTGATTGTACCTTTTCAGCTGGACAGTGACATCTGTCAATTGACTTTAAGACCGGCAGAGACAGCATCTGGGGGAGCTGGGCTGTAACCAGGGGAGGGGAAGTCCCATTAAAGGTCTTCTTGGCTTCACACTGGAACAATACAGAAATTTCACCATTTAGCCACCTTCCTTGGTCATGTATGCAACATAGCAGAAAACTCCAGAATTCACTGTAGTGCAGCGCACTTAACAGTACAAGGTAACCTGGGTTTTAGCAGATATATATTTACATCATGCTGCCATAACAAATATAAAAAGCATACCGTGCAGGGAAACTTGGAAAGTAATAAGCAGACAAGCAGGAATAAGTCCCTCTCAAGGTCATAACAATTCCCTCAGAGTAATTTTACACTGACAGGACACCATGTGATGGAGACAAGCAATGGCAAGAGGTCAAACGTCATCTCTCATTTGGAATCACTGGGACATTAGCTGGAATTGATTCGTGGGTGATGAAGGATCTCTCTTATTGAGTTTTTATCTTGGGACATATGTCCTCGTAGAAAGACCAAAAACTCTGTTACCACCGAGCACCAACTTGCTTGAATACTTGGATATGTGACCCTCTGATGTATGCTTTTCTAGTCTCAGAATTTTGGAGGCAACCATATATTGCGTCTTCTCATTTTACACTTTAGTTGTGAAATGTATTTTATATAATACAAGTTGTCTCAAACAAATTAATACTCAGTACTTTTTGTCATTTGATTTATAATAAAGAATCCTGAGATTTTACAGATTTTAGCGTTTTACCTTTGGCCCCAGTAGCTCACAGCAATTTTCCATTTCAGCCATATAAGGGTCACAGTAGATCAGGATTTGTTTCACTTCAACCTGTGGAAAAAATCTCTCATTAGGAACCATTACATCACCATACAGTACTTTCATCATCACATCATGCTCCTGTTGTTACTGACAAAGGTCTGCTCTTCACTGGTTAAAACGGTACAAGTTGTCCTAACATTGTCCATTGGCAACAAACCATTTCAAAAACCTTTTTGATCCATACCTACTTATAACAATTCAAAAGCCTTCAACTTCTACATGAACTGCAGCTGCTTCAGGGCAGAATTTGAACCCTACCATTTTTTCAGATGTGCTGACTTACAGCTTTACTAATTACATGGTGTAAGAAGTCAGCTGTTAATGCCACTTAAGCCAAGTTCTACTCTGAGGCATTGAGTGACCAAACCGCAAAACTGACCGAATGTTTATTTTATTTGAGCCCTTTGGGGCGTCTCTGAGAATGAGCATACCTGACACATATAACACAATAGAGGATTTACAGAGATTGAAAACATAAGCCCCTGAGGCATGTTTTAAATACACGAGTGTATTTAAAATAATATCTGTGAAAACAATATTAATGGCGACTGCATCAAAAACTGTTAAATCCTTAAATGACAATGTGTAGATTTAGCAAAAGACAGAAAGGCAGAGAGAGAGTATAATGGTGTTCACAAAGTGTGGGTGGGACATACATCTACAGGTCGGCCATCCTCAATCCGTGTGGTGATGAGAGTGAGCCCATTGGGGTCTATGTTTTCCTTCTCATCAGTCAGTCTCCTTTCGATTAGTTTGCAGTCCATGTAAATGGAGACGATGTTGCTCTGTACTGAAATGCTCAGCTTGTGCCACTGGCGATCAAAAAGGGCATGTAGATCACGGTTCCTAAATGAGTAGCGCAGAACGTTCTTTCGCTGGCCCTGGAAAGAAAACTCCACCAACTTCTTGACTCCATCGACCACAACAGATACCTGTGGAGCAGAGAAACAAACATCCATCTCATGAAATATATATATGTAGATATCGTAACGGATATGTGCGATAAAAACATACAGTCGGGCCTACCTGACTTCCTCCCGACTGGTTGAATATCTGCCAAAGATACCAGCGGTCTTTTTTTGTAGTTCTTCTCACCCGGAAGATGGTGACGAGGGAGTATTCACTTGAAAGGCCATTTGGAAATATCTCTCTAAAAAAACAGAAAATAACAAAGTCAGATTTTCCAAGAATTTACATTCATTCAAACAATAATATTAAATGAAAGATGACAGTGTCAAGTTTCATTTCTCAATATTGGATGTTGACTTTTTTAAAGCTTTCAGTGGCTGAACAATAAACCAGCCAATCAACTTCAATGATCAATAAAACATTTCAATATTCTCCTGCTGCAGAATCATGCACACAAATAAAACTGACAGACTTGATTTAGCTTAATGAATTCTATACCGGCCCCCCTCCCTGTCTTTCAGATAATGAAAACATGTAGAAATTGATCCAAACTCTCAGAAGCCAATCTTTTACCTCAGCGATACGTGTGCTACAGTTATGGCTGCCGAGTGCAGTGCCGTTATAGGTTTATGTGTATGACCTCAGCTGCTCTGTAAAGTCAAATAGCAATCCTGTGTTCACAGCTGAAAACATGTTCCAGAAAACAATATATGCAGAGGAAATAGGCTATATATAGTATAAACAATATAATTCTCAGCCCACATCCTTCTTATTTTTATGAATTGCATAAATAAAATTAAAAAAACACATTGTACCCTTTAAAATGCTCTAACCTAGACCTAAATCCAACCTCAGATTAACAGTCAAAAGTGGAGGAGCATAAACATAATAAATCAAGATCAGCAAAAATAATAATAATGTAATGATAAGGTCATTGAGAAGGCTGAGCACCGCCTGGGGAAGGGAGAGAGAGAGTTTCTTTAGACAGGTTGGAAATTAGTTTTCACTCCAATATATCATCTCCTATTCTCTCGGAGCTTCATACCCTCTTCTTTTGTGTCCCTTGAATTCTTTGAGATTCCGTTGTAAACGAT
The DNA here is from genome assembly GCF_029220125.1 of Pseudoliparis swirei. Classification (NCBI taxonomy): domain Eukaryota; kingdom Metazoa; phylum Chordata; class Actinopteri; order Perciformes; family Liparidae; genus Pseudoliparis; species Pseudoliparis swirei. The sequence goes on from NC_079404.1 coordinate 11,038,476, forward strand.
ACATGACTAAAATGATAAATACACTGAGTTAAAGCTTCCGTAAAATGCATTTTTGAGAGGCCACGGGCTGGTGAAGGTTATTTTTTGCCCACGGGCTAAAGGACTATTTTAGCTGCAAATCAATATTAAAAGTGGCAGGGTAATTTATAAAAATGAGAACATCTAACATACATTCAACACAGAATATTTCAATGCTGCATGTACACTTAGCTACTGGTACCAAATGTGAAACATATTATTATGAGGGAGAAACATAAATGAAATATGTAAAAGAAGAGAGAGCCTTTGCATGACACTGCAACACTACTCTGTCAGAGTTCACTCACTTTACAAAGTCCCCCGTGAAGTCTGCTCTTATTTCATAACACAGTCTGTCTACAGAGCAACAACCATAATCTTTGAGGGCCCAGAGGGTTAACGTTCTTGATCTCGCGTTGACTGCCATTTGTGGCTAAATGTCTGAAGGTTAGTTTGAACGCGGTTATCTTGACTGTTTAAAGAAAGCGCAACTCTGCATGTTTAAATAAGTGAGTAAATGAAGAAGCTCTGCATTCACCTTCCCTGCTTTCATGCTACAATGTAAAAAAAGAAGAAAATAATGTTGACAATATACTTTTGCCTTTGCCAACCCTTTATCTTCAAAGTTCCTTTTATTTATAATACATTTACATTGGAAAATGTAGGAAAGAATGTAACAGCCTTCTGGATGCAATAACCAAAATAAATCTTGAGTGACGTATATTCTATGTAGCAGTTACTTGTTTATAAGTGCTGTATATTCCAAAACAATTCACATCTATGGTAATAATCTGAAAAAATGTTGCTGAGCTTCCACAAAAGTTATAATCACAACTAATTCAATTTTTTATAAAGAACCTCCATGTGTTTTCTGGAAACTATCAGCCCTCTTGGAAAGGGTCTTTGACCATGCATTGTCTGGCAGGCAGCGCTCCTTGTATAATCAAAGAGAACGGTTTGACAGAATGTCACAGCAACACTGCCGGTCTGCTCGAGAATCTCCCGGAAGCGGCTTTAGTGTCCTGGCCTGTAAGAAATCCTAACATGGGGGATTTTTTCTAAATGAGTCTGAGGAATCAAATCAAACCCTGAATGTTGAATCCTCCAACAGACCCAAGTGGATGATCAACCATATCAGTTTATACATAAATGCATCATTCCTGCTAGACAGGGCTATAACTTATTCTCAGCATGACTCCCCTTTTCTGTTTAAATGTGGAAGTGCTATATGCTTGCCTTGATAGACTGCTGCTGATAACCAAATAAAAAGCACTCCTGTGATGTGGAACAAGGGTCTCTTCTAAAGTGAGGAGACATAGTACAACTGATTGAGTGTGCATGTGTGTCGCTGAGATGTGAGACTGCTAAATTATCATCCTTGCAGTGTAAATAAGTGTTCTTTTGCACACATAATGGGGGGATAACACTGTGATAGCACCAAGCCACCAGGGACAGACGTTCATAAATGTGTGATTTGCCAGCATGACGTAAAAACGAATTTAGAATCAACATTGAATCGTTTTATCAAAATGTGCAATTGTTCATGGGTAGAAAATAACAAAAAACAAAAGTTCTGCTATAATATACAACAACTTGTCATGACGGCTGCTTTAGTTGTTTCTCACTTCTCCCAGGCCAAACAGTAGCTACTTCCATACCTGCATTACTCATGAGGGGTGAAAAAGGTGACGGGGGGAGGTTGGGGGGGTGGGGGGGGGGGGGGGGCAGGTGGTTTATAACTACGGTCTTTTGATTGTTACAATAACAAACATTTTAAGAAAAAAGGTCCTCTAAATAATTCAGTGATCGGGCCCTAATAATAGTAATTACAACTTTACATTGTCATTATATATAATATGGTTAAAGTCATGAACCAACTTCCTTTCTTTTTACTTGTGTGCTCTGCTGAGCTTTGCGCCTGTTCCATGATTCTGTTCCATGAGTCTGTTCCATGATTCTGTTCCATGATTCTGTTCCATGATTCTGTTCTATGAGCCTCTTCCATGAGTCTTAGTTTTATTGCGAAGATCACCACATCACATTTTCTCCGTGTCTCACTCCAATCTCATAAACCATGGCCGGCCAGTTGAATCCCCCTCCCCCCCCCAAAAAAGCAAAAACTCTTCGGATCTACACTATTCACGTGGATGACCTATTATTATTTCTAAACGGCGAATTTCTCTTGACGTGTGTCGAGAGGAAGAGACTCAAGGACTACCGGTCATTTAAAAAAATAAAACATCTTTCAGAATTTGATAATCAATCAAATTTGTTTTTCAATCATTCTCGAATAGCCGGTGGTTGGGGACCTCTGATTTAAATCACTGAAAACCAGCCAATATATAAAACCATGTATAGATCTGTTTGAACACCATGCAACAACAACACAAATGTTTCTCCATATTTACAAAAAGCTGATGCTATACAAGTCAGATAACACTCTATATATCAATGAAAAATGGGAACTGGAGCTGATTACAATAGTGGATGATGACAACTGGGGAAACACATGTCATACAGTAGCTGTCACAGGTCGGGAGCTATGGATAGAATTTGATTGGATGGTTAAAATTAGGTTGTTTAGGACCGCGCCGACAGCCTGTGTCTCTAAAAACAGTCCTTACAACACATGTTGGAGAAACTTTGGTGTGGTCGGTGAACATTACATACAAAAATACAAACATTTAGTTATTGACTATACCTTTGTGAAGAGGTTTCTACCTTATCATGTTGGTGTATAATATGTGTGGCTATATGTAAAGGGAGATGATTGTGTGTTCTACTTCTTTACAATGCCATTTCATCTGCATGTGCAGGAAGGTGAAGCCCAATCCGGTGAATTTGTTTTGCAATGTAAATGGCTTGTCTGTCTGCTTGTTTGCATTTGAGTCCTTTTCTTTGAAGCCTGGTGGTTTGTACACACCCTATGACACAAAGTACAGTTTTTGCATGTAGATTTCACAGTAAATATGGAGAAGTTAAAGCACTTCAAGTTGCTCGGATGTGTGAGGCCGTATACTAAAAGGTCAGTGACGTCAATGCAAATGGTTACAAAATATATTTCAGGATGGAAAATCAAAAATACAGACAAGTAGTGTATTTTCTAGAAATGATATAGATGGTTATGAATTAAAAAAGAGTGAATCAGCTCGACAGTATCGATTGCAGTAAGCCCACATGATTAATTAGCTGACATGAGACTCATAAACCACAGAAGCCACAGATGGATAAACAAACACATGGTGATTGATTGATATACTATACCTCCGCCTCAGTGGCTCCTTTGTATCTATAATTCACGCTACTATTTATGATATCTTTAGCTTCTACATATAATATGAACATGGTTTGCTGTATTTTCTTTGATAATAATTAGCATTCCAGTAACATTAATCACATTATAAGACATTGTGGGGACATTCCGAGGAAGTGTTAGTTCCATTTCCATTTTAAAATGAGCAATAGCTATTCTCTCAAATTTCTAGGAAAAATAATCATGCCGTTTTACGCTGGGCTTCATGGTGAAAATTATACTTGTTATAATCTTTAAATCTAGACAAGAACAAACAGGCCTTACTATGTTCAAGGTATAATAATGTGTCTTAGACAAGTGTGCATCCATGCTTTATCCCACACTTATATTTTGCAAAACAAAGACTGTCAGTCCCAAAAAACATGATTGCTTCTTTACTTCCAAATAACAAGTAAAGAAAAGAAAAATCCCCCATTGATCTTCTTTTGCTGAGCAGCTGGAGAAAGAAAAGCACAGCTTGATTCGGACAGACAGCCACTGCAGCACTGTGCTTTAATATCGGGAGAGCAATTTTTGAATACATGTTGCATTTTGCAGGGCAATTTATCGCCACACACAAATGTTCCTTGAGCGTGTCAGCTCAGATATATGCGCCATAATGTGTTCGGGGCCAAGGAGCGAGCAGAACATGAGCACGATCTAGAGAGTCGAGCATCTATTGCTGCATATCTTGCATGTAAAGAGAGCAAAGTTTTAGTGGCTGTGGCGGGGGCAGAGGGGCCTCATGCTTCGTGCAATTGCCCTCACTTTCCTTCCCCAGCTGACATGCAGTATCACCTGTCAAAGTACTTAGATAATTGGATATGAGAGGGATCGCCGTCTCGCCACTATAACCAATGACACTGTCAGCAGTGTCATTGAGAAGCAGCATCTTCTTGCACTATGGGCAGAAGGACTGAGGTAAATGTATTTTCGACTGGCTGACTGGACAGGGAAGCAGATCACAAATCACCTGGCTCTATGATTCTCTTACCGAGCCACAGAGACAGTGGCAGGACATGTTTACAGTTGCACGTCATGTGAAAATACTAAAACATATCCTTCCCTCTCTGAAGAATGACACAGAGTTCTCTTTCACTGTTACAACAAATCAATGAATATCACAAAACTTCACTTTTTAAAGCCGATTTTGGCAATTTATAGAGGTTCATACTCTATGTGCTATTGGTCTTTTGTGATACAACTGATGGTACTAAATGTAAAGGTGTCAAAATATTATATAAAATTAAAATCACCACTATATCATTATTTTAGCACCAAGGGGAAATCACACAGCGGTCACACCAGTTGATCAGGTGAATAAAGGTCTTCAGTAAATGGCACCTAAGTGTATCATTTGTGTAGTTATTTTAATATTCCCGTCATATAATACGTGCTCTAACTTTTTATTTCATTCCTTTATGTCCCACTTTGTGCCCTAAGGAGATTTCTAGAATAAGCGCAGTATATATTAATTCTATTGAAATGAGACAGCTCCCCTCAAATCTTGCCCTTATTAGCCAAGGCAAATTTAACTTGTTCTGAGCAGGGTATATCTGGGTTGCCTCAAGTCTGTTATGGTTGTTTTATCTCTTAGAATATCACCGGATCTGAAGGAAAGCAAGCTTAAACCCTCATCTTGTCCTGCACAGCATCATGTGGTCGTGTAAGAAATAAATCCATATTCAGAACCTGTACATGAGGGAGCAAAACAGTAATAGCCAAGAAGTGTTAAACCTGAGGTTTAATACAGCTTGGCCACACATTTGTGGCTACATCTGAAAGCGTGCTTGCAACATGCTATTGTTCCATTGCAAGAGCATGATAGTGGGGAAAAATGAAGCAGCATGTACTGTAAGGAGATTATTGACTGGGTCATGGTTGACATGAAGGCTGTCTGTGTGAGTCATCCTCACATGTCATAAGAAACCAGTGTACAACATATGAACCAAAATCATGCAGAACATGAACAGAAACACACACATGTTAGTAGGCTACTCACTTTGTTGGTTTAATGAGGGGACTGCTCCCTAAACGAAATGACGGCAGTTCCTCTGTGACTGTTCCCTTTCGGAGAAGAAACTTTTCTGTGAGATCAAATCCTGTGAACAGGAGAACAAGGTGTCACTAGATTTAAACAAGCAGAGGTTGTTATTCACAACGCTATTGTGTTCATTCAGAACATACCTGTGATTTCCAGGGGACGATCTAGGACATCAGAAAACAGGTGCTCCTCTACACTCAGATGGGGACAAAGGCCATCTAGAGAAAAGCCACCAAGAAGGTTGAAGGTTGTGCCGGGTACAGGGGTTCATTTATATTTTGGACCAGTTTTGAGTATTATATTAGAGAAGATGATAAATTGATTCACACATTCATTTCCACAGTGTATTTCCTTTCCAGTTCTTCAGCAGAAATCGACATCAAGGCAGAAAATCAATTCACTTTTTCCCCCCCATCAATCTTCAAAACTTTAGTCGAAGCTTATAAAATAACTAACGGGGACAAGGCTGGTATGTAATTTAGAGGGAAGCATAGATCTGCTTCACCAAAAATTAAATGGAGATTGACTGTTTGAATACTGATGGATGACATTCTCAAGGGTTAGTTCAAGCGGCCACACTCTTTCCAAATTTATCAAGGCTGGATTTAGATTTAAATAAATTAAGAACCATAAATGTTTTGTAAAATATCTAAAATGAGTTGTTCTATATATTTAATAAAGGCTATACAAAACCCTTTTAACTATAGATGTAGATGTCAATAAGTCTGCCATATGAACTTATCCATGGAGATAACTTGTGTTATGTTGATACCAGGACATTTAAGAGAAAGATGATAGCTGCACTCCGCTGTTGTAAGAAAGACAAACACACACACACACACACACACACACACACACACACACACATACCTGTTCGTTCACTCACTGCCATTCCAGAAGTGCAGGGAATGAAAGTTACAGTCCAAAGGAAAGAAGTCCATCTTAACAGAAAAGTCATGGCTCTGTTTCTAGACAGCAGTCCCACTTGAAAACCTGGATGCAGACAGAACAGTTTTTATTTCACATTGCTGTTCAATTATATCTGAATACTTTGTCAAATTGGGTGCCATTAAATGTTTTTTTCCTGATACAAGTGTCACCAAAGGCAGAGCTAAAAGACAGAAGATAACAACAGACACAAGCAAACAATGAAGCTCTGCTGGGTGCAACAGAAACATTGACTTCAATTATTTTGAGCTTGTCTGCCACTGAAACCGCCTGGTGTGATGATCAGTGAGAAAACTTAGATGGATAAAACTCAAAAACCTTTTTCACTACTTTCTAGCTGCAATCATATTTCCCTATGTTCTATTAATTAATCTCAAATCTGGTGTATATGTCCTTAACGCCTCTTTGTTTTTTTAAATCTAGTAACTCAATCTGGAGAATGCGCTCATGAGTCCTTCATTCATTAGTTGATTTGAACATCTATATAGAGATGAATAGAGAGGTCTATAGTTCAGCTGAATCATGACACATTAAGTAATGTTTCTGTTCAGGTTTGGGTTTCTTAATAGTGAGCCAAGCTGCCCTTGTTCTCCAGAGACAGTTGGTATTTCACTAGGTCAGTGTGTCGGCGCTACAGATTAGCTGATGAACTGTGCGGAAGACTTGACTCCAGAATACAATCCACAACAACAAAATAAAGACAATACAATGGGGAGACATTACGATGTAAGATGTTGATCTAGGTGCAGTTTAGCGCATGTTTAAAAGACGCAAGATAGAAAGTTTTCATCCATATTTTACTTTCTCTGAATTAATCTATATTCCAATTTGTTTTCACAATACAATGACTGACAGATGCTGAAATTGTTTTCATGAGAAGTTCAGTGCTTGATTGTTTGTTCCTCATGTCTGAATTCTTTTGTCTGGTTGTAGTTTTAGTAGTTGTGTTTTGAACTGTAAGCTGTAAGCAGTGTTTCAGGATGTTGCATGTAGGGATCACACCTGTGAACCTCCAGTTGCAAGTCCTGTGGTTCTCGCAGTCTATGTGACTGCGGTGAAATATTTTGCATTACTTTCTATTGCAAATAAGGCAATATTTGTTTCAGGACATCCTGGATTGTAAAAGTGTGTTCCAAAGTTAAGTCAATCAATTTGAGCCAACTACTCCAACTCAAAGAAAACACTTTCAGCAATTGATGGATTGATTTGCCAGCACTGGTGGAATAGTGATGACAACAAACACAAACAGGAAAAAATAATCATTTCAGGCATTTACCAATACTTGAAAAAGAAAGAAGAAACTCAACAGAAGCCCACTAACAGATCTATGCGTGGTAACAAATAAACAAATAAAAAATCTGTTCTTGTTTTATTCCCTAAAAACAAAAGAATGGGTCACATCTGTTTGTCAATCCTGCAGAAAAAGAAGTGGGGAATCATAACTCATAATGACTACCGTGCTTTTTTCAGTACCTGGAATCTAGTTAGCGGTAATCCCATTACAAAGACTATAATCCCTCCTCACTGGTGCACATTTATCTATTCCCACTGGGGAAGAAATGACTGGAGAAAGATCCGAGGACTGAACTTGACCTCCGCGGACCAGAATACTGCTTCAAAACATTAACTGAATTTATGTGCAGTGTGCCCAACATTATCTTTCATGATACACACTCTCTTTCCTTAACTGCCACACTCTTTATCCAAATCTATATCTCGTCAATGATTCATTCCCAATCATGTTAAAAGCACTTGAGCCTTCTCCCACCGGATCATAAAGCTTTGCATACAGGCCGACAGTATCATGGCGCCAGGAGATGAAGTAAGCATGCCACTTACAACTACAGCCATGCATGGGCTGTAGACAAGCTGCACTACAGGGGTATCACGTTCCTTGTCTGCGTGAAGGTGTCATGCCATTCCCCTCATTTCTGCAAATGCAACCTCTGAAGCTTGCAGCCACAGTTGCTCTACACACACAACTGACTTTTAGGTGGAATCTAGTGGAGTTTAATTGGTGCTTTAAGATCATGCGTTGTTTTGCCAAATGTAGTTTAGTGTACGCAACAACGCTGATGCACCCCAAGGATGTCATGCAACCCTCAGTTGACAGATTATTAATATGTTTGCAGGCTACCATCAGACACATCTATAGCAACACAAGTAAAGTTACTCCATTCTGTCTCTCCATCATTTAATCAGCCACTTTCGGTCAATCGCAATAACTTCTTTGCGACACTTCATAATATTCAAAGGAGCGTGTTTTCTCTGCGCGACCGCTGATTGGCTGGGTGTTTTTTTAAACGTAGCCTACTTATATTTGCAGTATTTAGCGGCTGATATTCTTTCAGTGTCCGGAACATTTCTCACTTTGCTGTTAACAAGAGATGCAAAACGGTCCACGCTGACTGCTGCACAGCGTTCATAAATCAGGAATAATAAGCTGAGCGCGTGCCGGACAACTGACAAGTTATGAAGATCACACCATGCGGGGAAAATAAAAATAAAACGCTGGAATACCGAGCGACAAAAGATGCCACGAGGAGTCCGTTGTTTAAAGCATTTCAACAGGTTAACGCGATATTATCAAGCATTTTGTATTTACTGTTAAATACATTGTTGGTCCTACTTACAGTTGGTGACAAAGTTTCCTCTACAGCAGAAACAAACAAAAAGCAGCGAAGAGAGTATAATCCATGTGTGATAACGATCAGTCTGATTCCGGATTCCAGGACTTGGAAATAAAAGTCACAGTGGGATCGCCCGCCGGATCGCAGTCCTTATTAGTTGCACGGAGTGGCCCTCCCACTCTGTCATTATTACTGAAAAGCACCGTCAAGAGACATGAGCAAACAGGAGGAACACACGCTGAAAGCTTTCATATTAGGGACGTGAATGGCCAGCCGGGACCCAAACAAACACTCTTGTGTAACTCAGCAGGTGCGGGAATTAAACACCGGTTTAATTTTTTTTATACAATTGTCTGAATAGAAGGGGCTAATTCAAGTGGATTTGCTTTGCATTCAAGTGCCTTTGTGAGTGTTATTAGCAGATCATAACGGAACGATACAAAGAGTCTCAACACATAATTCATCTCAATATACGTTACAAAATAGCACCTGTCTGGTCACCACGTTTATATCGCCAAATGACACGTATGAAGAGTACAATGGATGATAGGATGTAATACAGTTAAAGCTCTCAAGTGATACAGCAACATACGCAGACTATTCTAGTACAATACGTTACTGCTTGTGGAAGGCAACAACTTCCACATCCACTACTTTCACATGCACACTCAGAAAAGTTTGACCATTGTCTACTCAATAAAATTAAGGCAACAAAGTGACAATTAATATAATTGAATAGAACTTAATACTACATCTTTGATTAAAAACTATTGATTTAATTAAGCAAATTTAAACAAAATATTAAATACAAATATGTTGGATTTACTAATAATATGGCAAATGTTGAGTAAATCCAAATCAATTATACAGGGGAAATGATTAATATTTACTAGGTATTCAAAAGAAAGTAATTTAGATATACCAAATAGCTGTGAAAAAGTAATTTAGATTTACTAATTATGTGGATGAAATTGATTTCCATTTACTAAATATCCGGATAATACCAATTTATATTTACTAATTTTATTGGTGAAAATGATTAATATTTACTAGGTTTTCACACAAAAAGTAATTTTGATATACCAAATAGCTGTGAAAAAGTAATTTAGATTTACTAATTATGTGGATGAAATTGATTTCCATTTACTAAATATATGGATAATACTGATTTGGATTCAATAAATAAAATAAGTTACAACAACTCAACTTGGAAGAATGTTACTTAATTCAACACATTTAAACTGAAATTGTTATTTATCTTTACATAAATACATTTTGCAAATCAACTTATAATTGGTACCACATGACTTAAAATCTATGTAATGTTATTGATTGTCACTTTGTTCACATATTTTTTTTAAATGTAGAATCTACTTAATATCATGCCTTCTTTTTGCAAGAATGTATTGAGGAACAGTTAACAAATTACCACATTTAGGACAACAGCAGTTAAACATTTATTTGTGCAACTTTGTTGACCATCTTTCAAAACATTTGTGTAAAATGCCAAAATACAAAGAAATCCTGGTGTACAAAAGAATCACAGCAGCAAGCCCTTCAAATGAGAATGACAAATTGGATGTTTCTGAACAACCCTGAATGGTAAATAACTGCAGCACTGAAACTCAGACAAAGCCTCGAAAAAAACCATGTGACTGTAAACGCACTGTAAAAAAAAAAAACTCATTGGGTCCAGACTGAAGACAGGTGGGGACAGAATCTCATGCCGACATGATGTTCAGGAAACTGGAACTTAAGGCAGGCGTAGTCATCATTACTGCTTGAAGACTCACAGGTCAACCGGTTGTCTGTGGGCTGACATGATTCTCTCTACAGCCAGAAAAAAGACAAAACAGAAAAGATTAACAATAATATAACTTTAAATAGCATTTACAACATGACTAGGTGGTTCGAACAATAAAAATGTATTCTGTTGTTAAATTAAGACACTGAACTTAAAACAACTTACTCCCGTTTATCCTTGATAACTTGTATCCGATCATGGGTCACACTAGTGCATAGGTGTCAAACACAAGGCCCGCGGGCCGAATCCGGCCCTCCGCATGATGTTTTTTAAAGAAATTGAAGAAAGATATCCCGTGCTTTTATTTTGAAGGTTTAAGATTAAATAGATTTATGTTGTAATATTAGAGACATTCATTTTATGTACAATATTAATCAAATGCAAAGAAAATTATTTAACAATATGTTTGAGGAGTGAACATGAGTTTGACACCCCTGCACTAGTGGAACAGCAAAGAAGGTGTTGAGGTTCATGCTGGTAGTCGTAATCACACCTAAAAAGAAAGAGTAAGGGGATAAAGGACAAAGGGAGGACATACATCCTCTTCAGTAAAAACAAAATCATCTCAAGCATCAACTTTTGCTCTTTTCAATGCTAATGTTGTAAATAAAAATGAAAAGGCTAGATTCACACTCAAGTGCCACATGTCGTCATCATGGCGGCCAAGGTTTGATTTCCGGTGGTCCCTTTGCTGCAGATCCTCCCCTGTGGTGCTTGTGTGTCTCTCTAGCTCTAACACAAATAAAGAAAAAAACATCTTAAAAACAAATAATTGCTTGCTTCTGGCATTTAAATGGATTATAATCTCACCGTGTTGCTGGGTGTCATTAAGGTCACAAAGTTTTTCCATCCAAGTTGGATTATAATGTCTGAAAGGTGGCAGGAGAAAATAATTAGCATTTTACAATTAACTAATTGTTCTTAATTATCTGTACATAAATGTAAACATTGACTCAAATGACACTCTGGTGACGTCCTCATCTGATAATGTGGACAGTAAATGAAGATTTGATCATGAAACCATCCCCTCACTGGACAGCTCACGGTGCACGGAGCTTCTGAGGAGCTGTGAGCTGTCATGTCCGCCACAGCGCAGTTATAAGCGTCATGTTAACAACAGTCACGTGAACAGAGTCCCGACCACGTCAACAGCATCACGTTAAGAGCGTCACGTGTACAGAGTCCCGACGTCACGTGAACAGACCTGTACAATAACGTGTCTGGTCCAGGCGCGTCTCTAGGATTTGGATATATCCGGGGCTTAGCCAGTGCGAGCGTTGGGGGGGAGAGTGAGAGTGTGCTCACCTGTGTGCGCGGATGTGTCGGCGCGTATCACGGCAGAGCGATGCGCGTTATGGGAGCGGCGGCGCTGGGCTTAGCCCAGAAGAGTGAAGCAGCGAAATGTGTAGACATAGAAACACTCTCAGACAGCAGCTTGCTGTTACGTGCGCCTGCTGCCAGTCTGACTCCGCTGTTTTGGGTGAATGACGTCACGTGCGACCTGGAGGTGTTAACCACTTGTGTACCAAATCTTTTTTTTTTGTTGGTTGAAAACATTCGGGGCTAATGAAAAAACATTCGGGGCTTTAGCCCCGGGTTTTTTAGCCTAGGGACGCCACTGGTCTGGTCACGTGACTGTCCGGACTGACCGCTCCGGTATATGTGAGCTTGTCTATACATGTCTGCGTGGAACCAGTTTCAAAGCACTTCAATAAAATCGTGGTTATTAGATGAAGTGTGTAGCACGTGACCCCTCAGGTGTCTTAACCCACCTGCCACTAATGAACCTATAACACGAGCGTTAGCTAAACATTACCTCAGCTAACATATGTAAAGTAAGCTAATGTTAGCTCGTTCAACACAGAAACCGACAACCTACGTTACATCGACGATGTTAAAGAAACGTGAAAACACTTAACCATCAGACAGCTAAGTTAACTTACTCTTGACGCCCAAGGCGACACAGAACTGCAGAACACCATGCCTCGAATACAAAAGTAGCTACCCGCTAGCTCACACGAGGCGAGCTCAACTCCTCACCAGAGAGCCGAGTAGAAACCTCAGTGTCACTAACGTTGCCCGTTCAATACAACTTTACTCTCTGAAATTAAATTAAGTTGGCATTCTTACCTCAAGAAGAGTTGTCATGTCAGGAGGCTGTCGTTCCCTCTGTGGCGTTTCCTGAGTCACTGAAGCCGGAGAGCAGCGCGCTGCCCAAAGTGCGGAGAAGAGGCGCGAAACCGGGTTCAACAGTTCAATCTGCTTTTTGTGTGTTGATCGCTGTGATCAGACTGATCACTGCACCTGGCCTCTCCTTTGAACTCTCTCTCTGTTGGACGGGCTGTCTGTCTGTCTCTGTCTGTGCTGTTTTCTTCTCTAGTAACTAGATTCTTAGAATAATACAATAAAATAGTAGGACAGGATATATTACATTTAAGAAGTTAAATAATAAAGGAAATAAAAAATAATAAAAAAATGAAAGTAAATACAGTGTATCTAAGTGTATATAAAGTGAAAGTGGTGCAATGTTCATTGATGTTGTTCAATTTGAGGAGGATCTGGCCAGAGGTGATTTATTGTAAAGTCTAATAGTTGCCAGGAAGGTTCTCCTGTATCTGGAAGTTTCTCCTCTATCAAGAATGTTCTCCTGTTTGTCCTTGTGAAGCAGAGCTAAAGCAGTCTGTTGGAGAACGTGCTCCGCTGTCCCTGCAGTAGGTGGTGGAGAGGGTGGTCCGGTTCTCCAATATGGACAAACATTTCTTCATGTCCTCCTCTCCACCTGTTCCGGATAGTCCTCTTTGCCAATGATGGAGCCGGCCTTCCACACCAGTTTAGTGAGTCGGTTGGTTTTCTCCAGTTACAATGCTGCTCCCCCAGCAGAGTACGGAGAAGTCCAGAGCACTGGTCCAACAGACTGGTAGAACATCATAACTGAGATTTGTCATATATTACAAACATTTGAGGACTTGTGAACCTTCAAAGGAGTGCATTTTTTGTCTTCTCGGTTTTTAAACCACTACCAAGCAGGGATACTAAGTGCTAGATATTGCCAGCCGGTTGGGCCCCATTTGGGAGTAGTTACAACCTGGAAAAGAAAGCTAAGCTCTGACATGTTGAGAAAAAAAGAAGCTAAAATCAGCCCAAACTCTTAACAGGGTCTCAGATTTACAAAGCCTCTTCAAGTCCTGGATTTCAGACAGCCAATTAACTATTGTGGGTGTTTTGGGGGAAATTTCACCCCATCACCTCATTGTAGGCCCTGTCTTGAGTGTTTGTGTTCAATCTTGGATATCCAGGACTAATATTAAGGAGATTATGACAATTTTTGCACTTGTCAAAAAATATGCGATTATAAGAGAATAAGGCCCAATTTGACCCTTTGGACCTTTTTGGCGGCCCTTAACTTGCAGCTATCAGTCCCAAACTTTAGGGTATTCATATTCAGATGTCCCTCTTTAAATCTGAAGATGATCCACATATCTGAGTTGGTGGAAAAATTAACTAAAAGACTGGTTTTAAGGATTTTCCTCGTCAAGATTTTGGAGGCGATTTCACCCCATGACCTCAATGTATTATATTTAGGTAAATATAATATGTAAGACAAATAGGAGGTTAAGGGTCAGTTGGCAGAGTAGTGTGTTTGTGTGTGTGTGTGTGTGTGTGTGTATGCATGTGTGTGTTTAAAAAGATGTTAGTGTTTCAGAATTTATTTTAATTCATTCATTATCAGTTCTGATTACAAATATTGGACACTGGACACAACAGCAAATACTCACGGTCGCCCTATAATGCTCCTCTAAAGAACAAGTATCAAAACGTATCATTATTTCTTCTACTTTGTACTCTTAAAAAAACTGCAATATGTTTATTGTAATGAAAAAAGTGAATTTGTATGTCATTTAAGAAAACTGTAAAAATGACTGTATTAATAATAGTCATTTTTCTTTACAAAAATGGGCAACATTTTTTATTTTGTATTATTAGCATAATACTTAAAGTAACAGTTGGGTTGTTAATTTACAGATAATGTCTGTAATTTCACCGAGTTTTGAATATAATTTTATTTAATCAATCCTGAAAGCTACCCTGAACCGGTAACCTAGTTTGCTAAGAATAAATCCAGCTTTATGTACCGGAAAGTAAGGTGTGGCGCAAATTCCTTGGGCGGAAGTGTACGGCGTTTAAAACTGAAGAGTTTCCATTGAGTAGAATTTATTAATTTTTCGACATTGTTGACTTTACTCATAAAATATGATTAAATTCTACTCAATGATTTTGAGCTGATATTATTCAAACAAAAATGAGTAAAATGCAATTGATAAATAATTCAAATTGTATTAAATCAACATAATAATATGCCAAACTCCACAAACACATATTTTTTATGTAAAGGTTACTAGTATTTATTGAGTAAATATTAATTGAGCTCAGTCCCACTTTTTTGAGTGCAGTTATAGACTTATTATAAACGGCATCCGGCTGTTAATTCATCTATTGTTGAACAGTTAATTGTCTATGCCACTGTTGTGTTGCTGTGCTTTTCAAAGTGAATAAAGGTTTCAGCACAGGTACTTTGTCCACCGATGTTTTTGTTGAAACAGCACACCAGCAGTTCAAGAAACAGGTGTTCAGGCTCCACATGACTGTTTAGACAGATGATTTCAGTGCACCCGCCCCTCCGCCACACACACACATACACACGCACCTACACACACACACACACACGCACGCACGCAAACACACACACGCACACACGCGCACTCACACACAGACTGACTTTTCAGTCATGTGATGAAAGAAACAAAGAGAAAATAGCCTAAAAGTCAAAAGACGCTTTACAGTGAAGCAGGTGGCTATATTTCTTTGGTGACCATTATTCAAATATAAGGAGTGAAATGATGTCTATACTTTCTTTTAATTCTTTGTAAATTCTTTTTTTCTGTGAACACTGAATTACTTTAATTGTGACCGGCAGATTCATTTGTCAAGTGTCTCACACTGGGAAAAGGAGCTGTCTTTACGTTTCTATTAGTAGAATATGTGTTGTATTAAAAAAAAGATATTGCTTTGAATTAAAGTGGTGGGAGTCTTTCTATTCAAAATATTATTATTAGTTGTTTCAACTGAAATGCTACACAAAGCCAATGCATTTGTTGGATACAAGCGCCAGAGTCTGGTTGATTCATGCCCTCAGTGTTGGCTCTCAACTCACTCGCAGTTCATTAGAGCCTTGTTGGACTGAATTGATGACAAAGTTCTGCACAGGCATTCAGAGGGACAGTTTCTCCGTTCAACAAGAAGGAAACCCTCTCCCTCTGCGAGCAGATTATTGTTTACATTTAATCATTTCTCCAACCTGACATGCAGGGATATAATTCCAGATGTATATATATATATATATATATATATATTTTTTTTAAGATGTTATCTCCAACACTTTTCTTCAACACAAAAAAGAAATAAATTGAAAATAATGAAAATGGTATGGCTTATAATACATTTGTCACTAACTGGTCCATGGTGCAATATGATCAAAATGTCAATCAGTGCAATTCAAGCAAAAGCTGTTTCTTATCAATATTTAATATAATTTAAAGATAATAATAGCGAGCTGACAGTGAACATGTTCTCTTATAGCACAGTATTTAGGGAATACGTCTACTGCCTGACTTCACGGTCAATGCATCACCTAAACTTATGTCCCTTTGCTGTCACTAAAGAGATAAAAGTGAGTGTTGACGCAAAACAAGTGACAAATGGAGCCCACCAAGTGCTGCATCATGGTAAATGTTTCAAGCACACCGTACTGAAGTGACATACACTCCAAGGTCCCCAAAGCTGTCAGGAGGCTCTAAAATACCCTAGAGATGATTGTTGTTCGAGAAATATTCAGTGAGAGCATTCATAAAGATGGAACATCATTTAGGAAAAAGTAATTTATAAAATAATGGGAAAAGTTATTTTTATTATATGTCATGTAACTTATCATTCACTTGCACAATTTCAAAAAGATTGTTTTTCCAAGAAATATTCCATTGTCAACTTATAAAATGGGTTCATTCATTGTTAGTCAGGGAAACAACAGGAATCTGATTGCAGTTCATCGTTGACCTGATCAGACTTTACAAACTATTAATATTGTATTCATTTTTTGCTAGAATTTTAGGGTTGGTCCTCTCCACTTGTACTATACTTTAAATATTCACAAAAGCCAAAGCCGTCAAAGGGCTTCAGGGCATTTCTGCGGATTAGCTAAAGTTACCAGGGCATTGTTGTCAGAGAGATACACTGCTGTTAATTTTAAATTCATGGTGGTAAAATTAAATTGCATTGACTGCAGTAATATAAACTAAGACCACCTGGCAGAGGGAAAGAATAAATGGTATAACTCAACAGAAATTCGTTTTTAAGAAGACATTTGCATTTCTCTAATTGTCTTTCAAAATATTATTTTCATGGCATTTCAGCTTTAAAAGACAGTTCACACTTCAGTGAAAAGTAGAATGACAAGGGAGTATAGAGATGTGACAAGCAGATGGTCCTGCTGTTTCTTACTACAAAGACATGACATTTACATGTTTGGCGCCCTTCCGATGAAACTTGGAAGATTTTCCAAGACAACATAAATTGTCCTTTCAAAGATTGTTTTTTTAACTGTGCACTTGAAGCATCTCGTGTTTGATTCACACAAAGGGCTTGTTCTAGCATATATATGCCCCTTTAACATTGCTTTCCATTTGAAAATGTTGCATGGTGGTATCATTTGAGTCTGTAATTACATTCCTCAAAAAACAAAAGCCATAATTTCAAATACGCCACTTAACGAGTTTTCCCTGGAAATTCTTCTATCCAGCTGGAATGAGATACATTGTGTCTGTTACAGATAAAACAGTTTATTAAAATAAGGGAAGATTGCCACCTGGACAGCTGGCTCACAGTGTCCAACAGAAAAGATCAATGTTTGACATCAACATTTTTAAACAATGGCAATACAATGTGAATACACACATTTACCTCCTTGTCACGAAATGAGCAAGGGTGATAACCGAGTTAACTAATTTACCATCTTTGGCTCACATTTCTGATATATTGGTCATTCATCTTGCTTACTTGTATTACTATCCTCCATACACATTTATGTTTTTACATTTTAAATTCCTTCTGTGAATATCTTGTGCTTATATTGAACATTCATGTGACAGTTGACGAACACCCTTGACTTCGTATCGTTAACTTAGTGAGCTATGAGAAGCGTTAGTTAACGTTAACTTAACTCTTAACATTAACACTTAACTTCTGTCATCTTAACTAAAGGGAATTGTGGCATTTCCAAAAGTGTTCTCATGCTTTTATGACACGTATACCAGTTTAGAAATAGCTAGCTAAATCACCGTGAACAAGGATGTGTTAAGAGAACAACGCATGCCCCATCAAACAGACAGCATGAAACGATGACAGATTGCGAGGTTCAACCATTTTTCCAAAGAGAGGAGCGTATGGGTGTGGTCCATCAAACCGGCATTATGGTACAATGTATATTCGACAAGCAAATAAGAGCTGTCAGCAGAAGTTATGGCAACCTTTGAACCATACTATCGCATCCGTATGGAGTTGACTTATTTGTATTCCATCTCCAGGACAACATTATATTTTTGGACGTAAACTCAAGTAAATTTGTGCATTCTTAGCTTATCTGCCCTATATTGGCGGTTAGGATCCAAAGAAATAGGCTAGCCCTAAAAAGCCTCTTTTCTGCTTAATATTTTGTTTCGGCTGCCTCTATGAATCTGTATTCTCAGCATTTTCTCGAAAGTAAGTGCTGCAGATAGTCTTTGCCAGATTTAACTACAGATAATAAGATAATTGTACATAAGTGGCAGGCATACACACTGTATTCTCATACTGTTAACAATTGCCACTTTCAAATATAAAATATGTGCCATAAACATTTTGCCATTTTTGCTTGCCACTGCTGGCATCTCAGAAAATGTGGTCAATCTTGTATATTTGCTTATCAGATTCAGGGGTATATTGATCTAACTGAAACTGGTTTCAGTAGAGGTATTCATGGCCTGAACATATCACCCAAACACATTGACTCTAGGATTCCGTTGATACAGTTGCTGCAGGATGAAGTATAATTTGTTCTCCCCGCGTTTCAGTGTATCCATATAATCTGTTCATAATTTTATATTGAATTTTTTCCCCACAATTTGTTATCAAAAGTAACATAATGCCATCAAGTCACATCACTGATCAGCGATGAAGATATCAAGGTTGAGCAGAAGCTGCATACAAACCATCTGGTTTTAATGTGCTGTGACCAACACTATGCTCTGAAATCTGTTAAATTGCAAAAGGCTTTAAAAACGTCTTTTGACAAACAAATCAGGTAACTCTCTTCTGATGTTGTATTCTTGATGTGCTAAAGGTGACAAATACAGCCCTCTCCTTTTGGGGTTTTTGTGTGTTTTTGTGTGTATTTGTGTGTGCGCATAATTGTATGTGCTTTTTCATTGTGTGGGATTGTATTGGTACAGGACGTGTATGAACGTAATCTCAGCAAACACTAATGTTTTGGACAAGCAGTTGTTTGTCTTGAATACAACCACAGTATTGGCTGTGTTCAGATTCTTCTTTATGCCAGTCAAGTCCCTATTGTTAAAGGACTTTAAATGCAAAACACCTGCCCGTTTTCCTGTTTTATCGTCGACTAACTTGACACATGTCAAAGTAAAAGACAAAGAAAGCCTACCGTGAGTCAATAATCTGTATGCAGACAAAACTATTGATGTGGACCTTTCATGTGCTTATAGAAAACCATTAAGGAGTTTCATTCATCATTTCTGAAAGCTCACCTGTGCATGAAAGCTTCCAGCGGCTTATGGAGACAATAAAAGTAAAGAATTAAAAAGAGACAATAACATGTCAGTTTGGCCTGCAGCTATAGGATGTCTTGAAATATGATCACATAATTGAACCATCTTTTGAAATTTAATGAAAGAAAAGTTGGTCGGTGGCAAACTCACTGAGTATGAGTCACCACAGAGAGACAGTTTCACTGTATGAAACTGGCTCTCTTTGATATCGACTCAAGCACTCAGTGGTTTGGGATAAACTTTGAACCTGAGGCCCAAGAGCAGACATGAGCACTTTAATTAATGTGTCAAATCAAAATTAAGTCAATTTATTGGAAACTTTAAATGCAAGATCTCATCTCTCATATAATACGTATTAACTTTAGAACAACCTCGTGGACACACTCCATCTCTTTAAGGATCTTATTAAAGCCAATAAATGAGACTTTTGTGTTTTGTCTTTTCAAATGTTGGTATTACACCAGTTATTCGTAGACTGCAACTAACGATTATTTCACTATCACTTAATCTGCTGATTATTTGATCAATTAATCAGCTAATTATTTGGTCTACACAAAAAGGCCCATTTAAATGTATTGCCCAAAGTTATGTCACCAAATGTTTAGTCTGACAGCCAAAAAAACAAAGATATTCAATAAACTGTGATGAAAGTCAAATTCAGAAATTGAAGTGAAGCATCACAATCAAAAGTAAAATATTTGACCCTGGATGACATTGTTGCACTGTGATGTACACTGTGTTGCACCAACAATATTTGTACATCCTGCATTGGATGTTGTCGATATTGGACATTTCTGCAGTCTGTACAAAAAAACTACACTTGCTTTCCAGTACATTACATTGTGGGTGTTCTTAGCAGCCTGCTCTCACATGATAGTTGAGGTTGTGGTGCAGCTTCATTTACGCTAAATTAGAAATGAATTTACAAACTCACCCCATATCACTAGATCAGGTATCACCTCAACAACATACAGCTATGCCACCAAAAGTATTTTTAAGTCATGTAAGCTCCACCTATTCCGCTCACCCAGTCAGTGCGAGGAGGTCACATTAAGTTTTCAAAATGAAAGGACAAATTTGAAAGGGGACCAAGCGCTTAAGGGACACAGCTATTGGACATATTTGGAACTGTTTCTGCAGCGTCTAAAGAGTGGATGAGAGGTGGATCTGATACTATTATTTTGCTGGGACAGAAGTATCAACATGGACTATAGGTAACATGGGTTGTGTGATCTTCACTGCAGAAACCAATGCAGCTGATTAAAACAATTCTGAAATTAAAGAAGGATTAAGATAATATACACCAATCAAATGTAAGTCGTCTATTTTTCAAATCCTCCTTGATTCACAAAAGTCTTGACAATTTCCAACATCTTTCTCAGCAAGCCTCTTTTAACAGGCTACGGTACACGGCTTCTATGAGGGCACGTTGCCAAGATGCATGATAAATGTGTTTGCAGTTTTGAAAGGTTGCATGAATTAAGTTGACCTACCTTCCCTGTGCAAGGTAGTAATGTATTCTGAATAAATTACATGAGCTTAATTTTTTTATTTAAAGGCATGGGCATAAATGAATTTTAGATTTATTTTTTATTTTATTGGGTTGAATTTTTAGAGTGTCCAAATAAATGGTGACCGATTAATTAACTGGTAAGAATGTTCATCATTCCAATTAGTAACAATATAAAGAATTTTCAATTTCAGAAACTTTGGAGCCTCAATGTCACCGTGGCTATTTATAGTCTAACCCTTCCAAAAGTAATTACTCAAGTAATAATTTAATTTTGTCTCAATAATTCTAGGCATGGGGAAGCATGACTGCACACTTTTATACTGTTATAATTCAAGGCACAATATACTCTTTATATGGAGTACTTCTCCTGACACTGGGCGCTTAAAACTGTAAGAAGGGTGGAACTGTTTAGATAATTCCATTGCCACGTATGTTTGGATTCCCTGCTAAATGAAACAGAGGCTCATACCATGAAAGAGTTGATTTTTATTTTATAAACTGCTCATGCGATTTTTATACTTCAAATAAATACACACAGTGACTTTTAAGAATTCATTGCCCCTCTTATCATTAAGATGAAGAATAGACAAGAAGAAATACCTTGACATGTTTCTCAAGTTGCAGCAAGAATAACTGACAGGACTGATTATATTGTGAAATTTACAATAAAATGACTCTCACATTGGCCATGATAGGATATGGGGTAGTAGAAACATAGTTATTGGTTAAGACTAATGTAAAGCTAATATATGCGCTTCATAAAACACACTGCAGTGAGCCACTGCTCAGACAGCAGTATTAATCTGGAATTTTGCATTTGACTTGAGGACTGCTACCATCAGCACCAAAGACGGTGCTTGCTTGTGTGGGCCACTGCAGAGGATAATTGATAGTGGGTATTACCCCACTGATCTGCTTTACACATGGGAATGCAGCTATGTGCACTCCACCCTAATTTCCAGTAACCTATTTCTAGTTGTTCAGCTAATTTCAAGCTCACTGTACCAGATGAGTTTTCCAGATATACTGGATGAAAAATGAATGTCAGTTTGATTGCCTTGTGTCCAATTATTCTGATAAGTTGATGCTTTAAAAATGCCAAACCAATTATAATAAATGGTAACAGTTATAACAACGCATTTGAAATGCATAAGCACATTTTTCTGCTCATGCTTCTGTGGTTTTATAAGCCATTTTTCTCACGGATGGTATTATATGAAACTTAAACTTCAAGGATAGCTGACCCTAAATGTGTTTTTCATCAGACGTATGCCAAAGCCCACTGGCCCTATATAGATAGATAGATAGATAGTGTGGTATATTATATACGACAATAGATAGATAGATAGATAGATAGATACATTATTCATCCCATTGTCAGAATTTGTTTGAAGCAGCAGCAAACATGTTTACATTAAATACAATAAAATACAATAGCAGTGCAGGACATATTACATTTAAGAATTTCAATAATAAAAGGAAATGAAAATTAATGTGTATACAGTATATCCAAGTGTATATAAAGTGAAAGTGGTGCAAGGTTTATTGATGTTGTTCAATTTGAGGAGGATCTAGCCAGAGGTGATTTATTATAAAGTCTAATTGCAGTTGCAGGATTTTTCTCCTTTAAGATGAAGCAGTCTGTGGGAGAACGTGCTCCGCTGTCCCTGCAGTAGGTGGTGGAGAGGGTGCATGGTCCGGGTTATCCAATATGTACAATCATTTCTTCAGTGTCCTCCTCTCCGCCATGTGTTCCTGATAGTTCAGTTTGCAGCCAATGATGGAGCCGGCCTTCCTGACCAGTTTAGTGAGTCTGTTGGTGTCTCCGGCTCCAATGCTGCTCCCCCAGCAGACTACGGAGAAGTACAGAGCACTGGTCCAACAGACTGGTAGAACATCTCCAACATCTTGTCTGTGAGGTAGTCAGTGATCCAGGAGACGG
Source organism: Pseudoliparis swirei (assembly GCF_029220125.1). NCBI lineage: Eukaryota > Metazoa > Chordata > Actinopteri > Perciformes > Liparidae > Pseudoliparis > Pseudoliparis swirei. The sequence continues at coordinate 11,061,546 of NC_079404.1, forward strand.
TGGACACGTTGACCCCCACCACCCACAGCTTCTCACTCAGCAGCAGTGGTTGGACGGTTTTGAATGCACTGAAGATGTTAAAGAAAGTGATTCTCACGGAGCCACAGGTTCCATCCAGGTACGATTGAGCCCTTTGCAGCAGTTAGATGATGGCGTCGTCCACTCCCACATGAGGATGCAGCAAATTACAGAGAGTCGACCTAGATTGTAGTGTTGGACTCTGCTGCTTCTGTCTTGCCTTCCTGACCCACCTCCAGTAAATATTACATTGTACACTTCACTAAACGGATGTAACAGTACAGCACACACAGACAATATACACACGCATGGAAATATCAACAGAGACCAGCTGCTCGCGCGCCACCGCGGTGACGTCAACGTGAGCACGTGGTTTTTTTATTGCAGGAAGTGAAGATGGCGGATCAGCAGTTGCTCGCCGAGTCGGCGCTCGGCTGGTCTATTTTCACCTGTATACTTCTGGTAAGCAAGTTAGAGGTTATCTAGTTAGTGGTTTCATTAAGTTCGGTCTGTTACGCGCGTATTGTGAGGTGTTTCAGCGGATGGAGCTATTGCATCTATAAGGTGTGTCAACGTCGACATTGTGTTTTGGCTAACATTAGCCACTACACGGTTTCCTGCTGGGTGCAGTTTAGTATCGGTGTGTATACATTACTATTAGAACCAGGTAGGAGTGTGAAACACAACTACGAGAGAAAAAATGAGGCTTATTTTAATATAGTGTACAGAACATTAACATCTACGTTGATACCTCTCGCCAGCAGCGTCCATCTGCGTAGTGGCGTAACCTAGTTGGGTTTCAAAATGCGCTTTACACGAGTTATGCTCTCCAAGTTGCTGCTGCTGAAACACAGCAAACATGAGTCAGTGTTCCCACCACGGATACCGCAAACAGGTACGCGTCTGACCTCTAAAGACTTCACCGGCAACGTGACTTCACTGTAAGTCTTGGAGTTGGTCGGCCAGGTAATCTGTCGCCCAGTATAGTGCTCATTATCTCAGCTGTCACTCAGTCACGTGGCCAAACCAGAAGCCGAGCAGAATAGGAGCATTAATGCCTGGATGCTCTGCTTCCCCTCGCCACCACACTAGCAACCCTTCTATTTGAACACACATTGCAATGCTTCTTATTGAGATGCAAAGCCTGCGTCATTACCTGGCAAAACAAGCAGCCAGAGGCTTAAGGCTGCAGGTCCTTAATTGATCCTGTCCTTGAGTGGCAGGCCTTGATCTAAAGGGACTGGTTTTAGCAGTGTCCTCACTTCTTACAGCTTGTGTGCCTTGAATACGCCCTTGTCAATTCGGAGACCCTTATTTGCTTCTTTGTCTCGGGTTTCCTGCCAGTTACAATGACGGCCCCTCTCTTTTTTGTATTTTTGCACGTTAGGCAGCAACATAATGCTTCCGCAAATTCATGAAATAATTCAAAGTTGAAAACTAAAAACTTTATTGCATGATTGTCTATTATTTCTGTCAACGTTGTGTTATTTCCTTTAGTCCTTAACAATATCAGTGAGTCTGTGGAGGGAGTTTGGTATATTCAGGCACTTCAGTGTACGATTCCCTGCTTGTGTTAACACTTCGGTTTGAGCAATTATTTTTGGCAATTGTTCAATAGAATAGAAATACAGCACCGCAACAGTGATCATTGCACACACAAAGGTAGATTATATATCATTTTGTTTTTAAAGTTGTTTCAACCCCTGTGTCTATTTAATAATGTATGCAATTACATCTTTAATATTTTAAATTGTACTGTTTAAAGGCTTTAGTTAAATAATAGATGGATTTCCGCCAGCCAACACTGATGAAAAGTTCACCCACATGTACACTATACACTCAGTGTGTAGACTTCAAGTTTTGGATCAGTGAGAATATTACTTGCACACATTCTTATTGTCCTTCAAATTTGTATCAATCTTGAGTTGTTTTAACTTTATTATTAAATGTTTTTTTCTCTGTTAGGTAATCCTTGCCTTCTGTTGGGTCTACATTCGGAAATTTCAAAGTCGGCAGGAGAGTGAAGTTGTTTCAACTATCACTGCAATATGTGCCCTCGCCATTGCTTTGATAACTTCAGCACTTCTACCAGTGGATATATTCCTCGTCTCATTCATGAAGTATCCCAATGGTACCTATAAGGTTAGTATCTGTTATGCTAACCACCAGTAAAATCTATTGGAGAAACGTTAACGAGTTGTCCTGAGGCAGCTTTTAACTTTGCCGGGTAATTTTCTTAGAATTAGACAAAGTGGACATTGTTTTAGTCCAATCTAAAAGCTAATGCATTTCTGGGCTCATACTGGTTTTTTTTGCAAAGTCATTGCATTTGCTTCTATCTATTTGAAGATTTAGCAGTGTGTAATAGCGTCTCAATTTGAACAGCAGGTAATTTCTTTGTTTTTGTGGGTTGTGAGCGGCTGTGTTTGCTCAGGGTTTTTTATGTACCACTTATTCATGACAGTAAAGGCTGCACATGTTAACTCATCAAGGACATAACTCCTTTTTCATCCCTTACTCATTAATCAGACATGATATCTTGGTGATCTCTTGGTGAATTATACTTTACTTTAAGAAGCACAAAAGCAAGTGGTGGCTTTTTTTCAAGTAATTTGCCCAATGTTAATCAGAAAATTTTAAATAACAATTTGACCTCCTTATGAGAAAATCCCATGAGAGCATCTCTCATTGCAGTGAGTCATATTACTGCATAGATGGACACATACTGTAGAATTAATTCTAGTAAAATACAACCTTATGTTGGACATTTTCCCACAGCTGTGCTATACATGAATAAAAAGAGATAAATTCTCCATATTTCCCTCTGTGTGTTTGTTAGGGCTGCAACTAACGATAATTTTAATAATCGATTAATCTGTTGATACATTTTTAGATTAATCTGATAAAAAAAACACATTATTTTTCAACCCTTTATTCAAAAACAGAACTGACAACGCTTTACTGGTGCGAGTTTACTCGCACGACTATTTGTGGTTTAATCGCGTTATTCGCGCCGACGAGGGGGCGTGGCTTATCTCCATTAATTAGCCATCCACCACGGAAGAAATAACCACTATTTCTGCTTTATACTTGTGGAAATCCCACAAACGTCGTAACATCTAACGCCCCCGTGTTCGGGTTCATAACATCACCCGTAGGCTCACACAGCTCGGTGACTTTCACACCGACTCCGTATGAATGACTTCCGCTTCCAGCTCCACTAGAGCAGCAGCAGCCAGTTAGATTCATCAACAACAGGGCATCTCAGCGCTGATTGGCTTTCGCAACGCATCGTTATGGTCTGTCCTCTACCTCTGCTCTGCTCTTTTTTGTTGTTGCTCAACTTAACTTTTTTAATACTCAAACATCTCCGCAATTTATTAAGTGGCGTAATAATCGCCCGACACAATGAATCGATAATGAATTTCATTATCAATTTGTGCCAACTATTTTAATAATTGATTTTTATCGTTGTTGCAGCCTTAATATTAATTAGTACACTATATGTTGTACTTTTGAATGTTTTTTTGAATGATCTCTAATCAAATTGATCTTATTGATTATTATACTTGTGTCATTTGTTTTGCTGTTTCCCAACTTTCCCAACCATGTACTTTTTCTTTGCCAACATCCAGGAATGGGCAGCAAACAACGAGACAAGAGGGCAAATTGAAGGCACTGTGCTGTATGGTTATTACAGTAAGTTCATTCTGTTAATACTCGTCTATGTGGAAGCACCTTAAAAAAACAATTATATAAATATACACACACACACACACACATATACATTTGTTGACAAAATAATAACTAGAGAGGATTATTTACTTGTGAATTTTGAAGAAATTAAACTTTCTTTCTCTGAAATTAACTGTTTTACAATCAATGATAAGTGTGCTTCTTCATTCTACAATATCCACTTTTAATTGATAGTCGTGCCAGTTCAATTACAACGAGGACCCACACAGCAATCTTGGTGGGTTAACGCCTTAACTCTGGGATTTACATTTGCTCAAAAACTACATCAACATATCCGTTTACAAACTCTCACACAGTCTCACGCTTGCTCAGGCAAACTATCTGTGTGAGTCCTGTTGTGTTTTAAATAGTAAGGTTTGAGTGAAATTACATGTGTTTGGGAGGTATTACTAGAAAATTGAGACTTGGATTACACCACATGAGTTGTGTGAGAGTTACTTCACTTTGGCCCAGCAAGTGTTTATTTATGGGCAAACGTTATGAACATACAAACGGATACACACCCACCTACACACAAATCTACACACACCTACACACACCTACACACACACGACTGAACATATAACCTGCAAGTCGAGATAATGGAAAGTACCTTTAAAAAAATGCATTGTTTTCCAATATATATCAAACATTTACAGCGTTTCCTGGCAAAATGACAATTGGAATAAGAGGAATGTGTCAAATAGCAGGCAGCTTACACTAGTCAACCAACACTGTCAATAATATATTACATTTATTGTTGCATATTAAGGAGGCTCAGAGGTTTTTCATTGGATGTGACAGCAGATGGAGCAAACACACACACACACACACACACACAGTATTCCCATCTCTATATTACTGGGGAACACGAGGTGCATTTTTTCATGACCTTCATATGAAGACATTCTAGTATCATTGATACTTTGGCCACTTGGTCTTAATGATAAGCAGCATCACTTGCAGCTTTACACCATTTTCAGTTTGTGTTGTGCATTTCTAAGTCTTCCTCCTTCATGTGAAGGTGGAACAGGATCGACACATCCTGTGCTTATAGATTAAGTTCATGTTTACAAGACCAGAAAGTCAGGATTAGCATATCTGTGGTTAAAACGGCTATCACAAAATACTCTTAGCCGTTGTTGTAACACTCTGATGTGGTCGCAGTTGAGCACCAATTTAAAGACGAGTCACTTTCATTGGCAATGGCTCACGTTAGATTGCCTTCATAGATTGTCGTATTTAGGTTTGAATTGTGGTTGTTTTTTCTATAACCTGTAGGAAGGAAAAATAACATTTGTATCCTTAAAGGGCACATGGGACCCATGGGTTATTTACATATGTGTGTTCACTTAAAGCGATTGACATTTGTCTGATGCTGCTACTGGTTTCACAGTACACCTTTATCAATTTTATTTGTTCATGAAATTTGGTCGCCTCATGCAAGTCAAGCAGAGCTCAGCCCAAATTCAGCCTGAACAGAAGTCCAACAAACCAGAACAAGTGAAAACACCTGGGCAGGGCCTTTAAAGCATGACAAACAGGTTAATGGACATCATAGCTTGTGTTTAGAGATTGTTGATCTCAACAGGACGTACCTGTTTAAATATGGGTTAAATACAACAACAACATTAGAGATGCACTGATACTTTGGATTTTTATATCAATCCGACGTCAGTGTTTAATTACTAAATTGTATGCAGAATCATTCTGTTGTGTGTAAGGCACAACACATATTTACTTAGTATTTATTAAAGTGTTATTATCCATCAATCCAGCTTTTTGAGCAATCTGTTAACAGTATTGGATATCTCTGATAAACAAATGTAGTTCGTCTTTATTTTCTCTTTCAGACTTGTACTAAGTGTTTGTTTACAATCTTTGCAATCATTTCAGGGCTTGTGTTCCTTGCCCTATTCAACTTGGCGAAACAAAGCGACAACAAACAATCTCAATATATAATTTTTTTCCTCTGCAGAAGTCGAGATAGTGTTGCTTTCCAAGAACAACTCTTGGCTCTGAAGACTTGTTTTTGGCTTGAGGCATACTGGGTTGTATCGTTTGTCGAGCGTTCAGTCATCTTTGAATTGTCCTGCACGAATCTCTAGCTATGAGAGAGGGCAGGTCCAGTCCCCAAGGATCATGCCATAATTCCAGTATTTGAGTGTGGTTGCAAATCATGTGGACAGTATCTCGGCCATTTGGCTGATCAATTCCTAACTGAAAGCTATTAGTGCTCCTGAAATTTCTTTATGATTGTCACATTATAGGATAACATGAGTTTGTTGTCATAGATAGGAGCAAATTCAGTCATGCCAAAGACACTAAATCACACGTTTCCTAACAGATGCTGCCTTAAAGTGCCTGTCAGCAACACTGTTATGTACCTTCTGTTCAGAAATGCCAAATGCAAGGAAGACAGGCTCTCCCCTCGCCTAGACAGCCCAATCAAAGAAACCACTTTCCCTCGTAGAATGACATCAGAAAAATTGGCTTTCACAGTCCATGAACACTGCACATGAATCCAGCATTCAAAAATACGATTTCCTACACAAGATACATTTTCTCTGTTACCATTCTCAGTTTGCATTAGACATCCCCTTGAACCCACGCTTTTATGGAGAATTGATAAATCTTGAATGCAGGACTGTTTCTCGCTAGTAGTTTAATTAATTCAATGAACAAATTGCTTGGAATCCATGTTTATGCTGCAACAGTCACACTGTTGTGAAATCTGAAGACACAATCGATACTTGTTTTGAGTGGCTGCTTAAGTTGCTGTGCATCATACCCCACCTCATGCTATGTCCTATACAGTCTTATTCCACATGCATGCTTCTATTCTATACTGTGTGCGAAGTAGGCATTATATTACAGACATAGTTAATTCAAACCATTCACAGCAAATTCATATATATTTTGTTTTCCAAGACACCACACTGCATTCTGGGGGCTAGGAGAGGGATAAGAGGGAGAGGCTTGAAAGAGTTAGCTACCTGCCTCAAGCCTGTGATTAAGTGATCATAGCTCTGGGAGTGTGTGGTGCAGAATAATCTGCCTGTGAGTTTGTTGTGGTCTTGTAACCTTTGGCTGTTGATGAGGAAGGTCGAGTGCTTGTAAAACGGCCTAAAATACTAAAAAGGGAGCCTTCCAGATTTTATTGACGTCGTGCGAAGTTCCTCAAAGCATATATTGGGAATAATGTTAGTGCATTTTAAATTATTGCAATTGCATTTCGAGCTCAGGCATAACACATAACATACGTTATATCATATATTGCGTTGAATTGCTACAGATTGGCTCCTGACTGTGATCATTTGCCCAAGCTCGTTCAAGGTAAATACATACTTTACATACTAAGTCAAATGATGCACATTCATGATGTAGATCTATTTGAATAGTAAAAAACATGTTTGTGACATTTTGAGGAGACTGTGATTTGGGCAAAGTCATACATTGCTGAAAAATATATGATTTTTGCTAATTGTTTTCCCCGGCTATTTAACCATCCGGTTATTGATGTTTATGTACAACCAGGGACTCATTCCTCTCTCCTTATTGAAGGACATTGTTTTTTTATTTGCCAGTAGGTGGAGACCAAGCTCCATGTGTCTCCTTACAAATATAACTTAAGAAGTAGAATTTTATTTATGGCCACATTTGACAGCACTGTCTATTTGTCTCTTCACAAATGGAATAGCGACAGGTTTGAATTCAAGATCTCATATTTTTTGTATTTTACTTCAAGGTGATTGACTTGCATTCAGTCGTGATCACAGCTATTAACCATATTGAGTGATTTAAAAATGTCTCTTCTTTGTTTAGTTCATTTCTGACACAATTTAATGGCCTTATACGACAACTTCTTTCAGTTGTTGGTTCAGAAATATGTACATTTACTGTCTACTGTCAAGGGCACAATGTCATCTTTTCTGCAGCAGTCTTGAATTCACTTTCCTGCTGTATAATTGCCCTTTAGAGTTTTACAAGCACATTGTTATCACACTGGAGGCAATATAGTGACTAATGATAATATAGCACACTTAAATTTTTGCTTCAATACTGTTACTTTTCTAACCGATTAGTATAATTTTCCTTTATCCACACAATTATACATAATGAGAAAAAGTGAATGATATTATGATATGCATGCAGTTTAATCTGCATGCATGTTTATTCTGACGCATTATCAATTTCTGTGAAAGCTCCCAGTTGCTCAGACTCCTTTTCTTGTGAAGGCTACAGTACATGTTACCAGTAACATCATAAGTAGGTCAAGTAAATGCATGTCAGTTGTGTTGCATCTTACATGTATACACAAATGTGCACAAGGACAGTTAATTGCATCAGAATGCATTTTGAGGTTGAGCAAACTGTGATGAAGAGATACCGGCGACATCAAAACAAAACTAATGGCAAAAAATGGGTCGTGAAAATATTCTGTGGAAGTGAAATGGTAAATATTGACTGTAGCTGAAGGTGCAGTTGATACATTTTACCCAGTGTAATATCAGATACAATCTACCTGCACTTTCAGAGGATATACATATCGGTAACTGAAACACCCACTTCCTTTTAGAGCCCAAATAGCTTTTTGTGAACTTTGACGAGCCCTAAGTTCGAAAGCCTTTCAATTCCAGGCTCTGTCCATTTATACATTTCCTTGAACTGCTTAGTACTTCAAAGCAGTGATGCATAAGGCCCTTAAGCAACATGGCAAAATACCCCTGGGACCTTTAAATAAGTCATTGGCTCTGCTCTCTCTCCCTTTTTAATGCCATTTGTAGGGAAGAGGATGCAATCCTCTTGTAAATATCCTGAAAGTACTTTCTTTTTGTCTGCGATTCTTGTCCACGTCCATAGTCTGACTGAATTTTTTAGGAAAGAGGTCTGGTGCTTCTTTTAAAAGTATTCTTACATTGACAATTTGCAGTTATATTTTGAAGGGCAGTTTGATGAGAACATTGTCCAGCGTTCAAAAGACACTTTTCTTGCCGCAATGTACAAAAACCTCAACCGAGGTAAACATTGTTTGCTCTGTCAGCACTTTAGCCGTATTTTGTTCTTTTAGTGCCGTTAGCACACTAAGATGTATTTTGAGAGCTGTTAAATATCGTATGTTATCGACTTTCAAATACGCCAATAGCAATATATATGGAGTAAGCTAATGTAATATAATGTTTGCCATTCTGATGTACTGCTCAGGCTCTAATATTCTATATTATACCAGTGGGTCTGCCCACTTTTTGCTTTAGTCCAGCTTAATATCGCTTCATCAATTAATTAAACACTCTTATGCTAAAACATTACAAGGCCATCACCAAATGTTTATAGCCACCTTTCTTTAATTTGTTTTGGCTTCCCTTATGACTACATTGGGGTCCATGCTATATTTGAACACACTAACTATATTAAGGATTAAGGGTTAACATTTATTATTCTCTACTCAGTCAGATAACATGATGCAGCATAAAACAATCGCAACATGTTTTCTGTGAACTATCTTTTGAGGAAAGTTGTTTGTGCTCAATCAAGCTATAGAAATAATGTTTCGGACGCTGGACCTTTAGCTCAAGAATCAGTTGATAATGTGATGCATTACCATGTCAATCCTATAAAGCAGGTATACTGTATCGGCTCACTATTTGTATCCTTCAAGGCTACTTGAAATTGATGGTCCCTACTTCCTGCAACAATGCACCAGGAGCCCTGTGGAGTCCATTTGGCCTACTGGGTACACGCTGGCTGCTTTTCAACCCAACAAAATATGCCATTGAGCGATGAAGTGAAACAAAACTATAGAATATGACGACAGCGTGTTTCATCTGGTGACAGTCCGTTGTTAAGCAGATGGCAACAAACTAGCTGGAAATAAGCTATACATAGTCTGTTAGAAGTCTGGATTTACCTGGGTTTACAAGTTGCTGCCATCTTAAGTAATGTTTGAAGTCATCATAATAAGTGTTACAAAAATCTGAATTCTACAGATTTCTGTCCAGAGTCTGTTGGGCAAAAACATGCAAGCTTCTTTTCTTCTTTGTATAGTGTAGAGATGTCTCAGCATATGTGTTATTACAGTTATGACTTTCCCATGGCAGAGGTTGCACACTTCTTTTCTGTTAATCTTTTCAATTTTATCCAATGTATTCCACATTTGCATGGTCATACACACGCATGTGAAACAAGGAAAGTGGAAGCGTGAACTTGTTGATTTAGCCCCGCTCTTTCTTGGCTGTATTCAGATTGTAAACATAGTTCAAAGCAGCAATTACGGAGCGCCTCGGTAACCAAACACAGCGCATGCCACGCACCTGCTGCATCCGCGGTTTGATTCCAGCCATTTCTCCAGTCTGCCTCTACACTGTCCTCTGCCCAGTGAAAGCTGAATACAGCCAACAAAAACTGCTTTAAGGATGACTCCAAAACATACCCGCAGCAAGGAGCCTTGATAATCCATCATCTTATGAATTTCCTTTGTCTTGAATGTTATCAAACATCTGTTTACTCACTCGGCCATCAAAATCAGAGCAACACAGGCAGTCCATTTGGATTCCTTCATGCTACCTTTCAAATTGAGCTTTACTATTCACTTGTGTTGTATCCCATGTTTGCCCCTCCCCCCAAAAATATAGCCTTCCCTGATTTGTTTTTAAACTGAATAGTTTCATTCCTTCCAGCAAGTGTCTGTACATAGATATATTTTCATCAGTTTCTGGAGTCCTTTTGTTTGTCAGTGTTTCTGTGTGAAATCTCACCTGGCATTTAATTTTCACAGAACATTTAATACTGTTTGCCTGTCAGCAAGGGATAAGAGTCCAGGTGCTAATGTCTGTGGAGAGGCACAGCACAGTGAGGACAAGGCTCTTATTGTTCTCATTAAGGGTGAGACTACTGCTCTGTATGATAGTTTTAATGGTTGGAAACTGCCATGATTTATTATTAAAATATAATGAAATATTGACTTCTGCCTATGTTGTTGTCCTCTCACATTATTAACCCAGCTGGCACTCTATTTGTAGATAAAGGCTTTTCTAATCCATATTCTACGACAAAAAACTTTGAGAATATGTTTCATTTGTTTTGTATGACTACATTGGGGTCCATGCTATATTTGAACACACTAACTATTTTAAGGGTTAACACATATTTATTATTCTCTACTCAGTCAGATAACATGATGCAGCATTAAACAATCGCAACATGTTTTCTGTGAACTATCTTTTGAGGAAAGTTGTTTGTGCTCAATCAAGCCATAGAAATAATGTTTCGGACGCTGGACCTTTAGCTCAAGAATCAGTTGATAATGTGATGCATGACCATGTCAATCCTATAAAGCAGGTATACTGTATCGGCTCACTATTTGTATCCTTCAAGGCTACTTGAAATTGATGGTCCCTACTTCCTGCAACAATGCACCAGGAGCCCTGTGGAGTCCATTTGTCCTACTGGGTACACGCTGGCTGCTTTTCAACCCAACAAAATATGCCATTGAGCGATGAAGTGAAACAAAACTATAGAATATGACGACAGCGTGTTTCATCTTGTGACAGTCCGTTGTTAAGCAGATGGCAACAAACTAGCTGGAAATAAGCTATACATAGTCTGTTAGAAGTCTGGATTTACCTGGGTTTACAAGTTGCTGCCATCTTAAGTAATGTTTGAAGTCATCATAATAAGTGTTACAAAAATCTATGAAGTCAAACAAAACCATAGAATATGACGACAGCGTGTTTCATCTTGTGACAGTCCGTTGATGGCAACAAACTGGCTGGACACTCGAGATGCTACATGCAGGATCAGCATCCATAAGTTAGTCTCCCCCCAAAAAATTCAAAATGTTTCATTAGTTTATTTTCTTATGAGTAAATTCAGATCCATGATATATTTGAACACAATACCTATATGAAGGCTTATGGGAGGACAATCAATGATGTATTCCCTTCTCTCTGTCAGGGGGATACATGTACTAAACTTCTGTCCCTAGTCAGGCGTTCTTCACAGTAGATCTGCTTGGAGTAATGGATGATACATGGTAAAGCAGTATGACCTATTCTCTCAGTATGTTAATATGCATGCTGTTAAGAATAATATTACCCATTGCTTTAAGCCACAAGCATATTCCAGCGGCTGCATACTGTGCATGGCTTGCATTTATTGGCTCCTAGTGTCATCCTAAACTCAGTTTCACTGGCTGTAAATGAGTGTAAATGGATGTGTGAGTGGAGCAATGAGCATGTGTTTATTGGAAGTAATGCCTTGTCACAATCACAGCTGGCAAAAAGCAAGCCACGATTACAATGACATTCATTTGTCTGCAGTAGAGAGAGCATTTTGTGAAGTGTAGTCCAACTCACAGGGGGACTTGTTGGTACTTGATGGCGGCAATTAATTCTTGACTGTTAAGGTGGTTTGCCACATGTAGTTTGAATTTTAACTGTGGTACTGATGTTATGGATTAAATGTTTATCAAGACCAATCTTTCAATTTCAAATAGTTGCATAGTTTATCATGCAATAATGGCATGTTTGCAGTTGTTTTTTCTTATGTGTCAGCCTGCATCTCTTATACATTAATGGTTTGAACTCTGTTTTGATTGTGTTTTTAATTTAGCTGACTTTAAATCAAGACCAAACTTATAAATTCAAGCTGTTTTTCTCCTTGCACATTATTTTATTTGGTGTCACTAATGATTCCCGTTATCACCTCACGGCGTCATTGCGTTGTGCCAACCATGTTGTTGAGAACACCTTTGTGACATCTTTCCTTTGGGTTATTTTGGGGTCATCTGTGCTGTCTTCACCAACATCCATTTGCTGCAAAGAGAAAAGCCTCCAGCTTGAAATGGCATATTTCTATTTAAGTGTTTTTTACCCACATCTTCGCTCTATGAATTTCTAATGAATTTTGATGTTGCTATCTTCTCTAAAAAAAGCATTTTGCACAGGAAGAACCAAACAAGCCAAACAAGGCTTGGATCAGAAAAAAGCGAGCCCTTTTACCAAGGATGGCTGTATTCGGTCCACTGTGTCAATCCATGGAGAAGATCAAGGGCTCTAGGAAGAAATCATTTTCTGATTCAGACTTTTTTTTTATTGCAATGGTCAACATTGAAATAAGACTGATTAACTGCTTTGTGTGTTTTACCCAAAGCAATATTAAACGCACCAATCGACAATGATAATGTGTTGAAATACAAATGCTTATTTAAATCGGTTGCTCAGTGCTCTGGATTACAATCAGAACAGAAGTGGCAACATCCTTCTTTTACTCATAACACACACAAGGTAGTATTAATAAGCGATTTTTACAGAAAGCACATAGGAGGGAAAACACCTGAATAAAGACTAATAATTTATTGGCTTGCAATTGTAATTGGTTGTTAAAGTGTGGTTTTAGTCTGCCTTTGGTCCCAAGAGGAAGTCAATTAAATTATTCAACTCAGGAAGTCTTGTCAAACATTATCGGACACCATTTTCAAACTTCGATAGCTGGTTTACATCAGCTTCCGCCCGTTGAACCTCAACTTCTGAAGCAGCAAGCAGCAGACCCAAAGGGACTAGACTATAGGATCAGCATGAATACATTTACTAGCTTGATTAATCTGCTGAATGAAAATAAAAGAACACTATCATACATCAATATACCGGTGGGAGAGTGCAGAGGCAATCAAACACATTTTTATTTATTAAAGATATAGCACTTTTTGGCTAAAGTTAACAGAACAAACTAGTTAATTCGATCATAATTCTATTTCCAGGTTTTGTTTTGACCAACCAGGCAAAACACTAATTGGTAAGATTTGAGGGATCCATGGTGATTATGCTGCTAGGCTCAATGTAAGCATTTATAATTTGTGTGCAACATTTTGGGTTTAATAATGACTTGTATCCCGCTGCTACTGTCCTGCATACATTCTACCTCTTGTACTGTATTTAAACAATAGAGAACAATAGGTCTATACAACAACAATAATAATATTAGTGGGCTGTAAACTTACACGTAACACGAATAGATGGCTGTCACTAAAAATAGGCAGGAAGAATACATATCATATGCAGTATGTTTTGCTTTGGTGTGTGTGTTCAGTAACCTTTAAACACGTACATTAAGCTCTGCAAAGTGGGCGGTGATGGACGTCTTCTGAAAAAACATGTATAATGCCCAAACGTCCACGATACATTTCTTCTATGCTAAACTACCTCTGATGGAAGCTTGCCCCAAGCTTCTTCATGGATCATTTATTTGAGGTTTGAGGTTGGAAAGAAGCCATTAGTAACCCCATTTCACTCCACATGCCCGAGTTGCCCCTCGTCCCTCACTAAACTTTACAGGTTTGTAGTTGAGATCAAAATGAAGGCAGCGTTCGAAGATATGTTCGGTATGGTCCGAGCAAGGGCACTGGAAGTAGGGGGTAGGACGTCTGGAAAGGGCCTTCGCTTTCTGTTGGTTTATATTTGTTATTGTTGTGATTTGTCAACACCATTTTTCAGCTAATGGGAATTGCAGACACACGTAGCAGAAGCACAACATGCTTTTGTTTTTCATATTAAGTAGCATTGTGTGGCTGCCTAAATGGCAGTTTTATCATTATGAAGGTATATGATGTAGGAAAAAAAAGTGTAGTTATATTGTTAAATTCATATTGCACACATCACTGACACACCTGTGACTTCAACACGAGACCAATTAGGAAAATATTCAGAAAAGAGAAGTAAAACATGACAGTTTGAAGGGAGAGTGAAAATGACAAATTGGGTTTGTGGAAGAACCTAATGTGATATGTTCCATTACAAATATTTTTTTTTGGATGACTGAATGTAAGTTACTCATTGTTTCACTGTGGTATTCATGTTTATTGAATAATTCATTTTGTCGTCATATTGTCGGCAGAAATCATTTGGATTTCTACTCTACCTTCTGAATTATGTTATTGAGTTTTCACAACTGCTGTCCAAATAAATAATTATAACGATTGGTCTGACTGAAAGGGGGCATTTTCTTTAATCAGTTTGTGACACTGGTCCAACCTGATAAGAGAAATTAAAGCATATTCTTCACAGACAAGTGTCTGTTGCTTTTAGAAAAGGTGAACAGGGTACATACTACAGTAATATACACTTTTATTGATTTACATAAGACCTGTACTTATGTTTGTTCAGTACTTTTCATAAATGCACTGCAACCATTCAACATCTTAGCAACATGATAAATGATGTTTTTCAGGCTGTCTGCTAGGAAGGTTATATGGATGTTTAAGGGTTGGCAATATTTGGCACAAAAAGTATCTGACTAATTCTTGGATTTGTATTCTTCTTTTGTTTCCATGTAGCACTTTACTCCATCATACTATTCTGTGTCTTCCTATGGATCCCCTTTGTTTATTTCTACTATGAAGAAAGGGATGACGATAACGTGAACAGATGCTCGGTAAGAATGCACCTTTCTACACAGCACGATAGCTGCTGACATGCAGTTCTGAGGAATTCAAATTTCATTCAGATGATTCATGTGCAGCTGACCAATTTCTTAATGCAAGATGTCTTGAGGTCATTTTGGTTGAACTTCCCAGCCAGTTTGAGGCAACATAAACACATTTGATTGCACCCGGCTGAACATTCCAGGAGAAACTAGAACGGGCACTCGGTAGAGCGCATACCTTCGCATATCACAAGATTGGGCATTGAATTATGAACATTTTGGCATTAGTTGCATGCCAATTGGATAAAAATTGACCGCGCTATGGTAAAAAAGATGTTGACCTTTTCATAACCTTGACCTTTGACCCGATCAATCCCAAAATCTAATCAAATGGTCCCCGGATAATAACCAATCATCCCACACCAAATTTCATGCGATTCGGTTTAATACTTTTTGAGTTATGCGAGTAACACGCATACAAATACATAAATAAACTAGAATGGGCACTCGGTAGAGCGCATACCTTCGCATATCACAAGATTGGGCATTGAATTATGAACATTTTGGCATTAGTTGCATGCCAATTGGATACAAATGTATCGTGCTATGGTAAAAAAAAAGATTTTGACCTTTCCATGACCTTGACCTTTGACCCGATTGATCCCAAAATCTAATCAAATGGTCCCCGGATAATAAACAATCATCCCACCAAATTGCATGTGATTCAAGAAGATTTGACCTGTTCATGACCTTTGACCTTGACCTTTGACCCGATCGATCCCAAAATCTAATCAACTAGTCCCCGGATAATAAACAATCATCCCACCAAATTGCATGCGATTCGGTTCAATACTTTTTGAGTTTTGCGAATAACACGCATACAAATAAATAAATACACGGCGATCAAAACATAACCTTCCGGCATTTTCAATGCGAAGGTAACTAGAATGGGCACTCGGTAGAGCGCATACCTTCGCATATCACAAGATTGGGCATTGAATTATGAACATTTTGGCATTAGTTGCATGCCAATTGGACAAAAATGTATCGTGCTATGGTAAAAAAAAGATGTTGACCTTTCCATGACCTTGACCTTAACCTTTGACCCGATTGATCCCAAAATCTAATCAAATGGTCCCCGGATAATAACCAATCATCCCACCAAATTTCATGCGATTCGGTTCAATACTTTTTGAGTTTTGCGAATAACACGCATACAAAAAATAAATAAATAAATAAATACACGGCGATCAAAACATAACCTTCCGCATTTTCAATGCGAAGGTAATAAATAAATACACGGCGATCAAAACATAACCTTCCGCATTTTCAATACGAAGGTAACAATGATAGCAAATATCCTTCCTTACAATTTGTATTTATCCAAATCTTGAAATACTGCATTTTTGTATTTGGTGCCTTGTACTGAAGAAAAAACATTATTTTGATGGACAAAATGATAAACATAGGTATAAACTAGTTCATCAGTATTCTCTTTGTATAATACATTCAAATCTTTTAATAGCAGCATCTGTGGTAGAATGCAATTTCTTATCTGTTTATCTAGTAAACTATAATCTCAATGACTTTTCATGTGTTAAAGTTACAGTTTTAATATTAGGTATTTTTAAAAATAGGCCCTGACTTATTTGTCAAGCCTAATTATCAATTGTGTTTACTTTGTATTTTGCAAATATGAGTTTGGAGTTCTAAGACAAAATCCCTATCTTTATGTCTTTTTTTCGTGAGTGATGTATCAAACTACAGCTAACACATAATGCCGTTTCCCCTTTCCATGTGTCAGTTTTGAGCCGACAGAGGCACTTTCTCAAAAGAGTCTTTTGTATTGTTACTCTAAATACACCCTGGATAGCAGTGGGAGATACCTGTTATCTGTGCCAGGTCAAACTGGATCTACACTGACTCACTATTGTCCTTGGCTGAATGCTGTATGACCCCCTTGCCTCACGAATAATGAATACTATTTTTTGGATTGACCAGGTTAATTTTTTTCTTCTATTACAGCAAGTGAAGAACGCTCTGAAATACACAGTTGGATTTGCCATTGTCTGTGTCGTGCTCCTTTTAATTGGGTAAGTTGGAGACATGGATGGCATCTTCTGCTTCAGTACACTATAGGGGGAAGGGGGTGTGGATATGTCATTGTGTTTAGTTAATGAGAGGAGGACCCCTTCAAACAGCTGCAGTACCATTTGTCTGCCCATGACAAACCATTCAGGAGAAAAGGACACTATAGACTCTAAATATAGGTTGTATTCTTCTCTATCTGATTCTAAACTAGATTCTTTGAATTTCCGCTCTGTACTAAACGCATGCGGAGGGAATGTCGAGCTCCTGTGAGTTTTCGACATTGCATGTTATCTTCAACCACATGAACTGGAACTATTGTTGCTTTGTTCTGGCAATTGTTTCTGTGTTCTTTTGATTTAGAACAACTTGATAGCTTTTATCCTGTGAGACATAATGATGTGTTCAGTGAATGTTAACTCAGTAGGTCTTTATTTTTTGTCTTTGCAGGTGGTAAACCCCTTATATGTATCCATGCTTTTAAGAAGTCTGGATGGTAGCCCCTTCCTCAATGCCATCACAATTATTTATTTATTTTTAAACCTTGGCAACACAAATTGAGCTCTGTCAGAGGACCAGAGTATGTCACTATTTTAAAACTTTGTTTAGAATATTATGTCATAGAGGCAAAGGCATTAATATCACTAAATTGCTCTGTTTTTCCCCATTCTAAAGAAACACCTCATATAGTTTGAGAAAGTTACTCCTTCCTACAGCAGACACGAAAATGAAAAATGACTCCTAACATGATCAAAAGGAAACACATTAATACGAAAAAGATTAAGTGTGGAGCCCTGAGGGCATCCACATGGTAGTGGGGCAGATGAGGTCTTTGGAGACCTGAGTTTATGTGAAGCAAAGGGAAGTCTTTGAAATGCTGATCTAATGTCTTTTCCCTTGTTTATCTACTTTACTTTTTTGCCACTTTTTTAACGTACAAAAAGAATTCTAGAAGATTTCCAGAGCACTATATTTCTCTGCCGTCTGTCAAGGGAGATTAATGGATGGAAAACTATTGCATGATTAATGGCATTTAAGTTTGCACTGAAAGTGAGCATCAATACCATTGACCCGTTCCCCTCTTTAGCTTGCATAAACGAAATGTTCATCCTAAGAAGGGCTGTTTCTGAAGTGTTGACCGAATACGTTTTTCAGTCTTATTCCCACACCAAAAAGATGTTCTGATCAAATTTATATATATCTACATATCTAGAACTTAAGATTTAAAAGGAGACTGTAGGTTTTTCTATGTGATCGATGGGTCTAAATGGCAAAATGTAATTGGTATTATAGATTAATGTAATTAGGAGCTAACGGGATGTGAGGTTACTTTTACAATAAACAAAACACTAGATCATCTACTTCTAGTTTAGTTCTGTACCTTTCCAAGTAATTGGAAAAGGATAGGAGTAGATGCAGAGTTTAGAAAACAGTCCATTGTGTTTAGAAGATACATTAATAAATGTTTTATTATAACGGTTTGATAAGCAAAACAATCCTTTTTATATTATTTGTATAAAATGTAACACATTTGAACAGGGACTAAATCATATTTAACAGTGATTATTATTTATTTGATTCATGAGATAATAAGATTAAGTTAATTTATTAGATTTTTTTTCAGTACCTTTTTCAATTAGAATTTATTTTGCGTTCTAATTCTAAAATCAGAAAAAGAGGTTAGAGGAGAGAGGTATAGTGAAACTATACTGTGAAAGCCCCTTCTCCTATCTACAATAGCAAGTTAGCTGTAGCTGCAATTTGGTACAGAGCATCAAATGGTGACATTTATGTTTGAACTGTACATGGTTCCTTTTTAAAAAATCTCATAGAGAAAGTACCTGTTGCTGAAACCATCAGTGCAGTACGACGACTAAACGTCAGCATATATTGTGTAGTGGGTGCTGTGCCTTACTTCTGCTTCATTATCGTTTATTTGCTTTCAGAGCTTTTGTTCCACTTGAGCTGCCACCTGGTCAGAATTCCACCCAGTGGGAAAAAGTACAATACCTTTTTGAAGAACTTGGAAGTAGTCGTAAGTATTGCCTCTTCATAACAGTCTGGGGTCTTACTTTCAGAGTCGTAGTCATGGTAACACCGGCATTTATTTCTTGCTAAACCAGACTATTTAATTTATTCCACCGCACACCTTCATGAGCATATTCATTATTTAACTTAGTCACTTTCATTGCCATTATTCCCCCCCCCAAACAAAATGTTATTGCCCCCATGTATTCCTTATACTGTATATGTTCTGGTTATTTCTGTCATATTCTTTCTCTTAAGAAGGAGTGGGGTTAGGGGGGAGTGGGATTAGGTGGAGTGCGATTGCAGACACAACAAAAAGACACAAATTCTCTCAAAATTATGACAGGTTTGCACAATTTTTTATCTTCTAACTCAAACAAATAGAAAGAAAATGAGACTCATAAGTCCTTATGACAACTACTTTATTAGTTTGGAGGTTGGTAGATTTTTTTGTGTTCTTTTAGAAGACTAGGTAATGGAGATTAGCATGTTTAAAATCAATGCACTGCTCATCAGGGTCAGATGAGAGGGACGTACTTTAAATGGACATAGATTACTTTAAACTATGACACCTCAGTTCTGAATGATAAGTAGAGCAAATTCAACACTATGAGGCACAAAAGAACTATCTGTAATGTATCACAGTGATGATGTCCAAATTACAGTAATTGGCAATCACTTATTTTGATTGTGTGGTCATTTCATTTTACAAATAACTTTGGAAAAGGATGGTGAAGGTCAAACACCTCCACGTCCTCAAGCCAACTCTGCTCTGATATAGCGTGTCTTTGTTGCACCAACATGCAGATCACAGAGTCGCATGTAAGGTAATAAAAAAGCTCATGCCTTTATGTTTACCACAAATAGTATTCCTGTTGATTTGTATATTTCGGCCATACATGGTTTTCCCATTACCGTCCACTCCCTACGGTGGATTAACTTTTTCATTAACTTTTCCAGCAAGCCTTCACTAAATGACTGTTCTGATATCTGTGACTTGATAGCCTCAATCTAAAAGTGCTAGAAGAAATGAAATTAATCAGTTATAATACTCCACGGGCATCTTCACTTGTTGAACGGCGAAGCATTGCTAAATGTGGACTCCTAACGGTGCTCTGCCCTTTTGCCATCTGGGGATCAAGGAGGAAGTTGAACCATCTGCCTCTCTTCACAATAGTGGACCCCGACATGCTCTCCCTACCTTTTCTCCCTTGGCACGGTGGGAAATAGCTCTGCTGCTGAGGAGGAAATGTGAGGATCATCCCTTCTCTCCCCAGATGGGAGACTAATTGAGTCAAGGAAATGCACTTTTGCCACATAACCCTGCTGGATGCTTTGAGACTACTGTTCATTAAATCCCTCTTTTTTTTTTATCCAACATTACATATGTCACAATGATGCTCAAATGTGATCCAGATCAGAAGATATTACTGTTGATATTCAAGACCAGACACTGCAATCTTGTATCTTTGGTCATACCTCAAGGTGCAGTAGAGTGGGTGTCTAACTGTAACTAGGAAGAGCACTTATGCAAGAAGCACTGGCTAAGGTCGTTATAAGTGAGATAAGAACAAATACACTGTTGTATACACTCCATGTATGAGCAAATCTATCAATCAGACTAATGCAATATTAGCGTGGAGTTAATTTATGTTTGGAAAATACTGTGTTTATAGCGCTTTGCTGATATAATTAAATATACAATGAATGAATATACTAATTAAGAAAAGATACAAAACAAGAGACAAATGATACATACAATTTAAGATGATTAGAACATAGGATACATTTGCATAACTCTGCACTTATCAAGCATTGTTTGTTGAAAACTCGTACGTTCCATGTTGATCTTATCTTTTATCTTATCTCTGACCTGCCTTCAGAACACCTTGTTCAACTTTAAAATGAAAGTGACATTTAGCATTTTTCATATGGAGTCTTTTGTATTGAATCAAATCTCCCTGTACATGCATACTACATAGTCCACATTTTTTTAAACTAGCATTTTTAAGGTCAGTTGACAGATTCAAGGTGAGCGAGTTGAAGTCATGCTGTTGATCTCATCTTGATAGTATTGATCATTTCTCATTGTTCTTCAACTGTGAGGTTAAAGCTACAATATGCTCAAAACATCTTCATAAACACAAACTTCTGCCTAACCCCATTTCACAAATCATGTCATCATCAATCATGAATTATAACTTTCTTAAATGTGCTTACATCGCCATGCTGTTGAGTGTGAATGTGGTCATGGTTGCAGTCATAGTGGGCTATATCCCATACTTTGATCATACTCTTTTCTTCAGAAGTAGAGGGCTTGTGCTGAAGGAGCTTCATGAACAATCTGTACGAGTCTCATGCATAAACACAAGCCTGAAGGGCTGTATATATGCAGGGTGAGATGAGAGCTACTTCATCCCCCTTCTGTTGGAATTGAAACTGTACAGATGTGTAAGCACTTCCGATAATACACAATATTCCCTCTGTTTAATCCCGGGGAAATCTGCTAAAGGAACGAAGAAGAGTGGCAGCAAACATCTATTCATTGCTTTTTGTGGAGTTCATGGACGCACTGTTTTCCATGCAGAACATAAGGCTATTGTCTATTTTACCAAACTCGCCACCAAAGAACTGCTGCAAGATCGCAATGGGAATAGGAAACGTATTCAAATGTTAATGTTCAACCCAGCTGTCAGACTTCAAAGTTTTCTTATTGCATACAATACAAAAGGGAGCAACTGCGTAATTTATCTTCATTATTCACCCCTTTGTCCCGCTGTTCACAACACAAATTATATAGGCCCTGAATACTGACTTAATGTTCCCAAATCAAATGTCACTATCAATGAGAAAGGCAAGCGGAGAGCCACCTATATCCATGCTGACAGGTGGGCTGGGCACTATGCAGTCGCTGCTGTGAGGACGCGGGATATCTATAACGGGACCACTGTGTAGCTTTTTACGTGGAACCCAGAAACAGGTGGGATCTTGACAGGAAGCAATCAGTCTCTCCATCAATCCCTGTCTTCTAACTCCAGCTGGTGTGACACCTACTTTTGCCCTTTCCTGATGGGTGGTCCCCGTTCTGACTCAATCAAAGGTGACACACATCAACTCAACCTACATACATTGAAAGATCCAGCTGTTCAAAAAAACGATCATAATCAATGTATGAAATGGCAACGCTGACAACAAATGGTGACCAGATGTGTCTCCAGGGGAAGACTTTGCTCCACTGCATTCGTTACGCCCAGGAGTACCAGACTACCAGCATGGTGCCTCATCCTTGTCCTTGTGAATTACATGTCCCACTTTCCATCAATTCACAGAGTTTGTCCCTTCCGAACACGAGCAGAGAGACGCATCCTTGCCGTTCCAGATTTGTTCCGAGCTTCAACTGTGCTGTTTGCTTAAGATGCAAAACTACTCATTCTGGAATGTCTCGTTATTCTGTTTGAGGGGATTCATGTTTCTCTCAACAGTTTTTTGGGCTCCATTGCTCCATTAAAGACATTACAAGGGTCAGTTCACCCAAACAACTAAACCCTAATTTTTCATTTACATATGTTTATAATACCTGGCCATGTGGTTTCATGACTTTTTAGATGTTTTATATCTGCCACCACCTTCCCAAGAGTTAACCCAGGTGCTCACAAAGATGGATGGAAAAAAAAAAGGAAGAATGACTTTTCACAAGCTGAGTAATAATACTCCACAAGAAGAACAAACTGACTTTCTCTGCAGTGGAGTGTCCTTTAGCAACTCACCTACAATATTTCTTTTCAGAAACAACAGAAACCATGTCCCGGTTACTCAGGATAACTCTGAAAACTATTTAAAAGTATCCATCTACCTTCATTATAATTGCTTTAAGCTAGTTGCACATCAACTCCAGTCATCACCATCATTGAAGAGTGTGAATGTTTACCATCCAAAAAGGTCAGCTAACATTAGCTTGCTCATATAATGTTTGCATTGAGTTCCTGTCTTCAGTGGGGTGGCGGTGTGTATGACAGCACTGTGTGTCTCACCAAGAGCTACAGCACTCTCCTGTGCACAGTGTGGGGAGTGGGAGCCAATTAGAATACGTCAGGCTGTCTTTTCCCATTGAGGAGTGTGGCAGAGACATTTTAGAAGCATATTGAGAGTATTCGTACTCTAAATAATAATCAACAAATGTTGAGTTTGACAGTTTACAACAAACAAACAGCTGACTGAAAGACCGTCAAAGTGCACACGAGAAATTATTCTCGAGATAGTTTGCATATCTGGCAAAGAGCCCATTGCTATTTCTGTCAGAGTGCAGGGTCACATCTCTCATGGCCCTCTTGTCTTTTCACCTGCAGATGGTCTACCTGCTCTATCTTTCTCCATCAGCTCCTTGACCTTGATTGGCATGTTGGCAGTGATCACTTACACGGTGAGTTGGAACCCTTAGACAAGTGGTTGATGTTGTTTCATGTGTTCAGGTTACCCATCTTCTTGGTTGAGATGTACCTGATAATGGAGTAGCGTTCCAGTATTAGTAATGCCTTGTGATTTTAGAGCACTTGAGTTTTGCGTGATGTATTTGCACTAGGGCTGTGAAACGATTAAAAATGTTAATCAAATTAATCACAGGTTTCTGTGGATTAATCATGATTAATCACATATTACCGATATTCTCGGAATATTTTTGTGAGAACATAAAGATTTATGACAAAAGACGGATATATACATTTATACACAGGGGTGCACATAACTTGCTCACCAGTGAGCGCGCATCGCGGCGGAGTAGAGTTAACACGACGCGTAGAGACGACCAACAACAGACGTATTGGAAGCTCATTCTGCGCATGCGTTAAATGCGTAAAAAAACAAAACTAATTAATCCTGTAATTTAATCATAACGCATTATTTTCCACAGCACTATTTTGCACCCTTCACCGGTCTTTCAACCACTTATCAGCTGTATACATCCAGTGTATATACTTCAGTGCCCATTAATACATGCCTATATTTAGATTGGCTCAGTATTCTGCAGGTTTTTTGTGTGTTTTTTTTTGTAGATCAGAAAAATGTACTGTGCTGTAACCAGTGATGGTGGCACTGGTGTTAGGCTGGGAGTAACACCGATTAGTGTCTGCTGGAGGAGAAATAATTAAATAAAATTCCTATTGTCCTATTTGACAAATCACACAACAATTGAGTGTGGGGCACTTTATGAATAATACACAACATCGCCAAGTACGTTTTTAGAATCTCGCTCTAGGACATATAATCCATCTCCGCTAGGATTGTTTCCACCCTTGCTTTTCACGGGACTCTAAATGGTGGGTAATTACAGATTGCATTTTCGGTATGGAATTATGCTCAGATTTGCACTGACCCCATGTTGATATTGACTGAATGCCCTGTGGAAATCAAAACTCCCAGCGTGTCTTGGCTTTTGTTGTTCCTTGTTTTGATGCAACCAATGAAAGAAATTGGGCCTTTGGGCGACAAGAGCGGCTGCCCCTCCCTCTTTTGTCCTCACAGACACAAATGCAGAAACTCTTATCTCACTTGTCATCCTTTTCATCTACTTTATTAGCTCTCTCTTCAAGCTGCTAAACTCTTCTTGGTGGCAACCTACACATATTCGCAAAGAGCTGTGTAATTTATCATTCTTCACCATGTGTTACTATACAGCTTGATTAACTTAATGGATTATAAGTGACAGGTCCATATGTTGTCCAGGACTCCTGCTAATGTATCACTACTCTATGTGCAGAACTAGCCACCTAGCCTTAATGCAAACAACTTTGTGATGTAAACAGTATATAAAACTGCAGCCTAGTGCACTTAATTAATTCTACTGCTTTTTTGGCCATTCTATGGCTTTCTCTTATATAAACATACATTTAAACAGACACCTTGCAAAAGCAAGAAAATACTTTTTAAGTGTGAAACTTTCTGCTAAACTTAAACCATTGATTTTAACATAAAATGCTGTTGCTATTGAAAAGTAGGCTAATATTCAGCCAATTTTACATTTAGTATGCACTTTTGTTAATGTCAGTGTCAGTCCTTTAAACACAATATATTACATACAGCTAAAACTAACATGGAATTATACTTTGAGTGCAGACAAATTAAATTGATTAATTTTTCAACTGTACACTAACATACGGCGTACTCGTAATGGTAGGAACTAACTAATGTCCCCTGTTTGAATATCTTAATGTTCATATCTGCACTCTTATTAAGAAATAAATAACAAATGAAAGTGAATTAAAGTACATAGAAACTTTTGTGGGTGTATATCATTTGATCATGATTAGAAATGTACTCTGTTTACTCAGGTGTTTTGAGTTGTTGTGTGCATTATAGTTACCTTCGCATTGAAAATGTGGAAGGTAATGTTTTGATCGCCGTGTATTTATTTATTTATTTATTTATATGCGTGTTATTCGCTTAAGTAAAAAAGTATTAAACCGAATCGCATGAAATTTGGTGGGATGATTGGTTATTATCCGGGGACCATTTGATTAGATTTTGGGATCGATCGGGTCAAAGGTCAAGGTCAAGGTCATGAAAAAGGTCAAAATCTTCTTGAATTGCATGACATTTGGTGGGATAATTGGTTATTATCCGGAGACCATTTGATTAGATTTTGGGATCGATCGGGTCAAAGGTCATGGTCAAGGTCATGAAAAGGTTAACATCTTCTTTTTACCATAGCGCGGTCAATTTATATCCAATTGGCATGCAAATAATGCAAACATGTTCATAATGCAATGCCCAATCTTGTGATATGCGAAGGTATGCGCTCTACTGAGTGCCCATTCTAGTTTGTGAATACATTTGGTAGCAAATAGCAGGTCCCAAACCAGTGGTTGGGTTGTGCTACCACGTGGCACCTTGTGTAAAGTTGAAATAAGAGGTTTTATTTTTAAAAGCAAGTTAATTTCAAATAGCTAACCAGCTTTACATTGGGTTTGAGAAGAATAGTCATCGTCATTGTATACTCAAGCAGTCACCTTTTTAATGGTGTGGATTTTATTCAATAATGAAAATCTATTAATATGGTAAATTCCCTTCTCCTCACCTGGAATGTAAATTATCTCCCACTCTATTTGATTGTACCCAACATTGCATTGGAGGAAAGAAGGTCCTCCTTTCAGCTTGGGATTACGAGAGCAATGTGCCATGTCTAGCAACGGAACGTTTTTAATAAGCAAGCAGTCCGAGATCTGGTCCCTCAACAATCCAAGCGATCCCGAGCACACTATAATTTTGGAACTGCCTCTTTCATGTTGTTTTCATGCAGTACCCTAGTATCAACACGGTCAACATTTTGTAGTGAAGCTCCAATCTCTGTGTGACAAGAACCAAATGAATCCATAACTGACTGTAAAGCAAAGTTTAATGCTACGGATATTTTGTGGTGGCAGAGATTGTATAGTTCACTTGTGCATTAACGAGCATGTGAAACAAGGGACCAGAGCTGAGTGCTGGCAGCTGATACAATGGGGAATATTACCTTCAATGTGTAAATGTACCAACATACAGAGCATGTGATGAAGGGTGCAGAGTTTTAAAGCCTAATGTTAAACACATGTAAGGGGAAAAAAGGAGCATTTAGTTTGACTCTATTAGTATACTATATATATAATATATATTAGGGCTGTGAAACGAGAAAAAAATTTAATCAGGTTAATCACAGGTTTCTGTGGATTAATCATGATTAATCCCATATATACATTCAGGGTTTTTCCTGGGTCAAAATGGGTCTTCGGTGCTCCCAAAAAATTTTTTTGGCGCGCGCACCGTCTGTTCGTTGAGTGAGTGATCAGCAGCTGGCCGCTCGGTCCATTCGCGCACCTCAGAGTTGCGTATTGATCAGACAAGAAGACACGCTTATCAACTCCAGTGTTTCCCCTCCTATTATAACAGGGGAAATCTCCACCCGTCACCCTGTAATTTTCGTCTACCCCCCCCCGTCAACAATACTCGGCTCGCGCGACAGAGCGATGCGCGCGCCGGCATCGAAGCTCTGTGGCGACCGCGATCGACATATTGAGCACCCCTGCATTAAAACATTAAAGAGCCGAGAGTTTTTTTCAGCGTGAGAAATACGATGTGTGGCGGGAGTGCGTGAGTTAAGACCGAAATGCGTGAGTCTCACGCTCAATGCGTGACACTTGAGAGCCCTGTATTGCTCACCAGTGCGCGCGCCAGCATCGGAGCTCTGCTGCGCGAGCCGAGAGAAGAGTTATTGACGGGGGGGGGGGGAGGGGGGTTGGGGTGTAAGTGACTTTTTTCCGTCCCGATGTGCGCACACGCCGGCATCCGAGCTCTGCGGCGCGCGAGACGGAGATCGGAGTCGTGTTAACGCGACGCTAGAGACAGAATGACACGCTGCTGGAGAGACGACCAACAACAGACGGATTGGAAGCTCATTCTGCGCATGCGTTAAATGCGTAAAATAAAAAAAACTAGTTAAACCTGTAATTTAATTAACTGAGTTAACGCGTTATTTTTCACAGCACTAATATATATATATATTATATATATATATAAACTATTAACACGTTAAACTTGGCAGAGGCAACAACTGGGCCATAGCTATTTCCTCAATGTGCAAGTCGATTGTCAGTCTGCACAACCTACACACTTTGTATACTTTTGTTTACAGATTTTTAATCTGAATTAAAGGAAAATATGGGAAGCACACAACGAAAACAAATTTACAAAAATAAAATCATAGCCGTGACCAGAATTTCTGAGAGGAGTAAGTGTGATTTTATGACTCCTAATCACCCCTCTTTTCAGGTTCTTGGAGCTTCTCTTGTTTGCCAAATGTCCAATTCATCAAATGGGATTAGTGAAATTTATGGGAATGTGTTAAATTGTATCTATTTAAATGCAGATGAGCCTGGTTATTTCAAATTTGTTGAACTATCTAAAAGCCAACTTGTACACTCGAGAATGTGTGTGTGTGGGGGGGCTCTTCCCCTCCTCCTCCCCTTCCTCCTCCTCCTCCTCTTCTTCTTCCTCCCGCCTTCCTTTTGGCTCCACTATCACACGTAGAAAGAGCAACAAAGAGGAGTCTTGTAGGAGACCCATGTCCACCTAGCTATCCCTCTTCTCACCCTCACGTGACTCTCTGAATGATTCCAGCGAGTAACTCCGCCTCAGTCAACACACACATTGAGTAACACATATTCCCATCCACCCTGCTTCAAGCTATTTCTGGTAGTTATTGACCACAGAGGGTTTTAAAATAACTTCAATGATCATGCATGATTATGTGTACAAAATGTACATTGCAGCAGAGGAACACCTGTGTTTCTTCTTTTATATCTCCCCCATGTACTTGCATTTGAGGGGAGATGTTTCTCCTGGGATCTAGTACAGGTTTTCCTTTTATGAGTGTGTTTGATATTCAGGACATGCTCTGGCCTTAAGAGCACCATGATTCATTGCAGGAGGAGACATTCAGCCGTAGCAGAAATCCACAGCAGCGACTAACAATCGTGTAGACTGAGTTAGTATCCTATGCGACTCTCTTAATGCTACCTATCACTTGGAAACTAGTAAAAGTTATTTTAGAAAAATATAGACTCTGACAGGGCTCAAAATTTCTTTGCGCTGACGGGCCCTTTGTTTTATTATGAATCCATATAATGGCACTTCTCCAAGTTGGGTAAAGTGATACAGCAGGGAGAGCAAGAACGCATCGGCCTGTTGCTGTTATTTTCACTACTATTGATTGGACTGTTTCCTGGTATCTGAGACGTCCCTTCTTTTTAATGAAAGTGCAAATGGAGATTGAAGTCCTCTGATACATGAACATGTCTTTTGAGTTTTTGTGCACATAATCACTCTGTCTTTGCTGACACTGTATGTGTGTGTGTATTGCTATCATTCTTTATGATGTATACAATGTATATACTTCTAATAGTTAATTTGTGTTTATTTCAGTGAAGTTCATGTCATTCAATATTGATGACACCTTGAAGCCCTCTTCTAACCCAGATATTTCGCTCTAAAATTCTCCTTGTAAAAAGTGTATTAAATCCGGGATAGAAGACTATGCTATCACATGGGGGCACTGTTAAGCTGCAAATTGCTTCACCGTGATATGAGGCAGTGATATCCACACAAAATGGTTTCAGCAAATTCACAATAAGCCTCAGCACAATTATAGATTCCACCATTTTAATCCACCAAAAATGACATAGCCCAAGAGGCCAGAACCCATATGATACGCTGGGTGTTGGGTGCTGTTTTGTCATATATTTGACTGTTTGTCATCAGGCAGGCGTGCGCATGTGAGGGTGGTTACACATGCCATGTATGCCATTTCCCTCTGACAATAATGTGTGACTATAATGGAAGTTTTTGCACTTGTCTTCCAGGCATACGGTATGTCTGTGCTGCCTTTGAATCTGATAAAAGGCACACGGAGCGTGAAGTATGAACGCCTGGAGAACACAGAGGACATTGATGATGTTGAGCAGCAGATAGAGAAGCTGAAGTCCAAGGTTGGTCCCACCAAATTACACAAAGCACTGGCACTGTGCTTCCTGCAAAATGTGACAGTACTACAAAGTGCAGATTATCTACACGTCATGTTCTAACTTAATTGAACGAAACGCAGAAGTTGGGGAAAAAATTGATTATCTACAGATTAATTAACAACAATTATATTTAATTAAAAAAATTATTAGAATGCTTGCTGTTTCTTTTTTACAATGTCGGGCAAATTCCCAAAGAATGGTTCGCGGCGACTGATAGCATTATGAATTGCCATCATCAGCAACCGTTCGCCTTGTCTCGAGGACCAATTCATTAAAGATATTGCGCGAATGATAGTAAAGTGCACACATGAGCATAAAGTGTTGAAGCTAAGGGCAATATCCCCTTTTTAAGAGTCTGATTGCAATCATCTATGTGACAACGTGTAAATGTTGCCTTTGCACCAAGAACACAGTCGGAAAAGAACATTTGTAGAGAGAAAAAATGAGATGACAATTTCAGACTAATTTGCGATCTAATACCTCAGTCTGTCAGTGCTGTTTGAAAAATGGACACCTTTAGGCTGTAACAAAATAAACGTGATTTACATGCACCACTTATAAATGCAATTAAGCTACCAGCAACTTTATGAAGACGCCACTAATTTCACTGAAATTACATGCTTCTATTAAAGCTGATATTGAATTCGACTGTTTTTGCAATGACGTTCATTTGCGTTGATTAATATAAAATATTAACAATCTAAATCATTTAAATATGTTTACACGGCATAGGAACACCGAGATGCTCTTTTCTTGTCAGAAACGTACATTTTGACCTTTTTTGGTGCTTTGAGAACATTTTACTTGTGCTGGTTTAGTGGTCGCGATAGCTTTATAATTGTTTGTTTGTGTATTTTATTCATTCAATCAAATCAAATACAATACAATATTATTCAATATAATATACAAAAGAGAAAGACTGAAAAGGTATAGGTAGAAGCAAAAAAATGCTTATAAATTCCTATCCTAAAATGAAATCAAAATAATTAATATAAAATATAAAATAAAGAAGAAAAAAATAAATAAATAATAATAATCAGTCCCGTGTCCCTAAGCTTTATGTCTCCTTTGTTTTCCTCTTTTCCTGTATATATTCAGAAGTAGACATGAAAGATTTTATTTTCACAGATAGAGGGTAGACAAATATTGCATAGTATGTAATAGTGATCATTATTTACTGGTAGGTTAGTTGTACCTGAATCTTTATTTAGACTACAATCCTTAAATACACATTGGCATATTGACTATATCATAAAAAGTTATATATTTCTTGACTTATTTCGTTGTTTTTCTCGTCAGTGTATAGATGGACGTCCCCTCTCCTCCAGGGACAGAAACAACTTGCATGAGCTTGAGGGCAAACTGCAGGTCCTCCAGCGCAAGGGGAGACACCTGGAAATTGCCGAGAGGAACTGCTGCACTAAAGTGGGCAGTGCGCTCCGACCGTTCAAGGTGAGTCTGCTTTATGTAATTGGCTTAACAAAAGTCAATTTATGTCCGAAAGGACCCATATTATATGCCAAGGCAAATCCTTTCAATGTCCGTATATGCAAGTAATCTTCCAAATTTAAAACATTTGCCAGCTTCAACATCTAATCTGGACTGCTCTAGATTTACTTTTAGTTCTACTTTACACATCCGCATATTTGCATGATTCCCATGGGTTGTCTCTTCACCTAAGTTACTCTGAAGACTCTCAGGGAGTCTCACATTTCTCAGGCAGGATGCCTCCCCCTGGGATAAACTACAACAACCACAAACTTCTGTTGGATTTAAATTTGTGGGGGTTGGGCAACCAATTATTGGACCTCATTATGCTATTTCAATATGATTGTTCCGGTATTCAAATTGGCAAAAGGGGGTTGAAAAAGGAGACATCTCTTGTGTAAGATAAATAGCAGTACTATCTTATGACATGGAGACATGAAGCACAGATTCTGTACACCTGATCTCTATACTACATCATACATAGCCAGCAGCAGCCCAAAATAACCATACACAATTGAAATCCTCCGCACACATCACGTTGATCAGTTATGAACTGACATTTTACTCGGTTCCCTACCGTAGTTCGCACAGCCTAAACCATTAACATATTTGAAAAGATGCATCCAAGACACTCATTGAACACGACCATCTCACACAGTTCCATGGAAATATTTTAAAAAAATAAAAAATCCCACAAAGCTGCTTATTCCCAGCAATCAACCGCCTGCATCCTTCTCTCAAACCACTTCGTTACTAGAGCGCAACAGCTGTGATTATTAGCATCGTTGTAGTTAGTCTGACAAAAATAACAACATTTTTCATTAGAAAAATAAAATAAAAAAATACATACCAGTATGGTTTAAATGTGTTAGGGGGTGAGTCATGAACAAAATATGTAGTCTCTCAAACCTTGGACAATCAAACATTATTACTGATTGTATTGTAATTTGTAATAGAGATTTAACCCTCATCACAAAACACCCGGTGGATTAATGGGACTGGCAAAAATGAGACTGTAATGGTCCACTGCCATACTCTCCACACTCTTATATTCATGTTTTATTTTATTCAGACCTCACATGCACAACGAGGCGCATAGTGCTCATGCATGTGCAGTGCATTTATATGATCGCAAGTGTGCTTGTCATCGCCTTTTTCCGCTCTTCCGTGGCATGGCAATACACAGTCAAACTATTTAATCACATTTTCTGTGTCAAGGACAGGATGAGATCAAACATCTTTCTCCGCATTCAGATTGTACTTTCCCACTGCTATTTTTTCCCCAGTATTTTCCAGGTATGCACACACATTTTGAACCAGTGTCTGTAGCAGTTTGTCTTTAACCAAGGTGGTTGCTGCTAATGACGGTCCCCAGACTCAAATTTAAACTGTATTGAATTGGGAGATTTATTTACTGTATGCTAAGGCCTGCTGTAGAGTGATAAGCCAAATGATTGGGATTTCTCCAGAACAGTTGCACCCCCGTCTCTCAAACACCTGCTGTCCTTTTTATATCAACTCTGGTGGTGGCAAAAATGACTTAAAGACTATGTGGATATTTACAGTTAAAGATTGTGTTTTGATGGATCCTAAAACTGGTAACAAAAAAATAGTTTATACAAGTAATATATAATGCCATTCTTTTTATTCAAATATACTTTGTCACCTTTTCATTTAAAATCTGAAAATAAATCTTGAATTATTATTTTATTTCTTCTCTGCTTTTTATTTTACTCTTTGATCGCCAAATGGTGTTCCCATAACTAGGTTGTACAACCTCTTCTTGTTGCTTTTGTTTGGTTGGATTAGAAGATAAGTTGTTGTTTATATCAAGCCAACATCAACAATAAAGAGAAACGTGTGTTGATTATTAGCTTCCTGATTGTCATAGATGCTTTTTAAAAAATTTGAGAAATCTTATTGTTGTTTTTTTGGGTCACAGCTAATTTGGTTGAATGATTGCGCTCATAATAAATCACTGCAACATAATATATTTTAATAGCACGATATAGTCATACCTTATGTGTGCGCCTGCCCTTTTATCACTACGGCTGGTAAAAGATATTGTATTATATATTCTAGCTCTGAAGGCCCAGTTGAAGGCGAGCACTTTAGAGGGTATATTGGCTTTCTGGCAGCCATCCACCTCGTGCCTCCCTGGTTGCAACCTCCCTCCTCTGTCTGGGCTGTGCTGTTGCTTCCCCATGTCACCCCAGGCACCAGTGCCAAACTGGGGCTGGCCAAGCCATATGGTCTCTCCTTTACAAGAGACGTGACAGAATGGTTATATTTGCTGACCCTGGAGATGCCTTTGTAAACGTACCTTTTCTTTCGTGGGGTTTCGTCATGGGGTGCACTGTGGGTGTAGATCCCGCCTTTGGTTGTGGGTACATGTCACTGTTTGGTAATGTGATCTGATGGGCTTTTGTATTTTGTTTTTCAGATATTGCTGGGCATTTTCTTTATCCTCATTGCACTGCTGTTCACGGTTGCCTTGTTCATTTCAAAGTAAGTCATAATATGTGCTGTGGCACCATAATTCTTACGGTGGACAATGTGATATTTGTATGGATATTTTTCTGTGTAATGCTGGATATATATAAACAAGTGTGTGTGTCTATGTGTTTCAGTTTGGATAAAGCTCTCCACTCTGCGGGCATCAGCTCTGGGTTCATAATCTTTGGCACCAACCTAACTAATCCTCTGAATGAACTTCTTTTAGCCTTACAACCCGTGAGTCTCTTTTCCTCTCTCATGACGAAAAGACGATTACCCCCAATTACCTTCATCGTTACCCTAAATTAAGCATAATGTAAACTGTTTAAACCTTGAAATGTATGTGCTTCAATCTATATGCTGCAGTATACTGCAAAACTGCAGGAGGTCTTTTGAAATTATACGATTTACAAAAGCACCTTTGTTTACTTCATGATCCCTATTGCTTTAAATGTCAATTAGCAGTTTGTTCTTTTAAAGGTGTTCCGATAGGCACCACTTCTACTTTACCAAAGAACACAAGATAGTTAATTTATTTACAAATGGGGAAATTATTCCCACATCAATCATACAAAAAAAATGCTTTTTGCACAATGTTTAAATTCACACAGACATTACTCAATACGTTTGTGACACTATTGCAAAAATATGTATTACATAGCTGGCACTACTGGGTTATTTATGAACCAGCTGTTGATCTCATTCTGAAACCTTATTTTTAAGGCACACTGATTGAGTAAATTGTAAAATAACTGGTTACCAAAAGATGGTTAAAATCAGGAAACCCTGCAGTACAATGCAGTCTAATAAAACAGCCCTGCCTACCTTCCTTTGTCAATGATAATGATCGGCATCAGCTGAACTCTAAATCAAATGGTGGTTTTTTTTCAACTAAATAGTAGTGATTTGTAAAAGTTTTGAACAGATCTCCTTAGGAGGAGCTCACATTGTGCATCCAATCAGGATCCGTTGTATACTTTCTCTGGAAACCACATGTAGAAATACAGGAAATATAAAATGTAAAATTAAAGTGCAGTGTATAAAAAATTAATGATGAGTACATTGTTTACACTATATGGATTATTCACAAAACACATTGCTGTTTGCAGATAATAAAATGTCACTTATTTAATTCTAATTACATGATTAAGTTCATGTTTTGCTACGGAGAACAGCCATAACATTTTGCAATCGAAAGCATGACCTTTGGAAAACATAGATGAAAGTTGCCAACGGCTGGTTAATTAATCAATATGTATTTCTTAGTTTTTCTTGCCTATTGTTCCGTGTTTGTGCCATTTATAAATAAGGAAATCCTGTCAGAAAAGTCTAGAAGTCAGTGTTAGTTTGAGTTTGATGGTGTACTTGGCGCTTAAAGGGTCTGAAAGTATTTTTCAATCTTGAAATTCAGAATCTCAAAATATAACGACAATGTAAATCTTTGTATGCCATTGAATATATTATTTATTTAATTTTTTTGTTTACATTTTTTTTTAAACTTTGTATTCAACATCAGAATTTAGAGAGAAAAAAATGTCTGACAGCTCAGAACGTTGAATAATTGCTTCATAGATAGTGGCATTGATTAATTATCTATGGCCAGTGTTTGGATGTATGACCTTGATATTTAAGGAATACATCAAAATATTACATTTTGCAAAAACATAATTAATAATATAAATATATATTTATATGAACGGCCAGATCTGCTTTAGATAAATTGGCCTAGACTTAGTAGTATTGATGATAGTTGCTCATTAACAGCTTGAAGCAACCTTGAGAGAAAACCAGCCTAAATGCTTGTCCTTTGCTGGATATGTGTATGTGAGGGATGTCGCTGACCTCTGCCCATGACATCACAGGTCTTTCCATTGGACTACATCCTCATCACAGTCATCACCATGTACTTTGTAGTCACTTCCATGGCTGGCATTCGCAACATGGGCATCTGGTTCTTCTGGATGAGGGTAAACAAAGACACTTCTTCTATGTTACCTACAACACGTTGCAAATATCACAATAGTTACCTTGATACTAACCTTATCAACATGTTCTTGTATTTCAGCTGTACAAAATCAGACCTAAGAAAACTCGCCCCCAGGCTCTTCTCTTCCTCTGTATGATTCTTCTCTTGATTGTCCTGCACACCAGCTACATGATCTACAGCCTCGCCCCACAATATGTTATGTACGGCAGCCAGAAATATCTTGTACAGGTGAGGGAACAATGTATATTTCTATTTTCTAGTCTGCTCTATATGACTCATGGGCTAAACATGGCTTATTCCTCTCTGCTGCTGTCTGTTCACTTACATGATTTACATGTATTCAGTGTAATATATACCAGTCGAACATAACTATATATATATATATATATACTAGGGCTGTCAGCGTTAACGCGTTAATCTATGCGATTAATTTGGCCGCGATTAACGCACTAAAATATTTTAACGCAATTAACACAACTTTGTTTACTTCCGGTGTCGTTGAAGTTGTTGCACTCCTCTGAGTGTCAAGCCGCGGCAGTCCGCCTCCTTCCTCCCGTCTGCTCCTCGATATTCACAGAGGAGCAGAGGGCGACGTGTCGGTGACGCGGGGCGGAAGGTGCAGGTGATTTATTTATTTTTTGCTCCGGCCGATGCGCGCGCAGACACGCCGGCATGGAGCTCTGCGGCGCGCGAGACGGAGAGCGGAGAAGAGTGACCGACACGTGGAGACAGAATGACATGCTGCTGTGGAGACGATCAACAACAGACGTTTAGTTTAATAAAAGAACAAAGGCGTCTTTAAGAAAATAACCTTACATTACTTCTGCTGTAATCTGGCGCTATAGAGAACATGACAGGGGGGCGGGGCCTCACCCTGATAGAATGGTGGGGGAAACACTGGGATGTGTCACATGCAAAAGCCTTTAAAAGGTGAATTTACATTGATTTGTAAAATCGAGAAAATGAGCCCAGACTCCAGAGGGTTAACGTGACATATTTGTCAGTTTACCAAGGCCACTGGTTCTGCTGTTCAATGTTAAAGATGACAGGACCAATGGGGTCTCAAATACACCTTTGTTTACTAATCTGGATGTTTCACTGAAGAAACAATTTATCATCCACGATATTAAATACCTCGCTGGCACTTTATATGTAGGAGCCTCTTTGAAAACACAGCTCTGTGTGAAGTTTGGTCTTTAAAAAAGAATACAATTAAACAAGTGTCTAAAATATACGCTGTCTGAAGGGATTAGTCGTTCATTTAGAAGATTTAGTCTTTAGAAGAAAAATAAACTTTTAATCGCGATTAATGAATTTCAAAATGTGCGATTAATTAGTTACTTTTTTTTAATCGATTGACAGCCCTAATATATACACATGTAGCTTGTACAGATCATATCCTTAAACAGATGTCAATAACAATCTAATAAACCTTTGGAATTGCCTCTTAGGATTTAAATTATTGTCGTTATTTTGTCATTTTATATTTTTTCCTTAAAGCCTTCTGCTGTGGGGTGCAATACTAGGGTTATGGATGTCCATATATGGTGATTTAATGGTCCTTATTGTCAAGCCATACTTTGTTTGTACTGCATGAAGTAGTTTGTAGTGTTTTTCTACTAAACTGATACATGCCTCTTGTGTTTTTGGATCAGAGTCAGATGCCCTCAGCTGGTTCTACATCTGGGAATGCTACTTTTGCCACCACAAGGACCTGTGATGCTGATGCGCCTGAGGGTAAGTCTGTCATCTCTGCTGGTACAGTAAGGTAACACTGGTCCAACAGTGAGATGCTGGAAGAACTTACAGCACGTCGTCAAATATTTATTCCTCAAAAGTCAAGTCTATACTAGAAGAAAGGAAGGGCCGTGTACAACCCAGCCATTTCGTGTCTAACACTGTTCGGTAATTTTTTATCACAATGCATTATTAATCAGAGATTAATATCAATGACACACATTTACTAATGCAGTATATGTGGTCTCTTGCTGTCTCCATGCCACCACTTATTACAGTAAATCAGCCATGAAAACACAAAAGTGTGCATACGGTGCATCCGGAAAGTATTCACAGTGCTTCATTTTTTCCACATTTTGTTATGTTACAGCCTTATTCCAAAATGGATTAAATTCATTATTTTCCTCAACATTCTACACACAAAAACCCATAATGACAAAGTGAAAACTGTTTTTTGCAAATGTTTGCACATTTATTAAAAATAAAGAACGAAAACATAACATGTACATAAGTATTCACAGCCTTTGCTCAATACTTTGTTGAAGCACCTTTGGCAGCAATTACAGCCTCAAGTCTTCTTGGGTCTGATTCCACAAGCGTGGCACACCTATTTCTGGGCAGTTTCTCCCATTCTTCTTTGCAGAACCTCTCAAGTTCCATCAGGTTGGATGGGGAGCGTCGGTGCACAGCCATTTTCAGATCTCTCCAGAGATGTTCAATCGGGTTCAAGTCAGGGCTCTGGCTGGGCCACTCAAGGACATTCACAGAGTTGTCCCGAAGCCACTCCTTTGTTATCTCGGCTGTGTGCTTCGGGTCGTTGTCCTGTTGGAAGATGAACCGTCGCCCCAGTCTGAGGTCCAGAGCGCTTTGGAGCATGTTTTCATCGAGGATGTCTCTGTACATTGCTGCATTCATCTTTCCCTCAATCCTGACTAGTCTCCCAGTTCCTCCCGCTGAAAAACATCCCCACAGCATGATGCTGCCACCACCATGCTTCACTGTAGGGATGGTATTAGCCTGGTGATGAGCAGTGCCTGGTTTCCTCCAGACATGACGGTTGGCATTCAGGCCAAAGAGTTCAATCTTTGTTTCATCAGACCAGAGAATTTGGTTTCTCATGGTCTGAGAGTCCTTCAGGTGCTTTTTTGCAAACTCTAGGCGGGCTGTCATGTGTTTTTACTGAGGAGTGGCTTCCGTCTGGCCACTCTACCAAACAGGCCTGATTTGTGGAGTGCTGCAGAGATGGTTGTCCTTCTGGAAGGTTCTCCTCTCTTCATAGAACAACGCTGGAGCTCTGTCAGAGTGACCATCGGGTTCCTGGTCACCTCCCTGACTAAGGCCCTTCTCCCCCGATCGCTCAGTCTGGCTGGGCAGCCAACTCTAGGAAGTCCTGGTGGTTACAAACTTCTTCCATTTCCGGATGATGGAGGCCACTGTGCTCATTGGGACTTTCAATGCTGCAGAAATCTTTCTGTACCCTTCGCCAGATCTGTGCCTCGATACAATTCTGTCTCGGAGGTCTATAGATAATTCCTTGAACTTCATGGCTTGGTTTATGCTCTGATATGCACTGTCAACTGTGATACCTTATATAGACAGGTGTGTGCCTTTCTCAATCATGTCCAATCAACTGAATTTAGCACAGGTGGACTCCAATCAAACATCTCAAGGATGATCAGTGGAAACAGGATGCACCCGAGCTAAATTTTGAGTGTCATGGCAAAGGCTGTGAATACTTATGTACATGTTATGTTTTCGTTCTTTATTTTTAACAGATTTGCAAACATTTGCAAAAAACAGTTTTCACTTTGTCATTATGGGTTGTTTTGTGTAGAATGTTGAGGAAAATAATGAATTTAATCCATTTTGGAATAAGGCTGTAACATAACAAAATGTGGAAAAAGTGAAGCGCTGTGAATACTTTCCAGATGCACTGTATATATCATACCAGTGAGCATTATCACAGTCATTTACTCATGTGCCAGACTCTCTAGTACGACTCTTGTTGGTGGAGCGGATGTGTTTGAATTGTCATATTTGGTTATAAAGCCAGAATTTGTTTTAAGTCTTATGTATTTATCCTTCCATTAGTCAAAGTGGGCATAACATTTATGGAATATCATTTAAATATAAAGGATAAAATGACTCATCTATTTTCCCCCAGTTTAACCATTTATACATTTGGACAAATACTTTCACCCATCTATCTTTAACCTGTAGGAGTGTTTGGACTCTTTTACATGTTTTTTTTTGTTAATAGAAATAAATATTTGTGAAATCAAATGAATCCAGGAGTGGGGCCATAAGTGCTCCCCTAGAAGCTGCAGAATTGCGTCACAATTAGTAGGCAATAAGTGTTGTTTCTAAAGTGGGTTTTAAAGTCGAATATGTTATTTACAAAGAGAATAAAGTTCACATGAATGGGATTTAAAATGGCAGTGGTACATTAAATATTAGGCTTGTTTGACATTTCTTAAATATTATATAGTACGTTCTCAGTGGTGAGCAGGGTCGTCCTTCAATCAGAGGATCGGCGGTTTGATCCCCGGCTCCGCTAGCCCATGTCGGTGTGTCCTTGAGTAAGGCGCTTAACCCGTAGCTGTGCCTATGGGGTATAAATGTGTGCGAAGGTTATTTTTTTCCTGATGGGCAGGTGGCTCCTCCCATTAGTCGGGGGAGCCACCTGCCCATCAGGACTAACTCACCTTCATACACTAATGATTAGTGTGTGAACGTGTGTGAAGGTTAGTTAGGCCGTTTATCAATTCCAAATACGCCGAGTACAGACTTTTGGAGTTTGGTCTTGGGAGTCCAGACTCCGAAGGACGGGAGGACGGTCTTTCTGCGACTGGAACAGCAGCTGACTTGATGACGTCACCACATCAGCTGTTCTTGCTTATGAGATTACTCCAACTATTCACTGTAAATAATTTCTACAGTCAAACTAAATACGACAACCCTGCTTCTTCATTATCCTTTAATTATTATTATTTTATTTTGAATTGTGTGTGTCATGTTTAAACGCTACGGAGCCAGTGGAGCATTTTAAAAAGTCCTGCCGAGATCAGGCTGCTGTCCGCGGCCACACAGCGCGCTGACCGCCCGGCGCTGCGGGGCTCACTGAGCGAGCAGAACCTCAAATCTACAGCACATATCTTTATTAGGCTGAATCTCGACAAACTGACCTCAGATTTGATTCTTGAACTACTAACTTCTTGCCTTAAACATCCTAAAATGACCTTGCGTGACTCAACAACAGTAGTATTTAGAAGAAGTCAACTGTCAGTTGTTTATTTTCTCCTCCGCTATTGTTTCCTGTTGCTGGTGCGAAATGCATTCTGGGATATTGGCTAGCCAGAGTACGCACAAGTCTCCTCTGATGCATCCTCCGGAAAGTGGGAGGATCAAGTCACATCCGGGTGTTTTGACCGTGCTTTGCGAGAAGCGAACTTTGAATTGGAACATGTACTCGGGCTGCGACTGATGACGTTTCACGAGTCCACGAGAACACAAGTACAGAGAAGAACGCTGATTGATAAACGCCCGTTGTCCTGATGGGCAGGTGGCTCCTCCCATCATTGTATGAATGAGTGTGAATGATGTCATGACTCATGTAGTGTTGAAGTGCTTTGAGTGGTCGGAAGACTAGAAAAGCGCTCTACAAGTACAGGTCCATTTACCATTATAAATCATTTGACTTTGCCAGTCAGAAGTCATTGCATCATTGTTTACTTACTCATATGTATGTTTGTAGCAATATAGTCAATGATATTATGTATGGGGTCTTTGGCTCTGTTGACATAAGTGACATGGTGGTAACTATCTGCACGATATTGCTACATTTGTTCACCAAGTCTTCAAGGTTGAAATATTATTGATATTGAATAGATTGCAGATTCTACTTTATGCCTCGATTCCGAGCACTGCAATGCATAGTCAATGCCATATTATGATACACTATTTTTTATTGGGGTTTTTCCCTTTGAAAATGTGGTCCTTTAATATGATCGTGAACTTTACTTGGATAGCACCTTTCAAAACAAAGTTACAAAGTGCTTTACATGGTTAAAATAAGAAAACTCAACAGAAAAAAGCATTTCAGGACTGCTATGTAAAAATCAGGCATTTACAATACATGAAAGTAGATTGAAATGAATATCCAGAAGTAGTATATCAAGATCGAAGGCAGTGATGTTGGAGCTAAAATGATGTGCTCAGGGTAATAAAAAGCTCTCGAGAAGGTAATTATAATATGTTACTATTTCATTAAAGTAAAACGTACCTCCTACAGTACACAGAAGGAGGTTGTAATGTGTTTACAGTTTATTTCAGTCAGTTTCTCCATTACATCACCAAATTATCTTGTGTTTAGTCATAATAAAAATGCTGTAACTCAATCACACAGAAATGAGACCGACTGATTGTATACTGATTATTATTATTATCGTTGAAAGGAGATTATGTATTTGGCCGTATGTGTGTGCATCTCTGTCTAAATCTAATCTCTCATATTACTAGATCCATCAACATCATATTTTTTTGTGCTTATTTATGACTATATGCTCAAGAACTTCTCATGGTTGCAGTGATTCCTGTTTTTTTTAAAAAGTATATTATTGCCGACATATGTTGTTGACCAATTGTCTTTAGACAGCAAACGGGACTAAACCAGTGATATGCAGTATTGCTGCATGTAGCCAGTGGAGCCGACTACAAATATTAAAATGTGTTGTGTGAGACGTGTAAGTTAAAAACATGAAACATGATACCCTTGTAATATAGATGGGGTGATTGTGGTTTTAATTAATTCAGTCAAACATTGCAGCAGTGGTCGTTGCAGACACACTTGGCAAAGATCTTCACTCTACTGAGTTATACTGTATATATACACTGATAAAAAACTACAGAAATACATGTAGGATTCTCTGTTGAAAGAAAGAAATTAATTATGTATCTTGTCATGGTTGATAGATATGGAGACCTGAATGAGACCTTGCTTTAGATCAAATTAGAGTAAAACATTATTTTGGCTGCCTTTAAATTACATTTACTTAAGTTATGTAGGTTTCATTCAATTAATCCAGCAATGTTTTACTTGTGACAATTATGCCAACTTAAAGTAATTACATTAATCGACAATCCCCCATAATGCTCCTGTTTACATGATTATTCAGACAGAATTGTGGAAATGAATTGTCTTTTGTTGGTCCTGTGGGTTGTTGCTGCCTGGAAGCTGCATTGTATCTGACGAGAAGTTCAGGATCGCTGTAAAGGTTGAGCTGGAATTTAATAGAGTGAAATAAATTCAAATGTTTTCGCTGACACTCCAGTTCTACCTTAATGTGTAGAACCAGAAGTCATCTTTTTCCTAATCTGTGTTAATTGCTGAGGGCACATGTCAAAGGACGGTGTGATCTGTTCAGTTCACACTGTTATACTAAAGGAGTCGTGGTGCCAGAGTCACTGGGAAAATGACCAGTAATATTTCTGTTCGCTCTATTTTGGCCTTCTTGGAAATGGCTCCGGCTTTCATAACAGCCGTTGTACCACCCATGAGGAGGAGGAAGTGTCAAGCGGGGACAACACGTGTGACTCGGGGATTACAATCAGAAGCTTATCAGTTGATATGCTGGAGAAAGTAATGTGTGATCAATTTAATTTGGGTGGTCAGAGTGCAACTGTCTGACAGAAAGCAGCTGTTCCCCAAAGAACAGATGACATCATCGACCCTTAGTTTTTTTACTCACGCTAGTTGTTGGTCCGCCAACCACCTCACCTACATCTATCTCACTAATCTATAATGTTTGATCGTTTCTGCTCCGATGTTTTCTCGTGTCAGTACGAACAACTTAAACTGAAAGGTCTTGATGAATAGCCAAACCCAAAATGTAGGACAAAATCTATAGATGATCTGCTGACGGTAAAGGAAACATATTTGTTGTCATGGCATTTCCATTGTCCAGTAAGTGTATTTGGTACATTGTATTATTAATGGATACAGTACAATTCCATATATTAGAATGTGAACTGTACGTACACATACTGTACTCTATTATACCTATGTTTACCATCTCCAACCATGACGTTATTATGGAGACATCTGTTACATCATATATATTTGGGTATTTAAGTATTCTGTTTTTGACATTTTCCCAAAATATATAATCCAGAGACACAGGATTAAATCCGGCCTGTATGCTCTGTAAACATAGACATAGGGTTCTGCCTGCCACGTCTTCCACAGGATTTACTATTTCTTTTACTGTGGTATGAGCAAAAGATTTAAAAACATGGATAACAATTGATGTTAACATATCCTCTCAATTATTGCTGTGGATGTGAAAATTAAGAACGGGAACCCTTCGAGTGACCCTGGGTCCAACGACCGCTCCAGGCAAAAGAGGGTGCAAGTCAAACTGGTGACTGTTTGGCCGGTTGGTCACTGGATTGTAATGACACTAACATCTTGAGAAGCAGGTGCTTGGTGCCAAGCTCTCCATTATCTACTCGAAGGTCATTACCATGCCGTTCATTACTCATGTGGAGTATGTCCTCAAAGGGAAATGAATCCTCAGGAATAAGTTGCTATGGCCCCAGGAACCCTGCGCCTAGAAGTCGTCTTTGGTATGTGATTTAACACATGCAGGGTATTTATAAAAAATAAAGAATAATCTGAGTATCACCTCTGCTGAAGCGTTGATGGAAATTCTATTTTCTGGACCTCCGCACAGTGGTCATGCTGATTTCCTGAGTATTTTAAAGCCATTTACTTTTGCCTGAGAAAACATTTTTCTTTTAATTTTATGTCTATACTCATTGACACAAACTTGAACCCATACCATACAAAATCCAAGCATGGGCTTAGTCTATGCAGTCACTTTATTATACATTTATTTTAATGAGTAATTTTTTTAATGAATTCTCAACATTAGACGAGGCTGCTTTTTCAATTTATTCTTACCACCATGAAGCTCACGCTGCTCCTCGTGGTGGGCGAGTTGCTTTGATGATCAACTCTGACTTGCATCTACTTTACAGCTACCATCTGCCCTCGTCGGAAAATATCCTTTTATATGTTCTACGTACCACCTTCTTGGATATGATGAGCCACATTTTATGTTTTTGTTCTTTTTC
Organism: Pseudoliparis swirei; assembly: GCF_029220125.1. Classification (NCBI taxonomy): domain Eukaryota; kingdom Metazoa; phylum Chordata; class Actinopteri; order Perciformes; family Liparidae; genus Pseudoliparis; species Pseudoliparis swirei. The sequence continues at coordinate 11,106,222 of NC_079404.1, forward strand.
TTTGTGGCTGACAATTGTCTAATAGTTAAGGATCTCAAATGCTAATGATCCATTAGGTCCACTTCAATAGGCCTTCATCTCACTCATTAATGCTTTTGACTGTTTTCACCATGACAATAGATTTATCTGTCGTCTTGTCCATTTCTAATGATCACTCCCTCACCAGAAAGATTATGTGTCTGTTGTTTATCGCCACTGTGTTAAAGCTTCCATCATCACATTTGCAACTCCCATTATTGGTTGCATTAGTTTCCCGGACCGTCGGCCCAATGATCTTCATGACATTCTGTGCACAGCACTCCTGACTCAATTTCTTCCCAAAATCAAAAGATTCTCTTGAGTCAGATTCTCTAATAAATCCTTTGCATCATGTCTACAGTAAATGCATATTTCGAATAGGAATTTTGTCAACAACCTTATTTCTTTTGGCATGGCAGCTTAAACAGTATTGCGGCGAGGAAAGTTTATCCCACATTTAATATCAATAAATCCAACTCAGTACCTCAATTTACCAATATATGCCCTCTCTATGCCCACCGTTTCTTGTTATTTCTCACCGTTAAGGTCGACACTTTTGGAGATAACATTATCAAATATTCAGGTGTAAGACCACTCAAGCCCATGTGCAAATATCATGCAGCTGAATTTTAAACATGAGCTACAGTCCAGTGTTTGCCTTATAAGACGTATCACAATATTTCTACTCTGAATCCCAGTGATGAAACTTCTCATACAGAGAAGTGTTTTCACACTATGGAGCACTGTCTGTTTCCTAGCAACTTGCCGGTTTCTACAGCATTGTTTTAAAGCGCTTCAGGGGAAAGATGGTCGTAATTGTATGTGTTGCCTCTGAGATGTCATATGCCCAAGCAATATTCAACAGGAGACTCCCTCAATCCCAACACAAATTAATAGTAATTTTCTTTGTATCAAGGGGATCATCATCAATTTGCATTACAATGGAATATGTCGATCAAAAGTTATTCTCTTAAAAGAAAAATGTCCATCTTGTAATCCACAGACACCTCTTACCTTTTAAAAGAAGGAACATATTGTTTCGAAGAATATACGTTTGCCTGGCATTATGCCAACAAACTTTCACTGAGAAAATAAATAAGACTACCCAAGTTTCCAGATTGGGTTTTCAAGAAGTCTAAGTAAATTGATAATCTTACCCTCTTACTTTTTCTTCCATAGAAAAGCTCTGATACAAAGCCCCGTACACGTTCTGACCGTCACTGAAGAGCAGACAAACATAGCGACTGGCTGGTAAACATCGGGGTGCATTCCGGAGATAAAGAGACAGATATTTCCCTCAGGAGCTGGTGGAGACTAAAAATATGGATAAAAGGAGAGTGAATATAACATGAATATCCATCAGGACACTCGAAACCCGACTCCAAATAATGGGCGGGTTGTTGACGAGTTGTGTGATTGTCTGATGTCTTGTGGTACAACTTCTACTGGACCGTTCATACCTGCAAACTTGTCACCTTTTGGCGAAATTCGCCGTTTTGAAATCAAAATAGGTCATCCACGTGAATAGTGTAGATCCGAAGAGTTTTTGTTTTGGGTAGGGGTGGGGGGGGAATTGGACGGCCGGCGTTTATGAGATTGGAGTGAGACACGGAGAATATGCGATGTGGTGATCTTCGCAATAAAACATCTTTGATGGGACGCGTCGAAGGAACAGGCTCCTGGAACAGAGTCATGGAACGGGAACAAACTCATAAACAAGTTCATGGAACAGAATTATGGAACAGAATCATGGAACAGAATCATGGAACAGGCTCAAAGCTCAGCAGAGCACACAAGTTAAAAAAAAGGAAGTTGATTCATGAATGACTTTAACCATATTATATATAATGATAATGTAAAGTTGTTATTACTATTATTAGGGCCCGATCACTGAATTATTCAGAGGACCTTTTTTCTTCAAATGTTTGTTATTATTATTTAGATTTGCGCTCAGAACAATCAAAAGACCATAGTTATAAAAGCTTTGAGGTGTCATCAAACAACGTGGATGTGGTGTGGAGACAAAAAGAAAAAAGTCACCTGCACCCCCCCCCCCCCCCCGTTGTCACCTTTTCCACCCCTCATGAGTTTGCAGGCATGACCGTTACAGATGTAGCATGTAAGAAATGACCTGAGTGAGGAAAGTAATTCAATGATAATAAAGGAGAAAAATAAGATCTCACACAATATAAAAAAGGATGGTAAAAGACATTGGAATGAAAGCGCTCTGTTGATGCAGAGAAAGAGAAAGCATATGGTATAAGAACATGAGTGCTTGCTTATAGATAGGCTTTCACAAGTGTGTGTGTGTGTGTGTGTGTGTGTGTGTGTGTGTGTGTGTGTGTGTGTGTGTGTGTGTGTGTGTGTGTGTGTGTGTGTGTGTGTGTGTGTGTGTGTGTGTGTGTGTGTGTGTGTGTGTGTGTGTGTGTGTGTGTGTGTGTGTGTATGCATGTGTTTGAATTCTGGGATAAAAGTTATACATTATGCATCATGCTACACAGGGCAGCACTCACTATGGTGAGTGAAGGTGAAATTACCTGCACACACTGCCCAGTGCTCTTATCGGAGAACGGTAATGATTTCAAGGTGAAGTGGGTCAGTGGTGTACATGATAATACATTTCGGCAGCCCACTGTTGTGAACCATCTGTAGGTCCCACCTGGAGCCCCGCCATTTACGTGAGCAGCTGAAGAGCTACAGATGGCTGAGGCACTGGAGGGAAAGAGAAGGGTCATGGGGGTGACGATGGACTTGCTTCTTTTATTATCTGTTGATCCTGGTGAAGTACAAGCAGATTGTTGGTACACCGTCAGAGCTGCCGTGGCTCCTCTCTAATTAATCTTTCATTTAGATGAAACCGTTGTTTTAAAACACTGCGAAGGGGGAAGCTTTTTGAAAAAGTTCACTTTAATGAATAAATTGTAAGCCACACGGAGGTATTGCCGTAGACCTTGAATGTCATGCAGCCTGGTATACGTGTCTGATAGTGCTGTTCATGGGGTTCAAGTCGGTGTGAAGAGCAGTGTAAGAAACAGTGTGATTGGAGCAGCTCAGCAGGGCGAACGCTGATGCTCCAGATGGCTCTCTCACATAGCCAGACAGTGCGTTTCGTCTTCACTTTGGCTTTGTGGATTTTCTGTTATCAGTCTGGTGATATATGTATTATTTTATTGCTCGTGGCTAAGCTAGTTTATATATGCAAGCCCTGTTTCTTTTTTCCTTTCCTTTCTTCCTGTGTTTTCACACACATAATTTGAGCACTGAAGAGAGACCCAGACACTGCACGCATATTATTAGTACTTTCCGCATTTGACGTCGCCAGCTTTCCCCATTCCTGCCAATACCTGTTCATGCGCATGAAGGGGAATGACTCAGCTGAAGAATCCTTCCATTATTCCTGCCGTCTATCCCAGACAGATCAATAGCAGCATCAAGTTCTGTTAAAAGCCAACACTCAAAGGCGTCACCGGCAAAAAGCACGGAGCTGCTCCACAGACTAAGAGAGCTGTTGGATTTTATAAGCAATAAACAACGTTTTGTTGGTTTGACGTGTTTACATTCGAGACCACAGAGCAGAGTTATTGAGCGGTTCTTGGTCACAACACACTGCAGAGTAGTCTCTACCAAGGCAAGTTTGAAAGGTTAAGAAAGCAGTGTCAAGTTCAACTATGTTCATTAAATGGGTGACGGCTGGATAACATTTAAATGTGTACTCCTTTCACTTCAGTTTTTTTGTTGTGGTGCAGTACATGAGTCAATTCAATTCAGTTTATTTGTATAGCCCAATTTCACAAATTACAAATTTGTCTCGGAGTGCTTTACAATCTGTACACATAGACATCCCTGCCCCAAAACCTCACATCGGACCAGGAAAAACTCCCAAATAACCCTTCAGGGGGAAAAAAGGGAAGAAACCTTGAGGAGAGCAACAGAGGAGGATCCCTCTCCAGGATGGACAGATGCAATAGATGTAATGTGTACAGAAGGACAGATTTAGAGTTAAAATACATTCAATGAATATGACAGTGTATGAACAGTTCATAAGCTCAATAAGTTGCTGCTTGATAAATGATCTCTCAGGGAAAGCTTTTCATATATTTTGCTCAACCAGAACATAACCATTGCTACTAATTCTGCGGTAATAATGAGAGAGCTCCACATTTTGAAGTTAGTATGTTTTAGATCTCATCGAGTGTTCGACAGTACAGCAAGTACTTTGGATGTCATGAATTTCATTTATAAATCATTTGAAAATTGCACTTGACTACTTAATCAGAGAATTGGGGTTACATGCATAACCCATAAACCCACGCTTTACTGTCTTCAACATTTGTCGGGGTCTTTTCGCGCGTCAAGCTCTTACCACTTGCTTTTTCAATGTGTAAGACAGGATATACATGATGCAAGGCTCCGTTAAATGTTACCTCATTCCAGTTTCATCAGCTGGTTAAGTCATATTCACATTGACAGCGACACGACTACTTTTTTCAGAGGACCGGTCGTCTTTTTCAGTTACATTGACACAATTGCCCGAGGCTCTGCTCCACGTAGTCAGTGGTGCGCTGGCCTTCTGGCACACCGGGACAAATCCCAGTGGGTCGCCCCATTGGTGGGCAAGTGGACTGTCAAAGAAATTCATAAAGCTTTTATTTTCCGTCTGAACCCTCTTTCTGTGAAAAATGTTTAAACCCTGTATTTATGCACGGTTGCAGATAATACTTTTTGTATAATTAGATTCCAGTGGTGGTAGGATTGCTTCCGACTCAATGGGCCAAACATTTTCGACAACTTCAGAACGTTGTAACGTCAAGAAATTCGAACTCTAGTGGAACAAAAGATGGATGTAATCATTTCCAAAATTCACAACATTCTGATACCGCTCCGTCTGTTGGAGGCTGTCCCGGTCAAACTTGAAGCTTGCATGCTCCCTGATCCAGTTTGTGACACTCGCAACACGTTTTAATCTAAAGAAATGTCTGCTCCAATCCATATTTGTTGATGTTTTAGGATTTCAAAAGCTTCAGATTGCTGTCCCGCTTGCCGCAGACAAAAGGAGGCACTTACCGGGGTTGTTGAGCAGCAATGTAACTGCGCCATAAATTACATCTATGTAACTACAATCGCATCATGGAATGCGGCGGACATTTGAAGCTACATTCAAAACCTTTTCATGACGGCCCTGCTGCCGTGTAATTAGCCTGGAAAAATTACAAAGAATGTGATTTGCATATTGCTTGGTGTACGGAGTGCATGTCGGCTCTTTGGTTGGTGCAGAGCCCGTTTTAACCCTCCTGTTACCTTTAGGGTCAATTTGACCCCATTCAATGTTTAATGTCGGTGTTCCTTGGGGTCAATTTGACCCGAGGCTGTTTATCACTGTGTCAAACATATAAGAAAAATCAACTTTTTAATATATTTAAAGGGCTATTTAGGTAGTCAACAAACAAACATAAAGTACCTCACACTTAAACTTGGGAAACAATATTAACAATAATAATTTTCTGGAGGTTTTCATTGCTGGGGTCAAATTGACCCCGAGGGTAAAATATGTTAGTAAATGTAAAGGTAACAGGAGGGTTAACACAGAGGAAGGACAAGAGCCGTTCTTAACAACGCCGGGCAATACTAATGTTTTTCTGCATGGTTGTCCTCACCACAGAGAAGTTACTTCTCATATTGCTCTTAAGACAAACATTTTGTTTCCTCTGTCTATTGTCCTTTCTTCACTCCTCCTTTACGATGATGCTTCTCTTAACTTCCAGCATCAGTCACTTTGTTAACCGGATCTATTTGTTCTTACTTTCTGTATTGATTCCGCCCGTCTTTCTTCCTTCAAGGGTTCATTTATAAATTAATTAGGGCTGTGAAACGATTAAAATTTTTAATCGGGTTAATCACAGGTTTTTGTGGATTAATCATGATTAATCACATATTACCGATATTCTCGGTATATTTTGTGAGAACATAGAGATTTATGACAAAAGACGGATATATACATTTATACATTCTTCTATACAATGGTGCTGCAACTCAGCAGTTATTTAGCAGTTTTCTTCCATATGGAACATTAATACATCTTCATCCTAAACAGAATGTTTAACCCTCCTGTTACCTTTCGGGTCAATTTGACCCCATTCAATGTTTAATGTCGGTGTTCTTTGTGGTCAATTTGACCCCAGGCTGTTTTTCACTGTCAAACATATAAGAAATATAAACTTTTATTTTTATTTAAAGGGCTATTTAGGTAGTCAACAAACAAACATAAAGTACCTCACACTTAAACTTGGGAAGCAATATTAATTCTAATAATTTTCTGGAGGTTTTAATTGCTGGGGTCAAATTGACCCCGAGGGTAAAATATGTTCGTAAATGTAAAGGTAACAGGAGGTTAAACAGAACATTTTTCTCTTGTTTGTCAACCATTAACTCCACCATGATACAATCTAAAGGCCTCTAGTCTTCCTCTAGCAGCTGCTGAGGCAAACTGACTGTGTGGGTTTTCTTCATGAACTGGGCCGTGATGAAAGGGACGGCGGGACACCGCTGCAAAGCTGAAACCTCACCAGCCCGGACAGGTGGACAGATTGACAAGTGATTTTTTTTTGCTCGGTCCCGATGCGCGCGCACGGAGCTCTGTGGCGCGCCAGACGGAGATCGATAAGTGTTAACGCAACGCGAAGAGACAGAAATGACATGCTGCTGTGGAGATACGATCAACAACAGACGTTTAGTTTAATAAAACATCAGAGACCTGCTCTAGAGAACATCTCACGGGCCGGACCAGTCTTTTTAATGTCATGCGATCTACCGACACTACGCCGCGATCGACTGGCAGGTCGCGATCGACGTGTTGAGACCCTGATCTACAGGAAGTAAAAGTCGTAACAAGGTTTCCGTAGGTGAACCTGCGGAAGGATCATTACGATGAACAGACCGTCTGCATGAGAGCGGACAGAGTTCAGATTGAAGTGGTGCATTGGAAGCTCATTTTGCAAGTGACTTTTTTTTCGTCCCGACGACCAACAACAGACGGATTGGAAGCTCATTCTGCGCATGCGTTAAATGCGTAAAAAAAAAAAAACTAGTTAAACCTGAAATTGGATTAACTGAGTTAACGCGTTATTTTTCACAGCACTAAAATTAATCAAACATTGGAGACGGTGGAGAATGACTTGGGATAGTGTGAATTATCAAACTTCTAATTAAAAACACTTACATTTTATAGGGGGATTGGACTCTTGGTGGAAGGTGAATAAATTGAAACGGTTTACTGTGACATTATTTCTTTTGCCGTTTTTACCCGAATGATTTATAGACACTAAACAAGTGTATATTGAAAGTAAATTTGACCATCTGTGATTTAAAGTTTTAACCTCAAATTCACTTTGCTACTCCGAAGTTTTTTGGCCGGATCCAAAGTTTCATTTCCAAAAGTGTCTGAGGAAGTGAACCTTGAGTTCAAACCAAATGACTCTTTGTTTGTTTTTTCATTTCCATTTCCAAACATAAGCGTCCTTCATTTTAAAATATAATAACGTATCTTAAATAATTTGATCTAGGCATCTGACTCTTGCAGAAACCTTGCACTAGAAATCACAAAATGGGTTGAAACAATTTGTCAAACGAATAGCCGAGGAGAGTAGCTTCCAAACACGTTCACCATTCAACCATCTGGGTTGGAAACAATACATCATATACTGTTATTGTATACATTACATTCTCAAATGTTCCTGTCTTTTCTCTGTCCCTTTCAGACCAGTGCACTGTGACAAGATCCTATCTTTTCCTCCACAAGTTCTGGTTCTTCAGCACCATCTATTACTTTGGTAACTGGGCCTTTATCGGGGTGAGTCCAAAGATGTAATGACATACCTCCAGGGCGATTATTATGCACAGTGAGAATTATAGTTGTATGTTCTTAAGAAAAAAAGAAGAAATGTGTTAATTTTTGATGAATAAAAAATATATCTTTTGAGCCTAACACCTATGGAACATGTTGTTCATTTTAAAGGCTCCATTTTGCTCGGGGGGGAAGAGGATGAGCGACGAAGAACATAATTTAATTCCTACTCAGAAAGCTGGAAAATGATTTTCCGAGACTGCACACAGCTAATCTCCTCAGCGAAATATTTAATAGCCTCTCTCCTTGTGCAGTTGATGCATTCTATCGATCAGATGGTCCTTATGAAATATTTCCTAATGTGTGCTTTGCTTATTGTTTTTAGGCTTTCCTCATTGGCCTGGTGGTGTCCTGCTGCAGAGGGAAGAAGTCTGTGATTGAAGGAGAGGTGGAGGCTGATGACTCCGACTTCAGTGATGATGAATATGTGCACTGAAAAGCAGTGATTGCTCGGACGGGTTTGTAGATTTTCCCACCATAATTTAAAAGGACTACAAAGTACAATTTGATGAACAAATAAATGAATGTCGGGAATCTGTCATCATTTATTTTATTAGTTTTAAGGAGTTATTGCAGTGGTGTCTTGTGCATTCCAGCCTTGTTAATGAGACCACCGAGACTGATATCTGATTTCTCAGTCAATATTATTGATGACTAAACCCTACCTTGAAGAAGAGGTTACTGAATGGCATCATGTAACGCTGGCTCTAATATACTATTTAAGATAAAAATGCTGGGAAGATATTAGAGCCTCTACAAACTGTTCTGCTTGCTCAAAAGCTAATGGGTATGACATAATAATTCTATGTGTTGACAGCAGTAATGTTTTCAAAGTTTATTTTGCTTATTTTGTCTTGGGTTATCCATTTGCCAAGACCATTATTTAATCGAACGTTACTGTACTTGCGTACCGACACTGGGTGTCACGTAAAGGCCCAAGTGCGGCTGACGTGTTTTCAAGGTTTCGGTAATTCTTGGTTTTAATTTTCAGGGTTCAACAGCGTTTTGCTATCTATCTTTGAAGAACATGATGCATCTAAACATGGAATAAATCAAATATGTATGTCGTTTTATTTAGTACTTCTCCTTTTTTGCTCTAGTTTATCTACAGTCATGTTTATTTTTATTTTCAGTGAATTTAGTGGTATAAAAATGAACACAAACTGTTCATTTAATCAATAAATTGACAGAAAGTTTTTAATTTGAAATCAAATATGTGTGCCTCATGAATGTCTAGCACGCTGATGGGTACACACTATTCTAACCCATTAAATTAGCCTCACTTCTGAATCTCAAGTTTAGTATTTTGCTTTGAAATGAAAGTCTGGCAGCAGGAAATAAGGTTACATAATGACGACGGGAGCTGCATCAGATGTGTTTGTGTTCACCTGTGATGGGTTGAAAAGAATGCAGTTGTGTTAATATTGAATGGTACTTGTATTTAAAGAAATAAAACCATTTTAAACGCACTCCTTATGTCTCCTCTAACTATTTTGACCCCTCCATACTCAATGAGTGGTATATATTGTATATAACATTTATAAATGTTCTATTAATAATAAAAATAATAATGGATTTAAATTTGTACGGCACTCTTCATCCAAGAATCTCAGTATTGTATTGTAGAACAGAGCATCTACCACATGTGTTACTGTTTGCAGGAATCAAAGTTGTTATGTTTATCACAAATTCGATTTTAATCACACAGTATCTATGTTAAACATTTTGATTGACCATAGATCTAATTATTTCTATAATACACATTGCACACATTATTAGTGCGTACTACATTCCACCTGTTATTTAATGTATTCAAAGCTTCAGGGTGAGTTGGTTCAGTTCTAATGTCTAATTGCTCCCGTTTGAGCGATACTTAGTTTTTTTTCCTCCATGAATCAAAACAATTCCTTGCACCACACTAACGGGGAACTTTATCTCAGCAGTTGTTGCAACTGTCGGCAACCCTTTTTCATTATTAGTCACATTGTGGTCTATAAAACATATTGACTTTATGGTCTTTTCTTCGGAAATATATTTATAATATTGCATTTGAAGATCAAGCATCCTAAAACTCAGAGTACTAAGGACATGTATCAAATGAAACCGACAGTTGAATACATCCTTCCTTGGATTAGCATATAACTACTCGGTGCACGCCTCGGTTGGATTTGCATGACATTTTTAGTGCGTGTCCAATTAGTGTTGTTACACAAACCTTGTCATAACTATTGTGCAAGCCTGCCTTGAGTTAAGTCATACAATAATAAACCAAATAAGCCTTGAGCTGAAAACATGGAGCCCAAGAACTAGAATGTGATCAACATGTCAGATCAGAGGATTTTTCCTATAATGCAACGTTTCCCGTCTTGCTGCTTATTCAATCATTTCCCTCCCTCTTGAAAGTCTGTTCGGGAACAATGAACACCTTTTCTGAATGAATGCAAGTATTTGGTTCAGGAAAATATCAATATGTTCGCAAGCAGCTGAAGTGTTGGTAAGATCATGAAGGGCCATACATATCAGATACATTATATATTTTTACACAATTTTAACACAATTGTATCACCACATTTGATCCTATTTACATTTTAAAAGTTTTTATGTAAAATAAAATGTTCTATTTACTGTAACATTTTTGTGTGTACACGTCATTGTGTGATTTTGTTCCAAGAAAGCAGGGGGAGTTCAGACTCAATTTGGTTACATCCCAGTTTGTATTATGCCTCACTACCCAGCTAATTATCTGTTAAACAATGGAAAATAATTATCTCCCCAGTATTTTATGTTATTATCTAATATTACAAATTGAGAAACAAAAAAAAGGAAGAAGCCGAACCAATAGACAACCCACTTTTTGGACTTCTGAAGGTTTTTAGTTTTTTTCTGAGACGGACCTTGTTTTCAAATGAGGCAGAGCTGATTGTCAGGAGTTCTGGTGATAGTAGCCTATAACCAGAAGAATTACACAACAGCACAGCCATTGTCAGGGACCTCTGCACCCATCATCCATCTTGCTGCTCCACAGGATGAAGGGCCGTAATAACGCATTATACAATGCGTAGGGAGAACTGCTGCTCTATCAAAGTGACATTTTTGTTAAACGTTTGCTTTCCATTTGCAGAGCAACTTTCCTTGAAAGTACAGTCCTACCTAGTGTTACAGTTAATTATACCTCAGATGTTCCCTGCTGTGTATATTTTTAACATAGGGTATAGTTAGCTAACTCACTGCAGTCCTTTTTTGCGATAGCTTATCAAAAAATATTTAGCTTTAGCTAAAATCACGATGTTGTGAATAATTTCCCCCTCCAGCTAATTAATGCTAATTAGCTTTGCTAGCAGCCGCTAATGTCAGCCCGCTCACCGCAGGTCTGACATTCTCATGCACAGCAGACTTGTTAACATTTTGACCACTTTTACCACCTGAGTGTCTATTATTTAGCACTTAAGACAAAGTTAAGTCACAGCGGCTTTTGACATTGGTTGTGTAACGTAATTATTTATTTTTTAAACATACCCTATAGCAGGGCTCTCAAGTGTCACGCATTGAGCGTGAGACTCACGCATTTCGGTCTTAAGTCACGCACTCCCGCCACACATCGTATTTCTCACGCTGAAAAAAACTCTCGGCTATTTAATGTTTTAATGTGCCGCAGCGCGCCAACATGAGCTGGCCGCGCTGCCCTCACCGTGGAGGAATTAAGCGCTCCCCTGGAGTTCTGCTGTGAGGAGCCACTTATCAGCCAATCATGATGGATATGTCACTCTTGCCTGTCTTCAAAACTTGAGAGCCCTGCCCTATAGCTAGGACTGTTGTGTAAAGCACTTCACCACTTTGTCTCTGTACTTATGTCCATTCTGTGATTTCTGGGCGGCCTCAAGTCTTTCCTCCAGGCTTCACCTCCTCTGACAGGCCCTTGATGGACCACGCGTTTGCCTTAGCCCTCAGTCATGCCTCCAGGGAGGAAGGTGACGCATGATCAATGTGATTATGTTGATTCAGTGTTTGCAGCCCGTAAGCAGGTTCACCTCTCTGCTCTCTGGGGCCTGTGGGGCCTGCCACTCATTCCCAAATGATGACTTGTCCACTAGGCTTGTCAACAAATCCCAGCTCACCAACAACTAAATAATACAGCTTTCCACTTACAGACACACAGGTTATTTTGTCCAACCTATGAATGGACACAGCGAAGTTTGTCGTGCTCAGTTGCTGGTGAGTCACTTTGTGCATTTGACAGTGACATAATTCAACCAGGAGAGCTGATGAAGAATTCTCATACACATGTATCGCTTTGAATCAGATTAGGTCATATAAACACATACATTATTTCCTGAGGCACTGAAACTAAATATTATTCCTTGGAGGAGGAGAAAGTCCGCCAGCCATGCATTTATTGAGAAAATGCTTAAGGTTTTGGGAAAGGAAATTAGTTTTGACAGCTGCACGACTGGTAAATAAAAGAAATGCATTTAATAGCATACGATGTGGTCATTCCTAATATGAACTTGGTTATTTTGGGATTGTATCTTGAAGTGTAAAGTACAGTCTCTTCTTGCACCTTGACAGTGTCTTCAAAGGTAAAAAGTAACATTGATGAATTCATGTAAAAAGATAACTTTATTTATGTAAGAATAACAGTAGTTACTAAATTGTGAAATTACTATTAATTGTATCTATAAATGTATATATATACATATATATATATTATATATACATACATATAATTATATATATCTATATTTATATGTATGTGTGTATGTATGTACATATATATATATTAATTTTGTGAAGATCATGCAGATATTTTACATGGTGTAAAGCTTTGTGTACAATCTGAGGTAAAAAATAAAAGCCAGCGTTTCCAAAGGCATTTCACTGTATTGGACGTAGACACATAATCTCTCACAGGCAGCTGTACTGTATATAATTAACCTAATTATGTCTGCTAGAGGAAATTGAAATGCACTGTAAATTCAGACACTAATGTCTAGACTAAGCTTACATGTAATCATGCTAATTCATCTTGGGTCGACGTGAGAGCACAACAGGGATTTTAATGTGTGCCTGTGTTTATTGTCTGCTTCCCCCCTTTTCCCTCTTGTCATCATTCTCCGCTGACGGTGCAGATCCAAGTCCTCCACCCTGGCTTCCTCTCCTCCTGCTGGGTGGACCACTGCTGCCCAGAGAGAGAGAGAGAGAGGTAGAGAGGGGAGGGGGGGACGACTCCCACCGATGCTCTCATTACCCAAGTGTCAGCCGTACCGTCGACCACCAGGCGGGACAAACAAACTTTTCCCCAAAGCCCTCTCACCCACTTCCCGTGTGTGCGCTGTCTGGCTCCGTCTGCCCAGGAAAAAGTGATCTTATCAGTGAACCTTCTGGAGGCTCACAAACCTGTTTGGAGTTGAATGATTCCTCTCCCAATTCAGAAGTCAGGTACGGGGGTGGATTTATGAGGTGATTCAGGAAACTTTACTATACTTCACCTTCAGCTAAAGGGAGGGTTTAAATCATAAAGGGAATGACTAATCTGAAATAAAAATCATCACAGGGGACAGTATTTGAGGTACTGGAGAGAACTTTTTGGATAATCCAGTCTGTAAAAACTTGAGACAAGGTTGGATGTTATAGTCCAATCAAATGTTTCCATTAATGTAATAGATGTATTTTTATATAAGTCACACGCCCATCATTTGATTTTCTATATTTAATTCAGTAATGAATTCCACAATAACAAACCACATAAACTTAACACAACCACTGAAGCAGTACGAACATATTTCCTCTTTTATTTACATTCCTTTTCAAATGTTAACATTTTTCGCTATAACTTTTGATCAGGTTGGCATTTGTTCTCATTAAAATAAATTGGCACAAGTAAAACATATGTAGACAAAAGTTTATTTACACCATACAACATTTTGTTTTTAAATATTTTATACAGAGCTGCAGATGAGAGAGCTTGCTGGGATCCTTCAAGCAGATTCTGCAGTATTAAAGTTGTGAAATATATTATTTATATAAAAGTGAGTATTATCTTTATTGCATTTAAAGCAATGAAGAATGTAGCTTGACAAACATTCATTTTAATATGACAGAACAAATCCTCATTGCCTTCCATGTTTTATATTATAAAGTAAAAAGTGTAGTAATGGCCAAACCGACTTATAAACTTTTTAAAAACCTGCATAAATATATACATTGTGCTCCCGGGTCTAGTTTTATGAAATCAAAACTAGACCCAATGAAGCTAGGGCGACATGGCATGTCATTTGCTTTGTGAGGAGTAATCTTGAGAGATTACCTTTTTTAGCCAATTCCTCAACAGATAATTTGAAACACATGATGGTAAATATTGTACACCAGGCTGCCCCACACTAAGTACACGAGTGAGAATACAAAAAGTAACACTGATGTTTTTTTACTTATTTTCCTTTTTCTCTGTCTTCAGTCCTTAAATTGTATTGGCACATATTGTCCCTGCCACACACGTATTATCCAGATAGGTATGCCAAGGCTGTTAGAAAAGTCTGTTGCTTCATTCAGTGCAAAATACATCTCTTTCTCCTCCTTTTCTGTTTGCATTTTGTCCTTTAGACCTCTGTTTGGAAGTCTCCTTCCTGGACGTCTAAGGGTAAGTTGACACACTTTTCCCACTCTGCAGGCGTCATCTCCAGCGAGTCCTTGGTGTCAGATTGTAGTACATTCATAGTGGCGTAATTCTGGTACTCACAGGCTGGATTGTAGCTCTCCCATGGGTTCTTGTTTGGCATTGCCTTGTCCTGTGAACATGGCCAGTGGGATGTGACATTAGTGGCATGACATCCTCTGCAGCTAAACTGTTATTTTTCCAACAAAAAAAAGGACGTTTCCAGTCAAGTTCATTCAAAGGGACATTGTATGAATTCCTACCCATTGCTCATTGAAAATAATGGATTAATGCCTTGGAAAGCATTAAATAACAAAGGATAATGATCGTGTATTAAATGGGACCATACTTATCATGGAGTCATGACAGAGTTGTGTTTTCCTCAAGCTCAGAAAATGGTGCACTGTATTGGCTTCATGTGTGAGCCATTCATCTGAATGTGCTCCCATTGACAGTCCCAAATGTGCTACTGCAAGTCAGGGAGAAAAGCTGCTCCCACTAATGTCTGCAGCCAGCTCTGCACTCATTTGGGGAAAAAAGAATAGGGGGAATGTACTGGAGTTATGGTTTTCTATACAAAAAAACTTGGACTGGTAACTAAGCAACGGGCTTCAAATAAGATTGTGCTGTCAGGGTGATTGAAATGTGAGTGAAAAAAAGGATAACATGCAGCCAAAAGGATGCTGCTTGGCTGACATTGACAATAGTCTGGTTGTGTTTGGTCACCAGCCTCATGTATATTTGTTGCATTCGATACAAAAACATTGCTACTTGTCTGAAAGAGACAGAAAGGTTGACACCCCCATTGTCTACAGCTCCAGCCAGGTGTGGAGACAGATGGCAGGACCTTTGACCAAAAGCACGGTCAGGAAGAATTATCATAATTCTCCAGACTTCTACATGCAAAATGACTAAGAAGAAAAAAGATTCCCCCCACACAGTTGCAGTAAGAGAACAGTGAATTTAAGGTAATATTTGTCTTGATGTTGAGAGGTTAAATAATCTGCCATGCATTAATGGAAAAATGATGGGGTTGCTAAGTAGATAAATGTGCATATAAATAAACGTGCATTCATGGCCTTGCATTGGAATGGATGCACTCTATTGCAACAAGATTACCAGAGGTCTTTCTTCCCTGAAACTGCCCCCCCCCACCCCCCCCCCCCCCCCCCCCCGCCAGCTGCCGCCTGGTTCACTGCGAATAGGAAGTTTTACTTCCACATAAATAATTTTGCTACATATTGTAACCGCTCATTTGCACAATCACACATTACAGTATGTGCCCTACACCAGATATCTAATTAGGGTATTTTGACGTTGCTATAATTAATTGGCTGACCGTCACCCCCCTGGTTTCCTGTTACTCACCATGGTGCCCATATTTGGTATGTCTCGAAATCGGTCCAGGGTTTGAAATTTCTGATTCAGTTCCTGGAACAGGTCCATGTGTCTTTTCCTGGTGTGCATGACTTTCTGCAATGGCAAGGGTTTTGTCTTTGGTATTGACAGCCAATAATGGAAATGCATCTTCCTTTTCAACCCCCTTCAACTCTGATTGATTTGTTAGCGGCATGGCAGTTTACGTATAGGCCAGGTTTGAAACAAATCTATCGGTCTCTGCATATATAAAAGTGACTGCCAAAATGAAGGAAACTCCAAGATAATTAAAGTAAGGGTGATAGGACGCTGAAAGCTTCAACTATTTTAGTTTGCAATGTCTGGAGTCTCTAAATTAAACATAATTCTTCTGTGACAAATTGACTCATTTACAGTTTTGTTTGCGTAAGGAAAATTCTTAAACTCAAACCGTGGCACAAAACTTTAAATTTAGTGGTCGGTGTGCATCCAAGCTGAAACTAAATGCACGCTAGGCCAAAATCGCTGCCAGAAGCCTTATATTTCCTTTACTTTGAAAGTGTGTACAATACATATGCAGAAATGCCTGATTTAATAATGCAAAGGAAAAGCTAAAACCTGCCAAATATAATCAAGCCAATATAATCTTTGTTGAAATCAGTGGTAAAATTTGACATGAAATGGCAAATGACTTAGAAAGCATAAATTTTTTGAAAATCAACAGAGCTAATGGATGGAGGAGATGGAGGAGGACAAAATATAGATGAGAACTGTCGCCCTGTTTGTCAGTTGACAGCCTTGCAGCACAGCATGTCAATAAATCTTGTTGAGTCTGTAACTCCAATAAGCTTAAGAGCCACAACAAGTACGAGGAAATCAAATGACAAACACAACAGCAACAAATGGCTTTTGTCCGCAATTAAGCTAGATGCATGTGCTATATCGTAATAATCTTTTCTTTACGTACCTCAAAGTCCAGGTCAGAATATCGTGACTTTCTTCTCTGTGAATATAGAACATGAAGGTATTGAGTTAATACGCATTGCTTTAAGAAGATATGTACATTCATAATAGATGTGTGTTTATGTGAAGGTGTTTGTTGCAGCTCTTTCTCCTCTGAGCTCCGTCCACTATGTACCTCCAAGGAGCTCATAGATGTTGTAGACCCTGTCTCACTCCTTGAAAGCCCCGCGGATTCCTCCATCTCAGCCAGGAAGTTCTTCACAGCCGTGCGAGGTTCGAAGGGCAGGTTCTGCATCTGCTCGGGAGCACTAGGATACTGCTGCTCCAGGTTCACATTCATGTGGTCCAAGCCTGATGGGCTGATTTTGAAGTCCGGACTCATCTTGTAATGCATCAGCCTCTCGTGTGGCAGCGTATCCATAGTGATGTTCATCTTGCTGTCCTCTTTCAGGAGGGTGGACATATTGCCCGACCCGGACACCGCCGCTCCAGAGCCACGGGGCATGACTATGTAGTCTGTCTCCATCATATGGGCCTGCAACGAGTGGCCTTCCATGTCATGGCCCACCATGTCATGGTCACTCTGGCGCATGGCGTCGTCGGTGCACAGGTAAACAGTGCGGCGCATGTCGGCGTTGCCGTCAGCCATGCACTGCTCTTTCAGATCACCGCCTCCCATCTGCATGTGCAGAGCTGAAGGCTGCTGGATATTCACTTTGGAGATGATGTTGCCAGGCAACGTAGAGTAGTTCAGGCCCTCGGGGATCTTCTCATCCTCCTCATCGTTGAGGGAAATGCGGGAGAGGGTGCCTGTTATGGTGGCGGCGCGACAAGAGCCCATGTCTTTGTGGAGTGCTGCAGGACAGAGTGATACAAGGATTAGTTGTAATGTGTCAGTAAAAAAAACTAGTGTCACAGTTTGTCTGTCATTATCCAACATATGACCATATCACTTATCAAAGGATTTGGTGCTGCAGAGGGAAAACGGTAATGGCAAGACAAATACCCGTGCACATGCTTTGAGTGTGACGTTACACCAAAGTGCAAAGAGACATGACAGCAGGTGTCTCTGGAGGATGGAGTAGTGAATACAGTCCTCGGGTTACATTATGTTCTCGGGTTCACAGCATATAGCATCCACATCCAAGTGTAGGGATGCTTAACCTTGTAATGCACCAAATGTTGTAAAAGAAACCGCAGCCATCGATTCAGAAATAACTTGTGGTTAAAAGAACACCCTGTCCTCCCCACTGAGCATTTACATCTCTGCCTCATGAATCAGTGTGAATTATGTTGTCTGTTCACAACAGGCTTGCATGGAGATTACAACACAAACGATCTAACCCCTGCCTTTTTTTGAGTCTCATAAAAGCTCAGTGTGGACATTGGGGAAAACAGTCTGAGTCTGGTTTTCACTTTACTAGTATATTCATAAGGGTGACTGCAGAATATTACTTCTGCTGCTCACAATAATCCATTTTAAACTCTGCAAGCCCGGAAAATAATCTTTAAAAAGCATCTCTCTTCGACCGCAGCGCTACTTTGGTCTGAATCTGGTCATGATTTATAGATGACACCTGTCTGCATTGCCTTTTTGAATCGGGTATGTCCACTTTAGGTTTACAAGAATGTACAGCGTGATGTAATGTGGGTCAGAAGAGCCCAACAGCCCTTTTTGCCTTTTAACACGCCGTGTTTCAGAGAGCTCTTGGTTATTCCCTGCAGATCCATTTAGGACGTGTTCTTCATTGGTTTGGAAAGGATGGGAGAAAGATGAGGCTCCAGGCCCGTGTTAGCTGCCAACACTAGTTACATGCATTCTCCTAATAATATCCTCCCATAAGCGAGGAAGAAAATCCTCAAAAAATGAGACACCATAGCACATGCACATCTATCCTATGACAGCGTCAACATATTATTGCAAAACGTCATTCAGTAGTGCGGCTGCCTGAAGATGGGAAAAGCTGCTGTTATTCATATTTATTGCAGCAAAGACAAAAGTGAATATCCAAGTGCTCTCTTTATACTGTTTTGTTCTCAGATTAAAGTCAGTGTTTGATAACTGTGAAAAAAACTCCTGCGGGGATTGTTGGTTGTTATGTAACATCAGCTATTTTTTACCATCTAACCTCTTTTGGGACTTTTTATTTTGCATGCATGCATGCAAGTCAAGGAGAATCGTGTTAATAAGATACACTCTGTTTGTTACCTGATCGGCAGGCGATGTCCACATCTTTCTCGAAGTCCGTCTGCAGGCAGAGGAGGGTCAAATGGTCAATATGATGACAAACAAAGCCTTTTGTTCTGAAAAGTTTGCATGTTTACAACACAAGAGGTATCCCTGTGTAAAAGCCAGCTGCAAGACTGGGATCAATGATGTATATATATATATATATTTTTTTTTCTTTTCTTTTCTTCAAAATGCTTTAAAAAAAGGCAAAGCAATCATTGTTTTCTCTGCACCATCTTAACAATATATCAATAATACATTTATGGAAAAGCAGCTGGGAAGTATTTTGTGCTGGCTGCTAATGACTGTATTGAACCAGGAGGCCTTGACACCATTCTGCTATAATGAAAACTATTTCACTTCGAGCTGCGTTTGAATACTAATGGCAGATCATTGCTATGATTTGCCAGTAGCGTTGTGGTGCGAGATGAGGAGGACTGGTGTCCCATTTCAAAGATCAGGCTGGGAACAGCCCTCTATTACCCTGAGACAGGAAATGAGAGGGGTGCATGGCAAACATGGACAGGGAGTTCAATCAAATGGAAATAAAGAATTGGGCTTCAGGCCTAAAAAAAAACAAAGGCAACTACTGTCATT